>NC_039486.1:12154876-12481966 GCF_003590095.1 Trichoplusia ni
AAGGAAAATTCTTGGAAAACACTATACCTAAACAAGTCCCAAAGAGAAAATCTATCTCTTCAACATTTGTTCTATACATACAAATATCATTTGTACAGAATATGGTATCGGATTATAAGTTTGGCAAACTGTACCGGCTGATAACTCGTGAGTGGCGTAGTTCGTCCGGCAAAGTTGTGTGCTTATTAGACGTATAAGCTACACGTATTTCAACTGTCTGGATTCGGAATTAGGGATCTGTTTCATAGTACCTATCAGATATTATTTATTGATTTAAGTAGTAATTTTTCAACTGCAACCTTTTTTAATATACCTTTCAGTAATAGCAGAGCAATAGAAGGTAATATTAAATGATTTAATTGGTAAAAGTGAGTCATGACAAATTTTGAAAAGGAGAGTTTTGATTTCTATTTTAACATTTCCACCATCTAATATTTATCTATTATTTTTAAACAGTCATTCTCTTGGTGTGCTAACTGCTAAGCTAAATATTATCACTATAAAATTAATATCTACCTAATTACGTTATGAAAAACTCAATCTCAAAAATAAATAAAAAAGGAAACTTGCCTATTCACACATCAAAACAAAAAGCAATCTGCAAGTAAGCAAATTCAATCATAAAAATCCTGAGGCGAGTAAAAAAATACGTTCACAATACTCGTATATTGTAAGTCATACACCAGTCACTCGGTATATCGAGAAACGATTCTCGATTACGATAACTCGATGCTTATATCCCGCCGGCTATCGGATTCATATCCGAATTAATAATCTCGATACCGTGAGATGTGGGGACTTGTTACGTGTGACGTCAACTATAGAGCTATGAATGTTGTAGAGGTTTTCTAAACTTAAATTGCTTTTTTAAACTTTTTTTTTGTTTTGATATCTACACCTTTATAAAATACAGTTATCAAGTAAGCCTTGATTTGAAATGTGTGAACAGTATAATAAAATAAATAAACATCATTTTAGTCATTTAGTCATTCTTGATGTTAAAATATTGTCTTACCAACTGCTGTTTACAATCCTATTCCGCTAATCATTTATCAGACCAAAAATAAACTTACATGTTTAGAAATCTGTTTGTCTTTAGTAAAAATACTAAACTACTGTACTTAAATTACATATGGGACGACCTCCGTGGTCGAGTGGCGTACGCACCGGTTTCAAGGTGTCGCTAGCTCTGAGGTCCCGGGTTCGATCCCCGGTCGGGTCAATGTGAAAATTCACATTTATACATTGTCTCGGGTCTGGGTGTTTGTGGTACCTTCGTTGTATCTGAATTCCATAACACAAGTGCTTTAGCAACTTACTTTGGGTTCAGAACAATGTATGTGATGTTGTCCGCATTTATATTTATTTATTTATTTATATTTTATACATATTCAATGATTACAGCTAGTCTCAATTTAGAAGTGCCTGGTCTCAACCACAAAACATTCTTAACTCTACATACAAATATATTAGACGGATTCAATTTCCGCGACACAATATTATTGATATATGGGAGCGGCTACTAATGTGTTTTAAATGTGTGCCTCGATCGCCGTAACGTTCACTCAGTAACTGTTAAGGGATTTTATGATCGTATTTTCATTCAAGAATGAGTGGAAGTTTATGTTTAATGTTTTTTTTATGAATTAGGGTATACTTTTTAATTGTTGGGCGTTCTGTAATTGACACTGAAATTCCTTTGTTTTTTTGTTGTCAGCATATTATTTGTGTTTTTAGGTCGATTTTGGTATCGTGAATATAATAATAATGAAACATCATAGTTTGTGGATAATTCTAATTTATATTAAAGAAGTAAATCTAATCACTTTCATTAAGATAGTGAAACCAATGGGATCTGCAAATATGATTGAATCGTCTAATGCATCACTTTTAGTGATTGTCTGTTAGGTATGGACTTCCTATAAGATAGACGCTGACACAAACAAAAATAACTCAATATGGAATTAAAACCATTCTCAATCTATGACATCAATTAGAACTTTACTACCAAATAAGATCTACAACCAAGTAAGGTAAAAACAAGTTTTAAACCGAACATTTCAATTACAACCTTTATTAATAAACCTTTCAACAATCCCAGCGCAATACATTAGTCTGAATACATCACATTTGTACTCCTACCACCAAAGTGGTACTAACGTAGTCAGGAAAGAGAAGGAGCACTACATGATGTACAGCGCTCTCTCTTTCACAATAACAATAATATTATTTTAAGATGTGTTGGTTGGCTCTGTGTAATGATAATTCAGTCAAAACATATTAATTTTAAGCCCACATCTGCATTCGGTATAAACATGTAAACTTATGGGTCTAGTTTGAGGTCATAGTTGGGAAATGGTAGATTTCCATATATTTACATATCACACGGACGGAGGGAACCTCTCTTTAGTGTAAAGTGTGGTTGAAATTTTAGGGTATTCTATAGCTGTGAATGTATAGGTAATGGTAGTTTCTACCTGTGTTTATTATGATGTTTTTTGATAGTGGAGTGATGTTGAACGATTTTAGGTTACTGTCAAGAACTTACAGTTTAACTAAAGTTATTTGTTTCTTTGTTACTGTAACTCGAACTTTTGGACGATCTTTATGAGAAACGTTATTTTTTTTTATGATCGACAGTTACAGGAAACTTATCTGTTTTAAATATCAACATAAGATGAATAATGAAACACATCCCTTTCAGAGTGTTCATAAATAAGAAACGAAATCTTTTTTCGTAGAGTTAAACACAATTCACACACAATTTCCATCATTAAAACTAAGCTCCTAAAACAAAACCAAATAACTCCCAATAATATTTATACTAAACATGAATACGACCAATATTTGCGGATTTATCCGTAGATTATCGTCCGTGTGTGCCGGTCGCGGCGAGGATTAAACGAGATCACGTGATCTGTCGCCGTCGCCTACGTGTGTAATACACGGATTGTTGGGCTGTGGTAGAAATATTGAACTGAAGCGGCTTGAGGCAAAGGCAGTAGAGGTCAGTGGTGAGGCATACTGTGAACACTAAGGTGTTTGAGTTTGAAAGGCAGCGTAAAGAAGAACTGTATGCTAAGCGAGACGAGCTAAAGGTATTAACCTTCTGAGGAGGTGCTGACTTGCAGTGAATGTGGACGCACTTTCGCGGCAAAAAATGGCTGTGTTAGTCATGATCCAATTTGCTGTGGCAAAAATCTTTCGGGATCATCATCATCAACAAAGTAAGTCCTTTGATGAAATCTTGGTGGCGAAAGAGGTTTTGTCGTAAGAATATTTTGCATTTTTAAGAATAACATTTTCTTGTAGCAGTCAGATGCGGGGACCGATCAACGAACAAAAAATCCAGCACACAGAAGTGAGGTCTATTTAAAATAAGCAATAATTCAGTAAAGATCTTTTAATACAGTAATTTTCGGAAAACGAAGTAATGAGATTTCGGCTCTACTATAAAAAATATCAAGCAAAGTCTCGAAGCCCGATTGCTTTCTCACCTCATCTCTTATAACTTAGACATCTTCAAAATCTATATAATTATAGTGCGTCCCTTGTTAGAATTAATCTCGGTCGGGTTTGCGACATCTGTATTCGACAATTATGTTCATGTGAGACCAATAAAGGTGTGTTTGCTCTTTCTTGCTTTACTGATTAGAAGGAGACGGAATGAGGGTTCTAGTTCTACGTGTGGATTTGCGAGAGGAATTTGTTTATCAGTTTTGTGTTCGTGTTAAACGTTTATTAATGAGTAACCTTTTGGTATTAATAGCCAACAATTAATATGATTGGGCAATGTTTGTTGGATATTTCGGTATGGTAATTACCGGTAACAAAACTATGGAATTCAAATAATTTATTGTTGAGCTTTTGGAGTTATGGCTGTAAAATATTCTGAAAAAGAAATGGCAGCATGAGAGAGTGTGCCTGTGTGTAGTGTGTGAATGTGTAGTATATAATTATGCGCATGACACACATTCTACACATGACTCAAAAAACACTTTGACGAAGGCACAAGTTCGAAAGCTGAAAAAACTTGACCAAAATTATAACAATAGACAGGAAGGTTTTCTAATTTAGAAATTATTGTTATCATGTGCACCAGCAAAAATAAGCACTAAATTTAAAAGTTATGAATGATAATATATTTATGCTCGCGACTATACGTCTATCGAACACACTCTCGCAAATATTTGCGCACTACTTTATTGTGTCTAAATATGGATAAGAGAGTCTAGTCTGAATGCGCCAGATTGTTCGTCAAAATGTTGTATTTTATCCACATTCCTGCTAGCATCCATTTACCAAGCTTGTCTCCGTATCACAGATACCGACAAAACACATTATATCTACCGTATAAACAATACAATGGCTAAGTTAAGAGCCGACAACAGTGTCAGGTCCCACTGCTGGCGAGGCTGTTTTAAGGCTGACTTTTGAAAGAGACATTTGCTTTATACTTCATACAATTATTATCATTATTCTTATAAAACTTCCAGTTTGACTTGAAAGACAAAAAAAAATATTTATCAAACGTTTAGAATTGTAATTTCTCCAAGAACATTAATTTAACAATAAATTTAGGTATGCCTGCCTTTACATCATTGGTAAATCATGTAAGAAAAAATGTACGAAAAGTAAGTCAGTAAGTTTCAGTCCAATTAATATTAACACTCCGAAAATTCCTACCTAAAACTCAGGTCACATAATTCAACATAAATACGAATACATCCCCCGCTAACAGTGAGCCCACACCCTCTTACACTAAGAAGCCCAATTAATCAGTAGACAGTCTAATGAGCAAATATTTCATTGTCCGGCTCCCAGCGACACGACTTGAGGGCTGACGAGAACTGAACATTATAAATCTTCGTAAATATCCATATTTATCGCAGAATATAAAACAGTTTTCGAAATACAAAAGCTTTATTTTTTTATTTTTTGTTAAGCTGAATCTATTTTTACTGGCAGCCTGAACCTAATGTGAGAGAAAAGTAATTCTTCGTATGAACTTGAAATTGTTTTACAAAGTAAGGCATTTGTTTGAATTTGAAATGTAAAAAACTATGTAAGTGGTTAGTGGTTCAAATATGTTTTTTACAAAGCAATATCAATTTTCAAGGTATTATTTTTCATGTTTAGTCGTTTGAGCTTACAATATACCTACAGGTAATACAGGTAACGTAATGAAAAGTTGGTTTCAGGAACCATTAATCTACTCTCATAAAAATGTTAATGAAATAATCTGAAGGATTGTTTCAAATGATTGTTTAAAACATCCAAACCATTCTTGAAAAATAATTGAGATTTTCTTTTAGTATATTCTATTGTGTCTTAATTCACAAAATCAAACAAATCGATACGACGTTATCTTCGCCAAAACACATATCAATAACTCTATTACATATATAGCTCAAGATACACAAACACATTTCAAATCTAAGTCAATTTTCTCCTTCAATGCCTTAGTTAAATCAAAGGTTCAACATTAAGTCCGATCTACAAACTATTTAAATAAGCCCGCATTGAATCGTCCGTCGTGGCCAGAGCGGCATTAATAATTCCTTTAGACGCACATACGACAATCGCAGCGCTCATATTATATTATTGGAGTCTGTGTTGGACAACCCTAAGATGTCTTGAGACGATAGACTAGTGCGGGAGCTGGGGACTCATATTTGAATTTTAAGTTGTTAAGGAATTTATAATTTGGGCGACGAAGAAAGGTTTTCTGCGTAAATTGTTAGATAGTTGGCTGGGAAGGTAAAAAGGTCGTTCGAAGAAGGTAAATTGGTCATATAAACGGTATTTTTTGTAAATAATGAAACGATAGATTTAGCTTATTTTTGAAAAGTCTCATAACAGATAAAATTTATTTATATTTTTGGCCATGATTGGTGAAAAATCTAATACTTTAACTATAATTATGATGTTTCAAAGAGGGAGTAATAAAACTTGACCACTCGTATCTATTGTTGAAATATCGAGAAATTATGATGTAAATATTTGGAGCCCTACCTCCTGCACTAAGAGGGTTGTCTTAATCGAAACATGTCGCCGGCAATGAGGGATATTCGAGGCATATGCCTCACGAAGCAGAGGCACGAGGCCCGTCACACGGCACACTCGTAATAACCAGAGTCGAGGCAGACAAAACATTCTCTCCTACGTGCTGATTGGTCGAGGTATTCGCGCGACTGACTTTGATTGAGAGGTTTTGATACTTTATGAGGTTAATTTTAACGGTAGTCCGTTTCGATCTGTATCTTGTGTGTTATTTGACAATAAGTATCTAATTAATCTAATAGATTCTCTATACATATCGGGTATTTATTTTTATTTTATTATGTCATCAAAATTAAAGTATGTTAAAATTCCTTGCAATGCCACAGATCAGCACACTTTTTGCAAGTGACTTTACAAGCCTCCACGAGGTTGCACACCCCACGGCACAAGCATGTGCCGCTAGTAACTTTTACCAGAATAATAGAAAACCAATGTGTAGAAAAGTGGTCACAGGTCAGCTACAACTGCAATTCTTAAACAATATTCAGACACAATTACCCATAAACTGCGAATACACAAAATTCTCAATATAATTTAATTTACTAACTTTAACTCACAAATACATCAAAAATATTAATTTAAAACCAAGTATCAAATCATACAAGTCTCACTATAATAATGACCACCTCTAGGGAGAGGTACAAATCTACATATTGGGGTGTGGGCATTTCTTGCAGCCCGTCTGAGATATGTGTCTTAGTTCCCCGTGTCCAGACCGGGGTGGCTGCAGAGACGGATTACGGAAAATTATTTTAATTATAAATTTTATTAATTTATTTGAAGATTTCTTAATGATCAAGAGAGTATGATTTTGGTAACACAATAATTTGCATACTACTAGAAGATTATAAAACTTATGGAAAAAATGACAAAAATATTTAAAAATTTTCGCATTTAGTTTAAACGGACAAAAGGTTTTTTCGATTGATACATACGTCAAAAATCTTACAGTAATATCTCAATCATCATCATCATTTTTGACATACAAATATTTTAGCAATTTAATTAGATTAACCAGTTGTTGTCTTTGTTGTCTAGAAAAATTGGTTCTGCAATGAGTCTGCATGACAAATTAATGAACATTTAACAGTTAAGTAACTAATTATATCAATAAAAAACTAAGATACTGCCTCCAAAAACCAAAGATCCCAAAAAGTACGACCTCCCAAATCCGCACCCCAACATAAATGTTTAAGGTATGCAGATGCGGTACCAGTGTGATAAGTTAATTCCTACTGGCGATCCCTTACCCGTATCAAAATTATAATAGAGCAGAAATACCCGCAATATGTGGCCCGTCCTTGCTTATTGAAAACTTAATGGCCTTCTAAGATATTGCTAAGTTATGTTAGGACGATTGCTCGGTACCATGTGTGTTTCTTGGAGTTCGGATTGTTATTTCGGTATAATGTTTGGGAATTATTTTGCTGGTTGTCTTGTGGGTAGTGTAAAATTTTGGGCTTGAAATTAGTAGATGTGGTAGAGAATCTGATTCGTTCCGAAAATTCCTTGAAAATTGTTGCAGGATTTTTTTAAACTATGAATTGTTGAAGTATTTTTTTTTCTTGAATATTATCATACCGATCCGCACTATTGAGCACATTTGGAAACACTGCAAAACTGTATTCAACTTCCATATACTAAGTTCAAGTTTATGCAGTCCTTAAACAAGAAACGTTTTATGTGAGACTTACAAAGAATCAGAAGTTTGTGTTATTTCATTTCTTTATTTGACAAAAGAGCAACTCACCTTTCAAAATTTAAAATACTTGCATCTAAAAGTCCGAGCAGCCGACGATAGATCTCGATGGCGTGCAATTGGGGAGGCCTATGCCCAGTAGTGGACGAAAATGGGCTGATGATGATGATGATGATAATGAAAAGTCACAAGACGTGAGACGAGTCATATCAATGACTCACCCCATAGCATCTTCAAGAGCGTTGTCCTAACTCCTAAATTTCTTCAGCGATTAACGCCAAAGTCATGTGCAAACATTAAACATTTTAAATAGTCGTTATGGCAGTCCGGTCAAGCGTTGCATAATGAGACAAGTATGAAGGCGGAAGTGTGCCAGATGTTCACACGTTGCTGCGCTGTATGGACATCATTCTACGCCCTTTGTGCCGTAAATATGGTCTTAGGTTCAAGTTAGGTATAGACTTTAGTGTGAGTAGATAGTGGGATTAATGAGATGTTGGAATTTTTATCGTCGTTCTGATTGGTATCAGCCTATCACCCGAAAATGCTAGTCAGGTTAACTGTTATTCTGTTTTTGACTTGTGACCCGCTGACCCTATACAGGTAAAAAGCAAAGATGATTGAATGGCATTATCCTT
This sequence comes from Trichoplusia ni, assembly GCF_003590095.1. Taxonomy (NCBI): domain Eukaryota; kingdom Metazoa; phylum Arthropoda; class Insecta; order Lepidoptera; family Noctuidae; genus Trichoplusia; species Trichoplusia ni. The sequence goes on from NC_039486.1 coordinate 12,163,277, forward strand.
TATAGATTTTTTTTTATCTATCAAAAAATTAAGCTCAAAAAGTTAATTGAACCTTCTACGGCAAAGGCTAAATATCAGCTCAATTTGGCTACTAAAAACGATCTGCTCTGATCTGCTGAAAAAAAAACCTCAAGTTCAATTCCAATGGCAAACACTATAAAATGTATATTACCTACTTAGTACAATTGATCAGTTACAAAGTAAACATTAAAATCCACAGCCTCCTTCTACCACTAAGACCTCACCACATGTCATAGATAGGCCAGCACCGTAGGCGTCGCGTGGGTGCACGAAAGTTCCACACTTATTACTAGCGCTGCAATGGCGAATCAACGCCAAACCAATCTTACCTGATCCCCAAACCCTCATACCGAAACTACAAACACAGGTCACAGGTTCTGGATACCTGCCTGATTCAATCAGATACGGTTTCCGTAACGTTTGCCAGATTAATGATGATATAGGGATGTGTGCTTTCTAAAGTTCCTGTTGTTATTTGCATATTGATTTAAAGATTCTTAATGTCCTCAGTATATTTAGTTGGATGGTTTTTGTATGGAAATGTGTCTTGTACTTGAATACTTCATATCCTTTTCATAGTTATACTCTAGGTTCATAAAGTGTGGCTAGGAAAATGGGTTGTGTTATTGGTGAAACATAGCACTATGGTAAAAATATTTTTTATTCCCATGATTGCCATTATATGTCAAACTGTCATAACTCAATCACAATCCAAATTCAAAATAAGAAAAAATAACATTCGAAATTGGAATAAAACATAAGTTCCGAACTCAAAACTTAATCAATTCAAAACTACATTGTAACATAAGTGGGTTGCCCCCACCGCCCGGGGTCTAGGGTGGTCCCCAGATCCCGGGATCCCGGTAACTTGGTGGCACATGTGTGCCTAATATCCTTACATTTGTCAGTCTGTAATTGCGAAGTGATTCTACTTTCCACTGTCCCTTACTTAAATCTTAATGTCAGTTCGGTCTATAGTTTTGATAAGGTCTTGCCTCCACTTCTTAAGTGGAGCTTTAGATATGCGATTATATTAAAATTACTTTAAATTTTTCAGTATCAATATTTCTGTGAGTCGATATCTTTTATGAAGTATTTCTTTCTGAAACCATACAGTCAAAAAGAGACCAAAGTTATGACGTACATTTTAACCCTTTTCTAAGTAAATGTTTGTAATAATAGTTACGCACCAAATAATATTATAGCTTAGCTGGTAATGTGACACGAGGCTTACAAACACATCTGTGTTTCCACAGTAGGTGTATGGGGTTCTTGAGGAACGATGGTTTAGATAATACCTATTTAATTATCAGCAGTTGTCTTCACCCATACTCAAAGGAAAGGAAATGTCAACACGTGAAGGTACATCGAGAAAAGGTGGTCGCCTTTTATTTAGAGGAGGGTATGAATATAACTGGAAAAGGCAGAACAAAGACAGCACAGAACTTTGGCGTTGTGCAAAGAAAAATACTTGCAGTGCTTCTATAAAAACAAAAAGGGACCCTCTTATAGTTTTACATGAAACATCACATAACCATGAACCGAAAAACTTAGAAACAAGGGAAATAAAACAACAGATGGAAAAGTGTACAAATACAGTTCAACACGATGTAAGCATTCCAATTCCTCAAATATTTAGTGAGCACATGGAAATACTTAAACAAAAAGGAATACATAATTTGCCGAAGTTTGAAAATGTAAGTAAACATCTGTATCAGAAACGAAACAACTCCATTGGAGCCAGAAGACTTTGCTTTAGTAAAGCAGCAGAGCTTATTATACCAGAAAAATATTTATTTTTGCTGTTTGCTGATTATCAAGACAGAGATAAACGTATATTAATATTTGGACATAAGGATTTTATTGGCCATTTGAGGCAGTCAAGACGATTTTTCTTTGATGGAACGTTTAAGATCTGCCCGAAGGCATTTTATCAACTTTTTACCATTCATGCTGACATCGGAAGCACAGAAGAATTTGTCAATGTGATTCCTATTTTGTATGCGTTACTGCCTGATAAGAAGCTCGACACATATCAGATATTATTTGAAATAATAAAAAGTCAGGTACCTGAATGGGAACCAACTTATGCCACTATGGATTTTGAAGTAGCCATTATAGTAGCATTACAGAATATTTTTCCTGACGTTAAAATAACAGGGTGTAATTTTCACTTTAACCAGTGCTTGTGGCGTAGAGCAAAGACTTTAAATTTAGATAAGACACAAACAGGGAAGGCTCATATAAAGTTGTGTGCAGCATTATCACACATTCCTAAACATTTCGTCGAAGATGGATGGCTTTACATTATGGCAGAAAGTCCAAGCAGTGAAAATTTTACGAAATTCAATGATTATTTTGTTAATACGTGGCTAGAAGACAAGGTGCTTTCGAATATTTGGTGTACGTATAATGAATATCACAAAACGAACAACATTGTAGAGTCATGGAACCATAAAATTAAAAAAATCATAAAAGTCAAACCAAACATTGGACAACTTCTGCAAGGATTAAATAAGGATGTCCAATTTTATTCGGAACAGTTGAGACAACCCGGTGGAATCAAAATTTCAAAAAGGAAACCGGATACTTTAGTAAGAAATTGGAAAATACAAACTACAGTGCAGGAACTATTGAATGGGCAGATAAGTATAGGACATTGTTTAGAAAAACTAAAATTCTAAGGCATAAAAAACAATAACGTCCCTATACTAACAATATCTCTGGTTTAACTCATAGTTTTATGCTGATTTATTTGATTCAATAAGACTGATTTGTACGTATTATAAGATTTTTTATTGTTCAAAAGTTAATTATTTATATTTTCACTTTTTATTTGAAATAAGGCTATATTATCCAAATGTTTTTATTGTTTAATCGTTATGTTTTATGCTTAGTTAATTTGTTTTTTTAAATAAGGCTGATTTTAAAATTAATAAATAAGTAAATAATGTTTTGTAAACATTTTATAAATAATTATATTCCTATACAATATCGCTAGCCATTGAACACAGAGTTTGGTATGTTAATTTATTTGATTAAAGCATATATTGTAAGATTTTTTATAGTTTAAAAGTTAATTGTTTCTATTTTTACTTTTTTTTTAAAATAAGGCTGATTTTTCGAATGTTGTTATTGTTTGATTATTATTATTTTTGTAAGACTGATTTTACCTGATCTTGATTGTTTTTTTTTAAGAAGTTAATATAAATCTAGAACAAATCTAAAATCTTTTATTTTAACGTTTTATCTTTTGATCCCGAATGTACATGACATATTTTATGACACTGATTTTTTTTATCACCGGTCCATTGCAACGTAGAGGTTTTTTGTTTACGGTCGAATGGCCCGCGGGCCATTCACTTTCTGCCGTTCAGACTAAATACCCTAAGCACAGGCTGAGATTACAGTCCAAGAAAAAACACTGACTGTTAACAGGTTTCAGTCTACTACATTAAAACAGTCAAAGTAGATTAACGGTAAAGATCTCAAGGAATCCAGCAAAAAAATAAATGGAAACAAAATCTGTTAGAAAAAAGGTTATCTATCAAACAGTACCGCCACAACGCTCAATACTGTTCATCCAATTTATTATCTGACAAAAAATACCTTCCGCACAAATTTTTACTTACATTCACGCTAAATAAAAACAAAATAAACCGCAACCGATTAAACAAATACGTTCACAAAAACGCTGACTGCATAGAGCGTTGCAACGGCCGCCATTTTGGATCAAAAATGGCCGACTGTCAGTCGTCAGCAGTTTTTTGCGATTGCCGAACGTACATATATTTTGTTTACGTAATCGGTTGAGCGTTCTTTTTGTTTATTCTATATTTGAATGGTAGATTGTTTTCCCGCTTGTGTGTAATTTAGCGCGGTCGAGTGTTTGCTCAACATTAATGGTCGGTACTTTGTCTATACAGATATATGCAGCATGCAGGTTGTTTCCATGCAATATAAAAATGAGGGTTAAGTTTGAAATTTGCAACGTGAACAACACAAGTTACATTTTTAGAGAGCGCTCATGGTCATATTTTACTTATATTTCAAATTCTCGAAACACCAATAGTTTTCTCCTCTAATGTACATTTGTCTTGAATATGTCTTTTTTTTGACAATCGAGTCTGACTCTGACACACGTATACTTAAAATTAAACAAAAAAAGATATTTTTTTCAAACCGTCACAATTCAGTAAAGAGACGAAAAAAATAAACATCTTCCAATTGCTTGTCTATTCAACGTTCCATAATCGTCATTTTAAATATCGAATGAAAAGAAAATTTGCATCAATTCACCTTCCACATAAAAATGTATTATTAATTTCTTCTTAATTGAACACGGAGAAAGAAAATTGAATTTTTCATAACCAAAATATTAACATAAATTGATGGTTAACAACTCTTTCACAAACGAATCGCTTGAATGACTGTTCACTGAGTCGTGGTTGAAAAGGGTAGCCGTGTCCTTCTGGCATTGATAAAATAACTTTGTTTATATTTTTATAATTTCTATAACATTTTCTTGAATAAATTGCGTCATGGCCTGACGTAATGAGGCAACGTAAGCTAGGATGAAATAATGTTTGTGAGGCAAATGTTGAGTGACGTAATAATGTTGTGCTGGACTTGTATTGAATGAAAATGAAGGAGGCAGGAATAATAATGTTGTATAGCTTATGGAGTAGGGATTTTCTTTTGCACTTATTCCATTTTTCCTCTATTAAAACGTACAAATAACTTCGCCTTACGGTATAAGACAATGAAAGCAATGCAGCCATTTCCTTTTTTAATTTCACCATCAAGGTTTCACGGTTACCTGCAAATTAGGCCTATTTTTTGCACGAGTCAAACATACATCACAGCTAAACCATAAACGCGATACGAAACTCCGAAACAATCAGAAACTTTTTAATTGCACCCAATTTGCGACCAATCGAAAAAGCTTATTGTATTACGAATTTCGAATCGAATGCATTTACCGAAGTTTTGTTCGTGCAAGTTTGCGTCGTTCCGTGTAAATTCGATACTCAAAATAATGTACACTTTGAATTTGGAGTGCACACGGCCTCAATTTTTAATTGCTGCCAGTTTTAAAATTTTAATTTGGAATATTAGAATATTGGTGGCTTAACTTTTTATTTTGAGAGTCACTTACAAACTTTTTGTGTTTTTGAATAAAAAAGGTGAAAAATTCATTTTTTTATGAAATCGGTTTAATAGTAAAACCATGATCTACATGTTTCTTTAGTAAAATTTATTTTACTACTTAAAAGTATTCTTTATCGTTTAGTTACTTATAAATCTCTATTATGACCTAACCGAAAAACAAGAACAAAACATGATAATTTCATACACATTTGTTTCCGAAATGAAGTCTCCCATAATCCCAACGAAGAGCTTTTCCAAAAAAACATGAAATTGATACTTTTAATCTATTTCTGTCCTTTTCTCCCTACAAAAAGTTGTAACAAAAAAGGTGGAAACAATCTATGTATCTATTACACTGATTACATATTACGTTGATACCGTATTGTCAGGCGCGTGTACCAAGACAGAGATTACCGTTTCTCATAATTATATAGATTACGTTAAGCACGTGTTGCGAGCTTCGGTGGGGGTTAGAAGGAGGGGTAACGATTTTCGATAGCGATTGTCTGACAGTAGGAATTGTGTCGCTAGCGAACTTGTTGAAAGAAAAATGTGTCAAACTGAATTTTGAAAGAATGACCATTGTAATACACGGATTAAGAAAATAATATGTAATATTAAAGGTAATTTTAATAAATGTTGCATTAAAAACTGCACGACAAGTCTTGTACCTACATGTATATGATTCAATTTTACTTTTAATTGGTTGGTAAATATGCATTAAAATAACTACACACATTTTATAGAACGTGTTAAAGTAACCTTACAAAAACATGTTCCTCAATTTTCGCTATCGAACAAGAGTTTCGACAATCGCCATCTCCCGTTAAGCCCCCACAGTAATACCTCTGGAAGTAAGAATGATACATTAGGGTACAATAGATTACAGATAACGTGTTATTGTGATCGACACATAACATATACTTGTAATGAAATAAATGGCATGACCTACCTACCTGACTGATCGAATGATTGTGTATGACGATCATTATTTTATGCAATTTCAGGGGCATATCTGAATGACTGAATTTGTGGCTGCTGATTTAGAGCCAATTTTTTTATATTTGTAAGCCGAATAATTTTAGATTTAAGTTGAAGCTGCTCTCGCTTAGACTATACGTTTGAGGGGTAGCCATTTATGTATATGTACAGAAAGACACAGAGATCTTTCATCTTAAATTGAAACAAGCCAATAGGAATAAGCGAATATTTAATTAAGGCCAGCCATTGGCTTTAATTAAATATTCAACAAATAAACCAGCAACATAAACTTAAACCTAATAGAATACATTGGTTCTTGGTGCTTGGTTGGATACTTACACATTGCTATCGAAGCAAGGAATTATATATAAAAAATTTCGACTCTCGCAGTAAAAAATTATCCTTGTGTCTTGAAGTCTTTCACAAACATCATCCTAGTAAGTGTAAGCATGTCTATGTTCAAAGCAACCTCGCTGAACGTTGAACTCTACCAAAAATTTCATCACACAATACACCGACATTTAACCTAATCTAAATCAATCAACATAGAAAGTTATTGAAAACACAACAACACACAGAGTAATAAAATGATAAGTACTTAGAGCGCTGTTATTATATTCGCAACATCCAATTTATTGTAACAAAGGGGTTCGGGCGATACCGCTTCGTTACTCGCACGCATTTTTGATATGCCACACAATGCCGTCGATATATTTCATAATTGTTGATTGTTGAATGCTAGATGTGGCTTTGGATTTATTGGGATGAAATTAATTGAATGACTATTTCGTAATCGATCTTGAAAAAAAAAGGTAAAAATCTAAATATAAAAGGGACTAATACCACCCCTTAAAGTACTAGTGAAAGCGAAATGTAGCTCTACATACAACACATAGAGCAGTGTTTCTTCTAAATTTATAAATACCCTTGAAACCATACAATTGTTATTTCATTGTGACGTTTTCAGGCACTATAAAAACTTTAAAACTATGTGCACGGTTCCAAAATGTCAAGAATACGGAAAAGTATTTAATGTATTCACAAACTGCGTAAAGTAAAATGAAAAACTAGCACTTTTCAAGTGTCATCAATAATATAGTAAAAAAATCAATCATGTCAAAGAAAAAGAAGCTAACTAAAATTGGGATTAACGCTATTAAAAATTGAATCATGCCATTTCTAGGAACAATACAATGTAGAGCTATCGATTAATCTGTGGTCTTATATCATTAATAGGATCGACTCATTTGACCATGACTGGCTAAACACAACGCATGTGGGGTCTATACGTTACGGTATTTTACTTTTTTATTGCCTTTTCTTTTCTTTTAAAGGTTAATTGTGTATGCTTTCGAGGTCTCGTGCGCTTTTGTTTAGGATTCGGACAGATCTAACGATGTGTTGTGAGTGGTGTTTTGTATCGTCGGTGGTCTTTTGTTGGGGAAAAATGTTGTACTTTCTTTGGGATCAGTCTTTGGAAAAATATTATTTTTTTAACAAAAGGACAATTTTAAAATTACACTTGTTTTTATAATTAAAAATCCTCGCCAAACATTGCGTTTAAATGATATGAAATTTCTTTTTAATGGGATTAGTACTGTATGAAGATATTTGAACTTAGATATTATTATAACTTACTACAAAATATCTTACTGGTTAGGTTTACTAGATACTCTTTTGGTAATACATTTTTGTAATTCAAAGAATTCATATCATAAGTTCGACTCGCGACCCCGCCGTCCCGTCAGCTCATGATTAAGGAGGACTCCGGCGGGGTCCAGAACTAGGAGGGCTATCTCGATAAATAAGCTTAAATAAACCGTTATGTGAATAAACGTAATTAAAAAAAGCTACTCCCTAAGGAGCTTTTGAAAAAAAAGAGAAGAAGTGGCAGATGTTTTACGACGAACTGTAAAAAAATTACTATCAACGATTCCATTAGTAAAATAACAACTATTAATAAGGCCATAACACTCGTACGTGAAATGAACACTTACAACATCTGAGCACGAAAATAGTAGTATGATAATATGTTTAAAAATATAATCGACTAAAATCGATCAACAATAACACAACAACCATACATTACAGCACTATTCTGTTAGCAGGAAGACGCGCACGCGCACGTTCCCACGTGCCCCCTTTGTCGGCTCGCGACAAAGCATCGCCGACAACATGCCTCATCTACAAAACTAACTAATCCACTAGAAAAGATACCATATCATTTAAACAATAAGGTTGAAAACCAGAATGAATACAACCGGAAAAATCAAACTTGGGAATCCATTTTCAAAAGTTGTAACCGTCATGACTGTTGGGTGAATTCGAACCGTATTTCGAACGTTGGAAGTTTGAATTTGTTCCGTTATACCAAGAAGGTGGCTTCAAAAAGTTTCGCCGTAAAGGCAGCGTTGACCCCTCATTTAAGGTAGGGCAATTGTTTATCAATATGCCTATGATTAATGTGTATGATGTGCCTTCGTGATCGCATCGCAGTCGGCTGGCGGCAATTAGCGGGGATCACGACCGACCAAATGATATGTGATGGCTAATGTTGCTAATTTGTTTGGGAGGTATGCAGGCGATAATTTGTGTATTGGATTGTAATGTATTGATAGGGCTTACTGATAACATGTTATTAGGCGTAATGGTTGAAGATGTGTGACCCCGGATAATTACTAGCTCTTTGATGTTAATTAGAGATTTGGATGTGTTAATAAACGAGTGAATGCTGCACTACTTTAATATTATTCAGTTTGTTCTTAAAAACAGATATTATAATATTTAGTTGGGATCTCAACTTTTTGTACTTGACGATAAGTACTTAGTAGATGTAAACATGATCGCGTCTGAGGAAAAAATCCTCCAGGAGTGCGATAAGGTTTTCTATAGTAATATCCCTAATACACCTACTTGACAATAATTAGAGCAATAGCTGTCTGATTATCCAGAATTAGCTACTTTAAACTACTTCAAAAATTCTAGCTATGAATTTCACATCGTATATATCAAACATTAAGTTCATAACTCCAATAAATATTCATAATCCCACAGCGACATCACGATGTGGGCGTTAGGCCATTTCGTCCTAATTCTAGTCAAATAATTTCCTTTAATACTTGGCTAAGTCAGCCGTTGTGCACAATGCCACAGTATGTCACAGGTAATGTGTGCACTGACAACGCTGTGCTGACGCCATTTTGTATGTTGGTTGAGTGGTTTTGATACTTGAGTTTGTAGTGATTTTTTTTATATTTCTGAAAACAGAGTTTTTTATGCAACTTAATAATATATTTGTAGCGAAAACTAAAATAAACCTGTTACTTCATCTGTTGAATTAAGTGCGATATAATCTGTTATGATAGGTGTAAGGTATATAAAAGTAATAAAAATATTTTGGAAAAATCCGTTGCTTAAAAACTAAATCAGTAAAATGTTAAGATTACTATCAACTTCATCAAAATATATTGACTGCAAGACCTTTCCCATAGCAACAAGATTTCTAGCCTAACAGTGGGATTTAACTTCATGTTAGTGTTATGTGGTTTTAGTCTACTAAGAATAAATCGAATTTTCATCCTAAAAGCAGACTAAATAATACAAAATGTTAAACCCTCTACTGCTAACTATTGCGTATCACTTAGCTGTAAATAAATAACAATCACAAAACGATCAAAACTATAAATCGCACTACATATATAGTTTCGGCGACACTAGTTCTGTATAACGGCGTCGTTTATCCAATATACGAGAGTCGCGATCAGACGCAACGTGTACCATTATACACTAATGCATCGTGTGTTTAATTCACTTATATTGCGTTTTGCTAAGCCTTCGCATAGATACCGGGATTGCTATTGCCATTAAGTGATAGAGATTGCTCATACATCTACTTTCTCTTGTGAGTTATTGTAGAGCGCTGTGAGAGTTTTCTTATATACCGTTCATTTAAATATATAAGAACTGTATTTTATTCCGCTTGTTTATTTTAATCTGGTTTTGTGTTTTGTGACCTACTTGGAGTACTACTAATAGAAAAAGGTATTTTTCATATGGTTTTTTCTCACGAATCGTTTAACCTTCCTTTTTTATTTTTTCAAATACATTCTATATTCTTATTCGTATTCTCTTTCCAAGAAGATCCTTTGAACATCTCATTAAAACCTATTCAAAAATTGAAATTATCCATAGATACAAGTTCAGACTCTATCCCAATACGGGATCCACATTTACCAACTTTTCATTGAATATAACGAGTCCTTGTGATTATCGTAAACATTCAGCATTACTCGCACACATACGTAACACACACATGCACACTTTACAAGTAATTTGAGCTTTTATGTTCTGTGCTTTTGTGCTTTCTACGCGAGTGGTAATGGCTAAGTATTTATGATTGAATCTTATTGTTGATTACATTTTTAATTGAGTCTGACCGAACTTTACGATATTTACAATTCCTACATCTTCGAAATTACGAGTATTATCTGTGTCAAGTAGACAATGAAAATTCTCAAATCTTTTTTTCAATTTATAATTCGGCACTGCGTTTTCTGGACACTTTAGAACTCGGGTGCTACAAATGGCATCGGACCTTTAACAGGCATGCGATCTAAAGCCTCAGTGACAATTTTCGATTATACCAGCTGTGTCTTGACAAGAAGAGTCTCTGCTATATTGTACAGCTCTATTTCTTCATTGCTTACTGAAATGGTGAAACATTAAAGGTAGAAGAAATTTCTCCCCGAACAAACTTCCGTACATATGAAGAACCCACACCCCGAGATCGCGAACGAAACTTTCTCCAACATCACCTACATTCGCGATCGCGTTACACAACTTGTGCTTGTACTTCTGAGGCATAGCGTGAAGTAAACACGTCACCGCGACAGGTCCGCGCCGGGACACGAACCCGCGACACGTACAGATACTACCGTATCGGGTTACTGATTTAGTGCGCTGTGTCGTCACAACGCGGCGGGTACGGTGGTGCACGGTGATGAGGGCAGCGGAGAGCGATTCATGCGCTACTCTGATTAGGGCCAAGAACCTGAAAAATTTGGTCCGGTCATCGATATTCTTTTTCAGTGAACCCAAGTCTTCTAGGTATCAAGTTTACAAGGAACATTTTTTGCCTTGGAAGTACACGCCATTGGATGCTGTATTTAAGTAAAAAGTTCAATACAGCATGCGACTTTCAATAATATGGAATATCACAGATCGTTTTCGGCTCACAAAGTTTTTTGATACATGGGACTATTTTCTAAAATTATTAGATACACAAACCAAAGTGGATTTATCGGTCCGGTCTGTAACGTACTAAACACTAACTAATGGTAAATAATCTATAAAAAAGCTGGATTCGTCCCGAAATTTTCCCTTAAATGGGAGGTCATTCGACGTTTGGATCTCAGTATATGGTAACTCCTACGTCTCACCTAACACCGCAGAATACACCGGGTTCACTTAAGCTGGATGCCGTAAGGCTGACCTTTTAAGTTTTACTAATAAACGCGTTTCTTTTTCCACTATAACCTGAACCTAACACACAAAGGGGCTTGTAGGAAACAAGATTAAACGTTGTATGTGATAGTTTATTCAGAACTTTATTTTCTGCACTATTTTGTATCACTTCACGATTTAACGCGAATTTTTATGTTCACTTTAAGTTGTGTTTAAATAAAGACGGTTAGGGCTTATAGGGATGTAGGCTTGCTATAAATTTTGTTGTTCGGCCGACACGTGTGTGGACAATGCTTGTTGGATTTTATATCAGGTTTTGCATTTTTTCTGAGAACTGTTTTGTATTAATGTGTTATTTAATGTTACACACTAGGTTTCTTCTATTTGTTTGTGTTCGAAGCAATGATAAATGAAAATTAATGAGTTGTTTTAAAGGACATCAATAATTTCGTAAAACCTATAAGAAAATCTAGACTTAGGTAATTCTAAACTTATAACTTGCAGAACTTAATATAAGGCGTTCAATAAAATAAATGATATTTTTTTTTAATAAAGCCTAAATTTTGATCTGAAATGGTGAACAAAGTTAAAAGCTAAAATAGTTTACAAAAAAACTCTTAACAAAGTGTTTAAAAACTAGCATTGTTATGTTAAAGAAAGTCTTGCGTAACACGATGCCCACACCCACTATATTATTTAAAAAAAAAGAAACTACATGTGGAATTTGATTACAGTTTAATTGCAAACAAAAACTACTATTCCAATTTCCCAAATAAATACCTTAATAAGGACATTAATTCGACACACAAAAAATTCTCCCCAACATTTCCCAATAGGCACCAAATATTGCATTACCTAAGCATGCAACAGCAAGGCTTCGCCTCCACGTATTCAGAACAGGCAATAAAGCCGTGTGGTGTCCGATTTGATAAGATTATCTGACACATAAATTTGTCAGCGATCTGTCTTGCGTACATGCCGCGTATTCTATCGAGAGATATGTATGAGGTATGTGTCGTAACTGTAGATCGATTTTGTAACTTACAACTTTATTTGTTTCCAATTTTGTTTTTCCCGTGTTTGGTTTCCGAATTCAATATTCGCCTACTGCTTTTTTTTTAAGAATAAAAAGTCTGATTTCATTGTTGTTATTATTTTCTTTTTAGTAACTGTTAAAGTTTGTGAAGTTAGTAATCTCTCTGATAATAAGGTATAAGAATGAGGTAAAGAGCTAAATAGAATTCAGAAAAAAGTATGTCATTTTGTGCGTGCGATAACAGAGTAAATGTATTGGTAGGGTAAATATTGTTTTTAAGTTGTTTTTATTCTAATGACCTCTTTATGATAATATGCAATCAAAAATTGACTATAAAAAATAGCAAATCAAAGTCGCCACTCTAGATCATAACTGAATTATTATTAGTTTTAAAATTGAACAAGCTCACATAGCTTGCATCACAAACTACAACTCCATATTCTACTTGTTAAAAGGTTTTTCAAACCACTTTTCGTCAGCTTCCGAACACCAAATGTACAGCCTATCGAACCACCTTCAGCCGTAAAACAAAATGCATCGTATTATTTTACATTCGCAAACAAAAGCGGGAAAAGCAAAACAAAGTAAATATCTGTAGCGGTTGTAAGTCAGAGTTGCGCCACGGTAACGGCGCGTGCACATGAGTTAGTACTGCATTAGCGTCCGAGATACGATATCTTAACGCCTTGCCTACGGGCGCAGGGCAGGCGAGGAGCAGTAGGCGAAATAGACCGTTGTGTATGGCAGAGGACAGAATTAAGTCCTAAATCATCATTTACTTCAAGTAATTAAAAGTCTAAATTACATGAAATTTATTTTATCTGTTAACAAATCGTAATGGGCATGAATAAAATTTCACAATACACAAACAAGCAAATAATATAATCTATCTACCTTTTGTAACACTATACAAGCGTCTGCTTCCAAAACTAATCTACATCTACTAACTACATCGTCGGATCGAAGAAGAAGTTATGTTTTTCGTAATAGATCCTCAACGTGCTTATTAATATACTACTATCTACTACAATTTGACGAATGCTATATCATTCGAAATCATCTACTATTTAGCAGAAAAACTTACTCAAATAAACTAATAAACATTAGTTTATCTAAATTCAGCAACAATCTGGAGCCTTTCATTATTTTCATCAACTTTACCCGAACAAGAACTAAGTGTGTCTTTAAGCTTCGATTTAGCGCATCTTTAACGTCCTTTAACCCAGAATGACTTGATAGACCACTCCGCTCTATGAGCTCATGATAAAGAATTCTGGTTGGCTTCGAAACTAGTCAGGCAATCCCGATAAACACATACAAGTAAACAGTTATTAAAATTGAGTCTGAGATTTGCAGACGAGATACGAAGGGCAAGAGACAAAGAAGACTGGGATAAACGAGTGGAGTCCATTACCCAGTAGCGGGTTTTTCAAAGCTGATGATGATGAAAGAAATAATTAATTAATTATTTTTTTCAGCGACCAACCAAGGAATTGCTCAAAACGAAACTACTGCGAAAAACTTTCTCCAAGCCAAAGCACTTGGCAGAAATAGTTGTAACACTCAAAACATAACATAAACATTGTGAGTTCATGTGATAAATACCGGTTATGGTGAACAGTGATTATGTTTCAGATCTAGTTACCTTATTTATAGCTAAAACGATAACCCTGATTTGTATATGATTGGTCAGCGAGTGATATATATGGTATTTGTAATGTATTGCTTAGATTTGGGTGTGTTTTATACGCTGACCGATAGTGGCTGGGTAGATATTTAGATTTACATATCGCTGTTGCAGTGTTTCGTATTATGTAGTATAAAAGCATTAGTTTTGGTTGCTGCTGTTTTTCAATTTTAGTCCCTAATGTAAAATCATTTTATTTGTGTCTATCGTTTTTCATAATTTTCTTTGGCGTTATATTTTTCACAATCGGTGTTTTGACCAATAAGTAAAACTATTGGTTACTAGAAATAATTTTAGTTAGTTACTGTCAAAAATGTGAGGAAAAAGATTTCCTTCAAATAGGTACCTACAGAGACTGCCAAATTGAAGATAACAAAGTCCAAAAACTCTCTTGCCATACGTAATAAAAACACATGCCCATCAACAAAACTACCAAAACAAAACAAGAGAAAATCTCTACACAATTATTCAGAACAAATCCTCACTCCTTTTCATTCCATTCACAATTTTTCCACACATAATTTCTAGACGGGGCTATTACGTACGACGTAGTCATAATGTTCGTAATGGGTGGGTAATAGCCCCTTTACGCCACTCCAGGTGTAACGTATGCATGAATACCCTCTTGAAAACAGGCGCTAGTGTGAAAAATAGAGTCTAGATTTTATTCAGAGCAAGCTGCCGGAAGATTTTCGCATTTTCGTTGAGTTTTATGAATGTTTTCGAGTGTTTCGTTACTCGGTTTTTAATGTTAGTTTTTAAGGTGTCTTTAATGTGTAAATTGGTGAAGAAAATTAAGCTTATGAGATTTTTGGGAGATATTTTTTGAGTCTTTCATGATGAAGATTTTATCCATCTGAATTAGAGGTGAAGACTTGTGTTTTCTTTTTGTTTTGACTTTAAAGTCATAAAATCTTTCAAATTAAAATTTTTAACACAGATAAGACCTGGTGATAGAGATCGATAGTTCTTTTTATCGCTTTTTGAAACAAGAAATGCTTAGTAAAAATATCAGTCATATGAAAAAATTAGTGACTGCACGGATATCCGAACATACAGTCCCTACATGACGTGGGTTATATTCCCGCGGACAAAGGTTTGTGTGAACCACGAATACTTGTTCTGAGTCTTTGTGACTATGTGCATATGACTCGATTTTTCCCCCGAGACACAAGGATTAAATTCCTAAGCGTGGGTGTCGACTTTAAAAAAAAAATCGCCTCCTAAAACCAAATACGACGTTGATACAAGCGACTAAGAAAACATAGACCTACACCCTTTTCTAATACAAAACAGGCACGTAGCCAACAGCCAACAGTTTGTTCCTACAATCATATACAAAATAAGTTATCCTAAACATAAATATCGGGACAACCATTACGACATTACGAGATTGTATATCTCCACTGTAGTGAGAACTGCGCCTTAATCTAGCACTCTTCCTACGCAAGGTATAATACTAAATTGGAACGAGCTACCACACTGTACCGAACATAGGAACACAGTTAGAGTCGTATACTAATGACGTAACAATATAATAAACATGTAAGTGGTTTGATGATTTGACTGTTGGTGTGGTTATTGGGGGTTATATTCAACTAATTTTAGGCACACGGCTGGAATGCTTACATTTTTGATGAGAAAAGGACGTGTTAAGATGAGAGATAACACGAAAAAAAAAAGACTTATCTTAAAATTGCTTTTTCTTAGTCCATGCAGTTAAATTGTACGCTGGTTTTGAATGCTTCACCTTACTATTGAAACTCAAGTGTTTTGAAATGGATGGTCGCTAAACTCTTGATTTTATTTTAAAGGTCAACTTATAATACGTCAAAATTAAGTCAATTATGGTTGTGGAAGCGTGACAGCGTTATACGCCGAGTAGAACGATACCTCTCTGTCACACCCAGTACTACTTTAAGACATGGTGGTAGATCCCCTGTCTCTTTTAATAAGTGAAGAATTTGGTCAAACTGCACTGTAGACCACGAATGGTAGAAACAATTAGGTACGTTCTGAATATGACACATCGAAAACTTGATAAGAAGAGGTTGTTTAACAGAATGTCTGGACAAAAGTGCTAACAATCTCCCCTAGGAGTCGACTACACAATTCTACCTAGAAAATAGTTACTTCATTCACCTAGTACGTCACAAAGTAATTTATAATGTACACCATCTGTAGATTTTATTCAGACGCGGCAGAGACCTGAAAATGCCATCGGAGAAAAAAGGAAGAAAGGAAAATATGTAATGTTTTAATATTCCCATCCGTCACGATGCGATATTTATCACAGGCGGAAGCGATTTTACTCAATTTCGTAAAACAACTCGATTGTATTACAAAACTGAGTACTTGGACTTCCAAACTTTAAATGATACAGATTTAAACTTTTTATTCAATTATCTTTTTCTAAAAATCGCTTATTTTATCGCTTTCAACAAGATAAAATTAAAACACCTGAAGACAAAATTCCGCATCCAAATCGGTTCACCTGTTTAGGTGAACCCTAACAACTTATAACTCACTTTTTGCGTCGGTTTTTAAACTGAGAAGTTCTTAGTTTGTTTATATTTAAAACGTAGTCATCCTTAAGCAACTTACCAATAACTTTCGTTTCGATTTCAATTCACTACTTTTCGATTCATTGATACAGTTATATTTGTTCTTGTATTAACAACTCTGACACTAGCAGGTCTTCCTCTACACCTCGTCACTCGGACCACAGCAGTGTAACGTGCGGACGTGTCATTAGTCGGTTGATGAATGCGGCGCGTTAATGCGCCTCCCATTGAAACAGACGCGTTGGTATACACGGTCTGCCTACTTATTCTGTGGTCCAACATCATTTATCATTGTGCTCCGTTCTTCGCGTGGATGTCGGGAAATCACTTATGTGATGATGTGTGATGAAGATGTTATTGAATTAAGTTGTAAGGGTTTGAGGCTTGGTTTCAATTGATAAATAAAGAGACAGCCGAATTATGTTTGATGATACTTTTGTTACTTTTAAAACAAAAAAAAAGTTGAATAATGTACAGTTAACTTTTTCATATGTTAAAAATAAGAACAGACACAAAAAGCAAACTGATTTTTCAAAAACAAAGAGTGTCTCATATATCATGAGGAAAGATGGTAACAGAATGTTATTTTTTGTCGCAAACATTAAACAGACCAACGAAGCTGTTGCACATTGCTTATAGCTTAAAACTTGGGTACATTTTCATTTGTTTCACTATTGACCTACAATCTACCGTTGATATTGTCTACATTTAAAAAACACCTGAAAACTGCAATACTTCATAAAATAATTTCAAAAATAGAATACGGACGCGGAGATCTGAAAACGTGTGAATTAAAAAGATTTTAATGTTAAATGCGTTAATGCGCGACTCAATGTATACTTGGCAGTTTATTTTTTATATGAACCTCATATTTTTATGCCGACACGTTTCAGGGATAAAAATTACTGTTGTTGTTTTGTTTGAATGAGGAGTAGAATGTTTAGAAAAACGGTTTATTAATTTGAACTGCTTAAAATTGGAATATAGGCTTTTGATACGCCAATATGGAAAGACCCGCCGAAACGTCCATAGACACAATTATTAAAGTTTTTTTTAGACTAGATTTGATTGATGTCTTTAATTGTTTCTAGATGAACCTTAACATAGAATTGAAATATTATTGATTATACATTTCAAAGATACGTGTTAAATAAGATTAATCATTTTCACGCGTACAAAAATTACTGAAACCAAAATCAAAACATCTATCAATACTGGTCTTCAATTTACTTGTACAACACCGAATTCGAAATTCAAACAGCTGTCAACGTCATAAACAGACGTGTCATAGTCAATATAAAAACGGAACACTAGCGGTACATTTTCCGTATCATTAGGCACACCCGCGGAAGCGCGACGCCGCGAAGGTTGAGCGCAGTAGACCATCCGATCACATGCCGTTACAGGTTAACTGTTAAGTAGGTGTGTGTCCTTAGTTTTTTGAGCTGTTTGTACTTAGTAGCTGGCTGCTGATTTGTGATTGATGTGGAGTTGTTTTTTTACTACTGAAATACGTTGGTCTATTGTTGTCTTCGTCACCCACTGATATTTGTTGCTTTGTTCTTATGTAATACATCATGTGTAAAATTCAGACTTTTTACCTGTTATGGGTCATGAACACAGCCTTTTTTGGTAAGGTGGGGGAATCTTCATGGACATCCACTCCCTCGGGGAAGAAACGGATAGTGTTCGACTCTGACTAAACCCACCGTGCTACGCCATCCGCGTTTTTGAGTCGGTGTACACCGAGCTCATGAGATACAGCCTGGTGACAATCACCGACGTAAGCATCGGAGCTTCAGTAATAGAGCTAATAGGGCGTTTTTATTTCGAAAAAGCCTTCCAGTAAAACCTTCCTTAAACAATTTCAATAAAGCCTCAGGTCGCTATTACTAGTACCTACCTACCTAGATAGTTTGTCAACGTAAGGTTGGTTTAAGGCACATAAATCATTGTTTTATGTTTGAAATCGGACACAATTGCTGCTATTAAGATTACTTTGAATGTAATTGTATCTGACACTAAATATTGCTAATGTTTTTAAATTATCACTTTAGTTTTGAGTGACGGTTTCCTTAATACTTTGTTCTTTATTAATTACTTATTTAATTCTTTGTTCTAGTTTGAGGTACATATGGGATATTTTTTTTTTTTGTGTCCTAATGCATTGACTGCCAAATGACTTCGTAAGCAAAGTGACTGTCGTGGCCTTCAAAGATTCACAGTCAGCTCAGAATAAGGAGTCCTATCACTAGGTAGGAATAATATTTAGTATATTTATTCAGTTTAGTCTTCACCTTTTAGCTTCCCTAAATGCCATGCAAGATAAAAGCCGCTTTGCCCTCTTTCTAACTTGCTATATGTAAGGAAAATTGTTTTCAAGTGGGCCCAGATTTTTACCTTAAACCAAAGGATTTAATCATTAACAGATTGTACAAAAAAGTTGCGAGATTTTTACTTTTTTTGTCGTCTTTATGAAGGTATGGTCACAATATTGACTTATTTATGAACCGATTCAATTACACTAAAATAATTACCGTAAATCAAGCTACCTTATAACTTAAGTTGTTGCGACTGGTTTGTCACGTGAAAAATATAACATTAATCATTACGAGACTTACAATAATTTATAGCAAAATTGTTTACACACTGGAATCTGTATTTAAATTGATCTGTGCCTTATTAGGCACAATCAAATATAAATTATCAAGGAGTGCTGCATGCAGAATGAGTTCATTAAAGTTTGGCAATGTTGTGCTGATTTTCTTTTGCTATTTAAATATTTATAGCATTCAATTGGAAAAAGTTATTTAAAATACATGAAAATGTTTTCTTTTGGGATCTAAAAAGTAGGTCCTGTAGCGCGATAGTTTTCTTTTTAAGTATAGTTCACTAATCAATACTCTTTTCTTGTTTAAATGTCAAACGGATTCACTAAAATATTATCAATATTCATAATTAGGATTTTTTAATATTCATAAAAAAATTGAGTATTGTTGTTCTATTAATCAAACTATACACATCTCACAAAAATAAGGACATTTGGATACACAATAACCCAATCATTAGTTATAAATTATACCTGAACCAATTAATAGTTTTTCTCATTTATTCCGGCGCCTACAAAACTCCCAGCGCATTCTTTCAAACGAGTTTCCATATAAAATCAATGCAGCTCTGATTCATGTCGTATCAGGTACAATCACAACGGGACCGCAGTATGCGAGAATGCAAGGATCACTTATTAAACGTCTACATTATTTATGTCCTTACAGATTTGGTCTAATTGTAATGTGCGCGGACTTGTGCCGATTTATCAGTAGCCCTGTGCACGAAATGGAAATACATGGAGTCGTGTTGGTACTAAATATTCTTTGCTAACCGTTTTGTTCATGATTTGGACTGGGATAATATTTTGCTCTTAATGTCTAGATAGCGTATTTGTAGTGTGAAATTTAGATAAAGCAAAAACAAATGTAAATTTTTAATAGTTCGGTCCTTCAGGTAAATAACTATATGCTTTCATTGGTATGCCTTCATCTAGTGATAACATTAAGGATTTTAAAGTTGTCCTAAAAATACTGTTTTGTACATCTTATATCAGTAAATAAATATCTTACAACGGGTAGTAAAATGACAATATCCTATAGAAATATAATTCAAATTACTTTTACCCACAAAACGCAATACTTTATTCTTTCGTTGACATTTTATTCATTTGTTCGCCTACTATCACTTTATGAAAATAAGGAATGAAAAACAATGATTTCAGTATAACCTATACATTTCATTTTATAAAATAATGGTACAGTATAAGTTTTTCTAAAACCTATTTTTTTACTCCGAACAGAATCTCCATATCATTTCAGCAGCTGCATTGTCCAGTCATCTGATTGCACAGTCCAACAACTTACGTGTACTATAAGCAATGCTATTTACAATACTAATATCATTTCAAACAATTAATTTATTGTAAATTAAACTCTATCACTTTTGTAATAAGTACTTCTGAAGTGCAATTTATAAGTTTGTGTTGGATACGTATTTACTAAACTGCTTCTGACCTGTGTCATATTTTGAATCGTATCTAATATTGTGATGCAAAATGTTCAGTTTATTACACTTTATAATAAATTAATTCCTGGATTATACTTTTTGCTTCAGTTTTTGTTGTGTAATTTCTATATGATATAACAATTGTGTCTTTTATTAAGTAAATATTTCAATAGCCATCATTTACAAGTACAATGTTCGATTCGATTAAACTTGTTTAAACGTGACTTTTTTTATTTAGGAAAAGGTTTATTTCCAAAAAAGACTAGACTAGTAGACTCAGATCACGATGCACCTGATGAAACTAGATATTTTGAAGTAAACATTATTTTAGCTAAAACGACGTTACCTGTTCCAATATAAGTTTAATTTTTTTATCAGAAAGTAAGTTGAAAAAAAATCTATAAAGTGGAAACAAATTACAAATACATAAAGCCACTCAACACATAATCATAACAATTATCTATACTAATAAATAAACCTGAAGAGTTTGAACGCGCTAATCTCAGAAACTACTGGTCCAAATAGAAAAATTCTTTTAGTGTTGAATAGACCATTCATCGAGGAAGGTTATAGGTTATAAACCATCACGCTGCGACTAATAGGAGCGAAGATACAATGGAAAAGGTGAAAAAAACAGGGCAGGTATAAATCATAACTTATATCTTCTACCCACGGGGACGAAGTCGCGGGCAACATCTAATTAATACATAAAGCCTTGTAGTGAAAAAATAAACATTATTTAAGCCTAAACCATTAGTTTCAAACTAAACATAAAACTAATTCCCAACAAATGTAAATGACTACTAAGTGTTTTAGAAAGGGTATTTCTATCTGTTTTCTCCTCGGTACAGATAGCAGCAGACGCGTATGGTAGTAGCGTCAGCAAAACAAGCAGGCAGTGCGTGCGTGAGATAGTAACACGCAAATAACTTGCCGAACGAGATTAGACAGCGAATAGCGGTAATGTAGGGTCGGCAAAATAATTAAAATAATATAAAAGCAAATTGGATGTAAGTTTTATTGCAAACTTATGATGGCTAACGTTCAATTGTGAGAAGTATAGTGATTTTTACTTATATTCATAAATGCACTTACTATATTTGCTATTATAGTTTTGAACAATATAAATAATTAATAAAGGAAATTTCTAAAAATTATGTGGAAGAAATCACACCAAAAACAGACATGATAAAAATGTTTCAGTAATCTAGGGTCATAATTGTTCTGTTCATAAATTATTAATTTTGTATCGCACCTGTTTTTATTTTATTTCTATGAAATTTTTGGTAGTTATTCTCGTCATCACTCTAACATTTTTAAAGTGCCAGAAAAAGTCCCTATTGAATTTGAAAAGAAATATGACTCTTATTTTTTGAAGTTTTCTTCTATAACTTAGAATATATATTTATACAAAGAAAATCTTTGAATAAGTTAGCCGTTCGATATTAGTACAGCGATTCTGAAGGCACCAATAGTAATAAATATACTAAGTGTAAAAAGGCAAGTGTCATAGTTTTCCGGCAAATCTTAGGAACTCTTCACAAAGCATCTTAGAGTACAATAACCTAATTCTTTTAACACATATAGTATGCAACAGTTCTGCATCTATTTGTCTAATTCTGCATGCCCCATAGAGCTAAGATAAATGATCAATAGGTATAACATTTTAGATTAAAGTTCTCGACAAGGCCTCTGCATGTTGAGTCTGTGTCTCCGTGAAGGCACGCCTTTAAAAAGGCTTTCTTCTCTTCCCATGAAGTTAACCCGTGAATGAAAACCGATACAAAAATAAATGAAGTACAATTTTTTACAAGTACTTGAAGTACAATACTGTAAAAAAAGTATTCACAAAGCTAAGATGCAATCCCTACGTTTTACAAGCACATACAAAACTAGATTAATGAACAATTCATGTACATATTATCCTATTTGCTGTCGGTTAATGGCGTGTGTTTCGATACCGGCTGTAATGCATGGCATGCGCAAACGACGATGTGAAATACTCTGTTGATAGGCGATGTAGGAAGCTTTGGAAGTGAAATTCACTTACAGGATTAATGCGGTATGGGAAAATGAACTTTATTGCCTTGTGATAAGGTGCTGTCAATGTGTGGTGGGTTTGCTAGTATTTGAAATGTGTGTAATTACTGTCGTTGTGTTTTAGGTTCTATTATTGGGTTAAAAATGTGTAAGGAGATCTAAATATTGTGCCATAATGTTATTTTCAATTCTGACCAGCCTTGATTCTAATCGAAGCGTAAAAATTCAATTGAAACTTTAATATTCTTGTTTTTTATTTTAATTTACTTTTGTTCTTACAATTATTACTCATCCCATATGGGCTATTACTCGGCCTAGTTTTTAGCCTTAATATCTTAACTGTTCATTTTTCTACTTACTAATCTTGGCAAGCACTTATGTGTCCAGCTTTTTGTCTGGCGAGATGCTAACGTCGTAGAAACGTCCTTTATAACAAGTCAATACTTATCTGACCTATGTAGCTCAATTCCTATTTGAGAGTAGCACATGTTCTAGAAATAAAATAAAAATGTATACTACCCCAATTTCTATCTAAATAACACACTTGACACAATCTTACATCTGACTAATATACTTATAACAACCTCGCAACATCCCTTATTGCCACGTATAGCGTACATTACATGCCACACATCAACGCTAAACTTCCCTCCAAGCCCGGGGTAACGTTATCTTTCCCCGGGGACCCCTCGTATTATCACACATTACGTTAAACGTTTACGGTTTACGTTAAACGTTCACGGAGTACGTGGTTACGGGATTAACTCTCATGAAGTGATCGCGGTAATGGGTTGTGAAATTCTGTGAGGGTAGATGGAGAAAGTTGTGTGTACTGTGTTCATTTAGGTGGGTAATGTTGTCACGTTGTTGATTTTCTCTTTGTATTCTAGTTGCTGAAAATCTCGGGTTTATATGTACCTACATGTTTGCAAAACTAAGTATCTAAAAATAAACTTCTTTAAAACATCCATAACTCTACAATTGCCATAGCAAGTCGCTTAATAAGCCCAAATCAAACTACACACTACATTTTTACGAAGACATACAAGTTGGTCAACTTCTCAAAACAAATCGAATAAACCGATAAAACACCAAAAAGAAGACACAACATGCAACATGTTACATACAATCAAAAATCATATTCACAACGTAAAACAAGAGAGAAACGTGAACATAAATCGAATGACACAGCCTTTTACCATAAAACCAGCACAAAATAAAACCTCTTCCACATGTGCCATAAATCCATATCATGAGCTCACTATAACGCTCCCAGAAGAGGGTAGAATGAAATTTATTCGGTGTGAGCTCAGTAAAACAAAAGTACGACATAAATTGCCCGCCATGGGCCCTTGCACGTTGGCCTCGGGATTTCCCAACATATGAGAAAACATTTTCCGTGTTGTTGAAACGGATTTTTCTTTTTCGATGTAGCTCTACTTCGTTTTATTTTTTTTAGATTGGTTTATTTTATTTTCTATTTTAATTGAATGTATTCTTATTGATAGAATGAATGAGAAAATATAATTATTAATATTGATTGAATGGGTACTAGGTAGATTGAATGCAGTTTACTTAGAATCAGGCAGTTTTTAGTTCTTGTGAATTCATTCTCTTTATAATTCTTAGAAATTTAAAATTCTTATTTGAAGTTAGTTCAGATGATATATCATTTTTTTCACTAGCAGTTATTTATGACAGCTGGTGTGCAAGATGCAGGTACATTAATTAAGATTTACAATCTTAAAACCGCAACTAATTTTCCCACCATCATGTGTATGGATTTATTGACATGAATCATAGTCCCCTCCACTTCAACCAAGGACAAATATACAAATCACTAAATCAATTTAAATCCCAAATCTAACACACATCCCAAAACCACACACGACGCCCAAAAAATCCATTCCACATGTAGAGCATTTTTCCTAACATACTGTTACTACCGTTTAACCCTACGGGCAGCCACCTGTTGAATTCATACGACAACCCATATAACGTGTCTACGTCACCCCTACGTACCCATGAACACACGTATAGGCTGCGCCGGGACTCGCTTGCGAAAATTCACTTCACCGGGACAAGCGTTAAGGAAAATTGACTCCATTTTATGTGGCCGCTGAAGGGTTTATTTATTTTGGCGACAGAATAGGGTTGAGTTTATTTTTGGTTACAATATGTGCTTGTTTGGGTTTCGTTGTTGAGGAAAATTGTTGGTCGGAAAATTGGTTTCACGGATAATGATGTGGGAAGGTGATTGTGAGATGCTGTAATCGATATTGAGGAAAAATTACTGAAATTACTTAGTCTATTTAAGAGGATTTTAATTGTATTTGTTTAATGTTTGTCTTTATGTTATGATTTTACTCAAAAACCATCCCTGTAATGTTTGGATATATTTGGAATAATGCCAGTCGCAACTCAGTCAAGAATGTTACGACTTTTTGTATAGTAAATCAGGTAAATTCGCTAAAAATCTCTAGCACATATTTGATGTACCTCTAAAAAAAAAGTCTTATTAGCGGCAACAAAAATGCATCATATGCGCAAATTAAACGATCTAGCTTATAGAATTCATGAGCGACAGCTTGATGATGGATAGACGGGCATTACTATTTTAACACTTTGGTTACAAAACACCAAAAAATTCCTCTCAAATTCAAAGATAATAATAAAATTAATAACCATCCACATTACTGTAACGTCTTGCAAGACTCAGTGGCCAAAGATTCGCAATCCATCTAGACCGAGAATAATTTATCTGTCCTGCACTACACGTACGTATCGTGAACTGATCTTGATGATAATATGATTTATTAGTGTTCCATTGCTCAGCGTTCTCAACTAGATTTGAATGTCATCAAGCTGAGCGAGCAAGCTATATCTATTTGTCACATCGGTGAGATCTGCTGAATGCCATATAATGATTCAGTCATTTCTATTGTCATGATGTGATAAAAGGAATATGTAATTTTAGTATTATCGCGTATTTTTCTTTTTATAGGGTATTGGGCTAAAAAAATCTAAGGAGTCCGTTAGACAGGTTTCCCAAAAATATTGAATATTTTGTTTTTTATCACCATATTACAAAAATGAATGTTTCCCAATAATGTTTCTAAACCACACAAATGGCAATAAGACCTACCTTTGTGATAAAAATATAGCTTGATGTTTAGGTTCATCACGGTGGGTTTGATAGGATCATTGAGGTGTCAAAAACCAAAAATTAAATTTCTGTTGCTAACAAAAATAAGCCCACTGGCAACTTGAATGAAAACTTGCGTTTTTTTTCTCGAACCTATATTTTTATTACTAGTGCTAAGTATAGGGTATTTTACGTAGCATTTTATACCAGTCTACATACCACCTTTCACTAACTATCCCTAATCTCCCTAATCGCACCCACCTCACCCATTTTTACTCCCAGCCACGTATAATGAAGCTATAAAATATTCAGCTCAGTGCATCAGGCACGAGCTGCCGTCTGTTCATTCATAGCGAGGAGTGACCCCTAACCTCTGCCTACACGTACTAATAAAACCTCGTTAAACCTTCCACACACGTTCCATATTCGTGACTTTTGGAAGTTTTTGATGTGGTTCAAGGGAGGAGTATTGGCGAATTTTTGTTTCAGGTTCAAATAGATTTGCTTCCGATCTCATTATTTTATTAATAACTTGGAGAAAACTGATTAAGAGTGAGAACATCGGTCAAGTGTGAATCGGACTCGCATCACTGAGGATTCCGTACAATTAAGTTAAAATAAAATTGTAAAATACCGAATTATATTTAACACCAATTATACCTACTGCGAATTATAATTCAGTTAAATTATGGGAAAATGGGAGTCTTTGTCAGTACTTTTATTTATACATATTAGCGTATTTTATTTATTAAAGGTTAAATGTTACTTGAATCGTTCTGCCTTTATTCATTCCTGGTTATGTTAAAACTAACTTAAACACAGTGTCTCTATGGTGCTTAGATCTAAGTTAAAAATTGATATAAAACGCTTTGCTCTATTTTCTGCGAGGCATTATCAAGTTCGCTTTAATCGCACAGATTATTTTCCATAAGCCACGCAAATATCAAAAAAGTATTCGTAATAAACTTACACAACCGATTGTAACTTGTACCACGGCTCACATCATTGCGTCTAGTTACTTAACCCGACCGCACACGATGTGCCGCACTAATTCTAATGACGTTATTATGAGAAATGTGATTATATGGATTATATTATAATGTGTGTCGCAGTAATGTATGGGAGAGGCATTTCGTTGGAGAAGGCCGAGTATAGCGCGATGTATAGTCTTGATAGTATATTGTTATTTTGTTGTAACTGAGTTTTTTGTTCAGTTGAAATTGAAGTGGAAGTATGATAGGTATGTGGTCGAAAGGGATGTTTGTTTTGACTGTTAATTAAAGTTTTGATTATGCTCGTATTATATAGTGCCTCTTATCAGCATTGTTAAAGTTTAGGCAGTTTGATGAATGCAAGAGGCATATGGACAATTTTTTAATTACTTTTTGCATTTTTTTTATATAATGTTATAATTTACAGATAATGTTGATAGTTTTATGTTTCTCGATAACTATTAAACATTTTATAAATACAATAAATAATAAGTAATAATTAAAAAAAATAACTTTGATATGGTCGTATGACTTATGAAACTATTTAACTAAATCAAAATTTACCTGTAAACACATTTTATCTCTGAACCACACACAAATAAAAAAAAACTTCTCAAGTATCAAGACTCACCATCCAACTACAGATGTTATCATCTCGATGCGCGAGCGCATACGCTAAAGCAAAGATCGGGCTTAACTTAAATGTAACTTACTGTCACCGGGCCATCTCGGATGTTCCCACAATCGATCATCGCGCACTTATCTCAACTTAAAAGGTTTAATCTATCAACTGTTTATTTATAAAGAGACTGCTTACCGATTAATGAGGATCACTTATCCGTATTTACTGTTGACGTGTGATTTTAGTAGCTAAAAATAACCCTCCTGGCAGTCGGGTAATAAGTTGTCAAGTTACATTGGGAGAGATTTTTGTAAGGTTTCGCTTGTTCGATCTCTGATTCGAAGAGCATACAGATAATATAAGAGAAAAGAATATCTACAATTGTTTGTTATAATTTAGCGCGTGTTAATTGTATACCTGTGATAAAGTTGAAGCTTATGGCTGCCATCGGCAAGGATTACATTGTATAATATGAGAATTAAGTTAGTCAATATTTTAAACAAATACACAAAGGCACAAAGACCGAGTTCCCAGAACAAGCATTCGTAGATCAGAAAAAAGCTTGTTCTACGCGGGGATCGTACTCGCAACACACATTGGGTTTGTTTTTGTGGCCTCAACCACTCAGCTCTTGGTGCAAAAGTATTATATTGCTTGTGCAGTTTCATTTATTACTGAATATTACACTTTTTTTATGTCATGTTCCTTCTCACTTCGAATTTTGACAGAATTTTCGAATTTTATTTTAAGACTCTAACATTGTCAAGTGCAAATAAAGTACTTATTATGTATTGGTTACTTACCATACAGGTAAGGTTATAAGTAAAAAATGTGGGTATGGTTTACATACAAACAGTTTCGATCGCGCGTTCGCACGGTGCAGTGCAAGACAAATTTGTGTTTTGGTTTAATTACGTCATATGTGTGCTGTGATTGGATACCAGCTCATGAATTATTCCCAGTTGTGTGGTGTGAGTTTTGTGTACCATTTGTAAATAATTGTAATTGAGTTTCATATTTGTGGTGTATATTGAACATAAGAATTCGGTAAGTCCTATTTTTATTTTCTACGTTGAGGGTAGCGTCACCTAGTCCAGGAAGACGATTATTATTTTTACTATAGTGTTGATACATTTACTTCAAAGATTAATTACAATATTCAGAAATTGGATTCTTGGTCAACAATAATGCCAAGAATAAAGTATGCATTAAAAAAATACACGAATACACACAGAATTAGAACGAGACTAAAAAACATAAATATCAATTACATTTATCTATTCAGCCAAAAAAAATACAAAAATTCCTATCAAACCATTAAACACCTTCTGTATCTCAGATTAAAACCCAAAAAAAGTCATTATAATTAATTTGGAATACTTTAAAGAGAAGAATCGCTCTTATAAGTCTCGTATAAATGCCCCCGTTCACGAGCGTCAACTGTTATCAATTATCGTATGTTAGTAGCGGCGTGGTGACAACTGACAAGCCTTAGATCATATCAAACTATAAGCTATATACAGGCTGATTCTATTTTGTTTCGTTTCGATTAGAGCTTTTTGAGTCGAATTAATTTCATGTGTTGCGTGGATAGTTCTAAGATCCTCACTGTGATTAAATATTTAGTGCAAATTTGCGATTTTGCTCAACCTTACCAATTTTTGTAACTTTTGTTTGTATTAGGATTTAGTATCTTTTTTGATCCTTACATAAAATTATCTTCTGTGATAAAAAATGTTCTTTTTGTAGCCATTTGTATTTTGGTGTTTTACATTCATTTGATTGTCGATTTGATGTTAATTCAATCACACAATATAATAAGGAAAACCCTGAAAACTAGTAGCGACAATTTTATTTCTAATCAAAACCATGAGTATTCAAAGAAGAATACATTTAATTACAAAAATATTACTTTGTCCTCACTCAATCCCATTTAAACACATCCTATATATAAACCCCGTTACACACTATCAGTTAAGATGCACAGCTCTTTGCTCCATTGTCTCAGCTTACAGGACAAATTAATGACCATCTATCTCATAAGTGGCTCTTTTTTTAAATAAACCTTTGTGTACGTGGGAATCTAAAGATACATGCTAATGTTCTTGTTTTGAAGTATAGTGATTGATTGGTAGCTGGTTATATGAGTGAGGTCTATGGCTGTACTAGTCCAAATAGAAAAAATATTTTTGTGTTGAATAGACCATTCATCGAGGAAGGTTATAGGCTATATACCATCATGCTGCGACTAATAGGAGCGAAGATACAATGGAACATGTGGAAAAAATATGGCAGGTATAAATCATAACTTATATCTTCTAACCACGCGGACGAAGTCGCGGGCAATCGCTAGTTGTGTATATAAAACTCTTTTGTTTATTATGGTATATGGTAAAACTGTTTCATAATACTTTGAAAGGTGTGTTTAAGGTATCAGAAAAATATAAGTCGCTAAGTTTAGGTTCTAGAATTTGACTATCAACAAGCTGATCTTTAGGCTGTTCAAGGTTAGGTAATCTTTGTATGCATACGGAGACCTTCCTTAGAAATTTTAGTTTTAGATGACGTCAAATTATTACTGTTATCAACCAAATATAATATAGAAGCAGACAAATACAGCTTGGAAAAGGTTCGGCAGAAAAATATTGCCGGTAAAATATACGGCGGCTTTATGAATCGGAAACTAAGTTTTTTTTGGATTCTGAGTGTGATCTCTCCATTCTCTTGTCATATTTATATCCCAATGGAATAGTGAATTGGATAAAAGAATGTAGACTCCACTGTGACACGATCCCACGTCACTAATTAGGCAAAAGTGTTAGAATCACTAAACCAACTTCAGTCCTGGCATTTACGAGGGTCAGGACTTTCTTGGTCTATAGCCGATGGGTAACTCAATTAATCTATTCGTTTATAGGGCATCAAGTAGCTATCTATACGCAGGTACATAGAGGTGTATAGTTATTTAACTTTTTTTTCAATTAACTTAACGGATGTAGCCAGGGGTGGCTATGATATTCGTAAGGTAGCAAGGCAGCGATTGGAGAAGGAGAGCCGAAGATCGAGCTTAGTGACATGCCGTGAGAGAGGCCTATGGGCTGATGATGATGGTCATGATGGTGCAAGTGTTATCCGAAGGAAGATATGGGTAGATGGTTTTAGGATGAAATGTATAAAATTGTAGCTCAGTACGTCCTTTCGTATCAATGTGTTATAAAACATCTGTATTTGTTGAACATGTGAAGAAAAACGAAACAAGGGTAAAAGTGGTACCTACCTCACTGACCGCTCTACATAAAATAAATTCAATACGAATAAGACACATTTCAGAATTCGTGTGAATATATTCTCATCCACACTCCCGATATCCGAGTCCACACATCACACAGCAACACGACTCCTAAACCCATAAATCCGGATATACAGTAAATAAATAATAACGCATGTCGCGATATCTGGCGACAAATAGTCGCATTTCAGCGCGTGTCGCGAGACAGACGGCGACAAAACGCGGCGGGTATGCGACAAGTCTGAATTATTGCGGTAGTTAGATTAGAACCAAGTTTCGTGATATACATTTTCTATAGTTCGAAAGGTGTGTGTAGAAGATTAGTCTAATATATAGTGATTTATAATCCTTGAGTTTTGTATATTTGAATATGTGGTAAAGGAAATCTCGGAGCTTTTAGATGCAGTGGGACAGCTCGGGCTAACCTTTATCCTACTACTATTATAAAGGCAAAAGTTTGTAAGTATGGATGTATGGATGTTTGTTACTCTTTCACGTAAAAACTACTGAATGGATTTGAATGAAACTTTACCACAATATAGCTTATACATCAGAATAACACATAGGCTACAATTTTTGAGGTTTCTAATGTGAGGTCGTAAAAAAACACATTTTTTGCGCTTACATTGCAAACGCTGACTGAATCCTACAAGATAGATAGAAGGCAGATAGATAGATAGAAGGCAGGCATAAATTATAACTTATATCTTCTAACCACGCGGACGAAGTCGCGGGCAATACCTAGTATAATATGATTTTACTATATACGAGTTCTCCGATGATCTCCTCCTTAGAGGCTAGAAAGCTTGGATCTTTTGTGCATTTTATGGCGCCGTGAATTGTTGAGATTTATAAAGCAGCCGGCTAAACGAAAACGAATGAGTAAACGGTTTAACTATTATTAATAAATCTTTAGATTTTCAAAAAAAATTGAGGCGAGATGCAAAGTTATTTTATTTTGTTTATATTCTATGCATTATAATAGTTTATGCTTAATTAAAGATGTAATTGCGTTTTCTGAAAGAACAAAATTTTAATAATATTTCATTACAAAAGTTACTGCAAAAACATAAATATTTATTACAGAATAACTTGCCTGAAAGAACAAAAAACAACATTTATAGCCTTTACTTCTAAGAAATGATAATATTATATTATAATGTATATTCTTTATATTATATAGGAAATATTTTACTAAAATGACAAACTGACTCTTCTTCTTAAAATTCAAAAATGACATCGACAAAATAAACAAATAAATAAAAGAGGCGGAATAACACTGTCGTAACCAGTGATATTCCTTACATGCATTAAATTTATATTTCACGAGCGTTCCAAAGTTCAACTGTCCCGACATTATTAGAATACAACCCAACCCAAAACTGAACCAAAACTCCAAAATCAATAATATATTTTATTTCTAGTACCTGCCTAAACCCAAAAATAACAAAGCCTTGAAGACGCAAAGTGCACTTTAAAAAAAAAAATAGAAATTCTATTTTACTTCTTCAATGAGACCTCATTTCTTCTATCCGACCTTAATACCTGTACAGAATTCTAATTTCGAATAGAGTTTAGTTTAAAACCTCCTTGAGAACAAGTAACTGTCGTATCAAGGACGAAGGTATTACTTACTGCAAGTGCAACAAAAGCGTGACCGGTTATTTTAAGTGGGACCAGCAGAACAGTGGTAAAGGTCAGATAACAGGTGAAGAATTAGGTTGAAATACTCGTATTAAATATATAAATAGTTTTCGCTTATCTATTTTGTTTATCTGTTGGTTGCGTATCAGTTTGGAGTTCAACGCTTTTAATCTTGGGCATTATCAAGAGTTTATTACTTAATTGTATTACCACGTTACTGATCTATGCATGTATTGAAATAAGTTAAGAAGTGTAATAAAATTCAATGCATTTAAAAAGAAGGGAAAACTTTGATGCTTGCGAGGAATACTACTTTGAAACTTGCAAGACGCCATAAAACACTTACAGTTATAGTTATTTATATTCTTTCATTTACCTCTATCAAATTATAGCTCTACCTATTATTATACCTCGTCGATTCTATAAAAAGGCACAAACAAAGATTTTTCATTTCGCCATTAAAATTGCGTATTTGAGCCATAACAATTTGAACAAGCCGTCAGACTGATGACGTCATCAACAGAATATAAACAGAACCATTCATAAAAGCACCAAATACTGAAACATCCAACACTACACATCAAAAGGCAATGAATTCACAATTCAAACAACATTACGGAACATCGATATAATGTCCCCGAAATAGCTCGACGCAAATTAGCGCACCCCTATTTGACAAGCAAACAGTCGATGTTAGGCATAAGTGATCGGGGATAAGTAGGTTAGTGATGGGTGATTGACGATGGCTTTATTGATCGATATTTGTTCAATCGAGTTGAGTCGATTTGTATATCGATAAGGTGTTGGTGTTGTCTTTGGTATGGCGTGTGAGGGTCGACGTATAATTGTGTAATGCTTTGTATAATAGAATGATTGTTTCTGTCTAGTAATGTGGGTAGGAAGAAGAATTGTCCATTTGTTTAGTTGTAATATAGGTTTGATAGTTGTGTGTAGTCATATAAGCAAGAATGATCGTGTTTATAAGAAAATGATGACGCATGTAATTGATTATTTTTACGGTAATCGTTTTTTTTCTACTACAAGCTACAAAAACAGCCACACCACACACAGGTACTCTACCACATCATTTAATTAAGATTTTCGACAAAAGCTATCGAAGCTCTCAAGCTATTTAATATCTTTTGTAAATTCACATCACCTTATTTTCAAATCTAAGTACCTAAAAACGCGAATACCCCAGACCACACATGAGAACCAAAGTATTTGCTTCATCGATGTTTCCAATATAATTATGAACCTATAATGGTACAAGCGCGTACAATTTATGCGCGTCCATATGGTAACAATAAAACACGGTACAGTCGGCGCAGTTCGGTGAGCGCATGTCTCAAACAAAAGGAGAGATCGCCAAGCACACGGATTATTGCGATGAATAGTATATGCTGATAACTTAGATGAACAATTGCGGTAAATTTTTTATTGAATAATGATGTGATGAGGTGTCTACATTTTACATGTAAGCGTGACTTTGAGACATGGCTGTAGGACTCTTGAATTGTCCTGTTATGCAAAGCTATGAGTATTTTTAAAGGGTTTGACCCACCGAACTGCCCCTTTAAACTTCTGTCAGCTAGGACCTACAATGATAGCCATAAAATTTCGGTGTAAGAAACGCCTTTCTTTTCTTTTGCTGAGCACCGACAATCCAATGTAAAGCCTCAAGTCATAATTGTAAATTTCGTTCAGTTTAGAATCATAACATTTTCATAACTTTAACATTTTATAAAGAAATAGATATTGCTTCTAACATTACCACATATACTACAATCTCTATGCATGGCCATTGAAATAATCTATAAAATTGTCATGCACATACCGGGCACAGATAAATAATACGGATCAGATAACTTGTGTCCCACAATAATAACATATTATTGTGGTAATTCCCTGTTTTGTCTGCCATAATGTTCGGTAATGCCGGTGAGGGCTCTTCGGTCCGTATTCTCTATAGGTATTATTTAGAAAACTTATCGTATCGGTTTCAATACGATGAAATTTTAATCTTAGATTATTATAGAGTTGGTAGCGCCTGAGGGTTTATCTGTGTGACAAAGGTGCTGTGTTCTATCTGAACTTTTATGTACCAGTGTAGGCACTAAAGCGGAGTAGGAAACGAGTTGGAAATGTGTAATAAAAACAGGTATTGTGCAACTGCGGGCGTCGTATTTTAGTGCAAATTTAATCATTTGTTAAGAGATAACTTATTGTTATTTTGATTTAGGAAATTGCTACATTTCTCGTGCAAGGGTTTAACAATTTTAGTGTTTATAATTTAGAAAGTTTAAAGATAATGGAGTAGATCGAGCTCCTAATAAGGAGGCCTACAAGAAGCTGATCGCTAACCTTTACAATTTGAAGTTCCACCAACTTGCAGTGGCTCACAGAAGCTAGAAAAAAAGATAACCTAAAAAAATTTAATGCATTTTTGCCATGAAGAATTAAAGCTATACACCAAATGATACTTACTATTGTTCATTCATTGTAAAACAAACAACAACCAAGAATTTCAAGCAAAACCTTTCCAACATATCTCCAATCAATTTGTATAGACTTACTTAGAACCTATTGTTTCTCTCGCTTAATTAGCCAAGCGAGTGCTAACAACAAGAGTCAGTTTGACATTTCGTATGTACGAATGTATCGTGTCGAAACTAGTATAGTGCAAATTGCTATCTGTTCTACTAATTAGAGGTTCGAACTGAGATTGTTGTGATCCAGATCTAGGGTATGTTCACGTGTGAAGTTTTTCTGAGAAGACTTTGCTTTTTTGAGCGACGAAGTTTCAAGATATTTCTATTTTGCTTAACTCTTAAACATAGATCTCTTTCGATTACTTTGTGTAGGAATAGATAGATGTATTTTTATTGTTTCAATTGTTCTTTTTATCAAAATATCACTCAATTATTGTCCGGTGCGAGCTATTAAATACATCTATCTATTTTGTTGATGTTGCTTGATGCTTTGTCTAGAATAAGGACACGGTTGGGAATATAATCCCTAGGTGTTTTGCATAGAATTAGGACACAATAGGTTTTTAATATATCCTTAAATTTAATAATATTGTTATTTTGTTGTGTATATGATTCCTTTTACACCACAGAGACACTATGACACTTAAACAAGACAAAAACTGATTAACGTGTCTTTATCTATACTAATATATAAAGCTGAAGAGTTTGTTTGTTTGGGTGTTTGAACGAGTTAATCTCAGGAACTACTGGTTCAAATTGAAAAAATCTTTTTGTGTGACCATTCATTGAGGAAGGTTTTAGGCTATATACTACTAGGAGCGAAGATACAATAAAAAATGTGGGAAAATTATTCATCTTCGAGGGCTTCCGTTCAAAAAATCCTAACTTATATCTTCTAACCACGCGGACGAAGTCGCGGGCAACAGCTAGTGAGTCAATACAAGCTTATCATACAACGTGATATTTTCAATTTTCGTAAATCTGACAAAAAAGACATTCTCTCCTACCATTCGAAAACAATTGCAATGCAATCAAAAAACAGTTACACATACAACACCGAACAATTTAAAGAACACCATATACATGATTTTATTACGACAAGAGAATAGAAAATTTTCTATTAGAGTTCCATTTTGTAGAGTCACGTACATCTTAGATTACATTGTGACCTTTTATTTAGAGCATGCGAGTACTAGAGGTTAATACGGTTTTTTATAGTGCCGCGGAGGCTTGATTTGACTGTAGAGGCGTGTTTATATTGGTGGGCTGTGATTTAATGATGCTGATTTTTTGAAAAATTCGCTTGATAATTCGGGTGGATTTCATCATCGTGAAAAATTTACAAATATTAATATTTTTGAATAATACTTTTGGATTATTTAAATACATAAAAATAGCCCCAAATAAATAAAAGAAATATCATTTAAGTTAGCATAGAATGAAATAAAGAAAATGCCATTAAAATAGTGGAATGAAGTCATGTTTAAGAACTCTGGTAGGCTCCGAAAAAAGTCAATCGATCTCGATAAAAAGTCATGATTAAACTCTTGTATCATTTAAACTAGAATATTAATCACACATTTATTAAATTCAAAACCAGAACACCCAAATCCAAGCACAGCAATATTTAATTCCCAGTTATACGATCATTGCATTCAACCGCTGCCTTAGATTGGCTGAGATACGCTAAGCGCTCTGGCATTTGTTCCGCACAACGGGCAAGTCCGTTGTTGCTTTAATGGAAATCTGTTTAGCTGTTACTGCTGTGTTATAATTGTTTATGTTGTGATTGGGAAAGTGAGAATGACGTCATACGGCTATAGTGTTGTAAATGTGTATGGTGCAGTAGCGTGAATGTTAAAAGGTTCTGGAACAAAATCGTTTGATTATGTTTTTTTTTTTTGTAGGTACAAGTTTTTTTCGTTAGACTTCTGTCGTTATTAGAGGAAAACAGACCCTCATCATGCGAGCTGTTGGAAGGCTTGAAGAACATGATCATATAAAATAAAATTAGCGAGAGCAAACTTCTCAAAAAACAAATAATGATATGTAAAGCAAATTAAAATGTTTTCTAATGTTTAAAATAAAATATATCTTTTGTGTTCAATCAATACCGTTAAGTATTAAAAAATCTCTTTTATCAAAATAAAACACACAAACAAATAACAACAATTAAATTAAAGCACACCATAAAACCAGATATCATAACAAAAAAACAAACGCTACTGGCAAAACAGAACAAATTGCCCGATTGCCTGCAAACTGCAAAACAAATGAGTCTGCTTAGTCCTCATACGTCACGTCGGGATGATATGTGATCCCATGTTACAATAGTAATAAGCAGAGTGGTCCGCGCACGTTCGACAGCGGGACACCATGTCCGAGTACAGCCGGCGTGTTGCTATTAATCGAAATGGGGATTAACTGCTTACTCTTGGTGAGAGTTTATACTGGACATGCATTTTGGGATGTTGAATTTTGCTGGGAAATATCTATTGAGGATGGTGGACCAAAGTAATATCAGAAAGGACTCCCGAAAACATCAAGATGTGTATTGTCCAGATTGAATGTAAACTACCAAATAAAGAAGATTGCTTTATTCTAGGTGTGCTTTTTGGAAAGCAGATTATAATTGCGGTAATATACAAATTCATTCCGTATTTTTGTAGAAGAATGCTACATGTACAAAGAGTAGATGGAAATTCTGATCGATGTGCTCTACTTTATATTCAAAGGACTGCAACAATTAATAAATATTAATTCTGATGCTTACACTTACACCGGAATACAACAGGACTTTATTTTACACCTCATAATGGCAGAGACTTAGTCTTAATCAACCATGTTCTTTGGGACAAAATAGAGAGTTGGCTTTTAGGCCATGATCTTAATTAAAACACATGGTTTTAAATTCGATTTAACTGACTTTCTAGATTAACAAGAGACAAGGTTTAACGATACAGGGATTATCGTTTAGATAAAAGGTGTAATTACAATCTACGTACATAAAGTAGGAACTATGTGATATGTATGGTTGATAAGGAAACCAGCTGCGCATGCGATTACTAGCTTTGACTTAATTATTGGACTTTTGTTATCAAAAAGTAGATTATAACAATAAAGTGTTGTTGTTTATCTTAAAAATAAATTACTAATCGGATGTAATACAATGTAATTTGACTGCACGGATAGCCGAGTGGTAAAGGTCATCAAGCAACATGTCGCGTCATAGGTTCTATTCCCGCGTAGGACGATTTTGGGGTCTTTCTCGACTGCTTTTTTTGAGGGCCCGGGCGCCTGTGTATCTGCTTTGATTTTTTCTAAATATTTCTCTACATAAGGATATAATTCCTGAGAACGGGTTCAAGAAAAAGGCTTCAAGAAAAAATATACAGTTATCAAAACGAAAATGATTTTCTGACGATAATTTTGTCAATGAAAGAAAATAAAATGCCAAAAAAGAGTTACTACGTAGTAGTACGTAGTCTAAACCTCATGCGATGCTTCCATTTTGTGCCGTAAAAATGCGAAAATATGTGTATAATAATCATAATTATTTTTTCCATCCTTTGCCTTGCTTTTTTGTCCATGCAAAGACAAAAATACTAATCTTTTAATATTGTTCGATCTTTGTAACGAATAAAGTACCAGCCAATGTACAACCTCCTCAATATTGTTTAACTGCGTGTGCGCATCCAAAACAATATGGCGCCGAGAACGTGTTAATTTGTTCCTCTGTCTACATCCAGTAACAAAAATTAATCTGAATATCTTGTTCTTAATAAAACTGTACATGTTAACATTATAGAATTACAATGTTTGTGGTTTCAAAATAATTGCCACTTTCATTTGTATGGTTTTAATTGAATGCGAATTGGATGAGATGTTACATAGATGTTTATGAGATGAATACTAAGACGTTATGAATTGATTTTCATCTTAATAAAAAGTCTATTTAATATAAATAATTTTTAATTGTTTGCAAGAATGTTGGATTGATTATTAGGTGAGTAGATATTCTTAGAAGCCCAAACCGTTTGATACTTAATCTAAACCAATACATTACTTAGGTAGGTAAACCAAAAACTGATACAGATTTTTGCAAACCATTATAACAAACAGTAGCCTATCTGAGTAATATATTATTTTCAAAAAAACATACTTCGTATTTGTAATAGAAAATGTAATAATAATTACATATCCAACTATTTTTTGAATACAAAAGAAATGCGGTTTGCAATTTATTGAAAGTTTCAATCTATAGTTTAGCTAATAGTAAAGTAACCACAGTTTGTAATGCTTGATTTATTTAGTGAGCTAGAAAAAGTTGTTTTTTATTACGTTCTTATAAACCCATTTTATTGGACGTAAAATGAAAATAATTAATTTACCTCTATACACTTATGTCTACTTGTAAAGATCGAGATTAAAATCGCTTTAAAAATCTAGCAAATTAATTTCGTTATTTAACTCTTAATTTTATTACGAACCAAACCTTACTTTAAAGCAATGTTTATCTACGTGTTTCGATCACGACTAAAACTCATTACGGAAAATGACAAAAAAGTTCTGAAGCTGTACTTAGTTTAGAAGTAATCAATTCTATCTAATCATATGAACAAAATCATACACAGCATCATGCTGAGCTACAATTGAACTAAACCTTTTTCGTTCAGTTATGTCGTAATGTCTCACACAACACACATAAACACGCATGTCTTTATACACATCATTCAATTCCCGTATCGCATTCAACACAAATCAAATTTCCTACAGTATCAAATAATATACTCGCACCAATAA
This sequence comes from Trichoplusia ni, assembly GCF_003590095.1. Lineage (NCBI taxonomy): Eukaryota > Metazoa > Arthropoda > Insecta > Lepidoptera > Noctuidae > Trichoplusia > Trichoplusia ni. Next base: position 12,203,263 of record NC_039486.1, read on the forward strand.
AAATATATCGAGTTTGCCAACAAATTACACCAATAGAATTTATGGATAACTTCCTTCAGCTCATGTTATCCTCACAGGGGCCTTATCAAAGTTGTCCCACCAACGAGTTAAGTACGCCATTCAATCACCCAATAATGTGCAATACACTGTGTAACAATGTCACCCGAACTTCCCCTTTCATAGAAAAACCAAAGCAAGCCTACTTGATTGTTAAGCGAAACTCGACTTTATGTTGTTAGCGTTAAGATCAAGTGTGTGATGTGTTGAATTTTCGAAAAAAAGATCGTCTGTTTTTATTTTAGATGTAAGCAGTTAAAAATGTACTCTAAATGAAGGTATTTATGGTTGGATATCGTTTGGTGAGGAGATATTAAGTAGGATAGGGGAGAAAGGGCAAACACCATCATATTAAGTGAGCACATGAGAGAGGGAAACGCGAAAATGTGTGGGAAAAGCGGATATAGACGTTTATCGTTGGATTTTTCGCGTGATTTACCCGCGACAAATCTGAGGGCTTAACGCGTCCAGCGTAACTTGAACTCTGTAACTTGAACTTTTCGTAGATGTTTAAAGGTCTTGTTGTGTTGGTGTTTCAGTATTCACTAATACGCTGTTGACATAAGGGCATGTCGATTTATTGCCGTTTATTCGGCAAAGGGGAACATTTATTTATCTTTTTCTAGTTGAAATAATTTGCCCTTAACGCGTGTCTTGTGGGCGCGACAAGTCAATTCTTTTATTGATTGATATAAAAGGGACGATATAGATAGAGACTTCATTCCGGAATCGTATAAGGGCATGAGGATTATGTGGTACGGAATGACATTTATTACTATAGGAATAGACATATAGAAAAATGAGAAGTATTTTCTAAATAGAAATCGATTTGAACTTTGCAGATATCTGTTCTAAATATAATTTCATTACTTCCAAAGTAATTTTTGTTCATCTTTTGAGCACATTTATATACCTAATCCGATGTCACATAACAGTATGAATACTAGCCAGTAAAATCCACTGCCCAAATATTTCGCTCATAATATTATCTCGACTAACTTTCAAAACTATCAAGAATAAATATTAACTACCCTATCCTAGCCTATAACTCAATCAGACCAGTAATAAGTACTTGAGTGGTACAAGATGAATCACCTCCAGACCCGAGGGTGCAGGAACTGGGGGCAACAATTACCTGATGCATGATGCATGGTGTCGCAGCCGGCCGCGAGGCAGCATCCGTCATATTGAGTGGTACAAGGTATAAGATGAAGAGGGGTTGTGACCAGTGTAGTTTGAGCTCTTGAATGGGACTCTTTACGTATAAAAGCGAAACAAACCACTGAGCCAAAGCTGATGAAATTTTAGTTATTGGATGATAGAGGATAGTTGTAGTTGTAGTTGACGTTATTTCCGGAGCTTCAGCTTCAGCTTCGAGAGTCAGACGTGATTGCTACAAGCAAAGCTCGGTTCTATTTCTTCAATCCCTGCATTGACATAAGAAATATCACACGAATGAATTACATTAATCCTGATCCTAATTTATTCAGACTATGTAAAATATCTTACATTTTAGAACAAACACTATCAGTACTGACCATAACTCTATGTATTATGATACGATTCTAGATTGTCTAACTTACTAATAAACTCAAATACAAGCAGTATACCTGTTGATCCAAAACTTTGAGGACGTAGAAGTTTCGGAATGTATCGAAATTTTTGTTGCGCTTTTTTGAAAGAACATAATAATTGAGATCAAAATACTGTAAAAATGGTTTTACGATGGTAGATATGGAGAAACCATTACTCTTGCGCCAATTGTCTTAAGGGAAAAAATGTCTTAGGCCCATTGGTTAAAAAATAAAAATACATAAATAAATCTCTCATTTAACTATAAATGATCAATGCGCGATTGTTTTCCTAAATATGATTTTTTTATCCCGTTGACACGTTTCACACTTCATTTAATAATACCAGCCTATATACGTCCCACTGCTGGGCACACCACAACAGCTTACTGTGGGTTCTCAATTGCAGATTCCAATATTTGAAATCAAAGTTTTCTCACAATTTTTCCTTCACTGTTTGTCCGTGGTGTCTTAGAAAAAATAAGAAAGTACATCTGACTTTCCAAATATTTTGATAGTAACTATCGTGAGAATGATTCATTATTAAAGGATGTCAGTTCGACTCGCGATCCCGCCACCTCTGCTCATGATTAAGGACTCCGGTTGGGTCCGAAACTAGTCGGGTTACCCCGATAAATACGCGTGATTAAACCAAATGCTGCGTTGGGCCCTACATACAAATTCATGCATAGACCCACATCTAATACTAATAAATTTAAGACAGAATGTACAACAATCGCCTTAGGGTGCGACCTGTAATTGTAAACAATAGCATTGTAATATTAATTGAAAGCAATTGCAATTAAACTCCTTGGTATAACTTAGGAAAGTAATTAGGTCCAATTTTGTATGCAATTGGAGTGTGCCAACGGTTTGTATTGGAAACTATTACATGTAAGTTACATTATGTGGTGCAATTCCTTGTTCATTTCAATTAATTTATTTTATTATTTGTTTGCGACATAGCTATACGTGTGTCTCATATGTAATTTGTTTTATCTTTTGATTGTTATGCACGAGTGCTGTTATGAGCGAAAGTATTATTTCGTCGTCGATTGACTTGTGTTTTTCAATTGTTGATAAGAACTTCACATTCTACGCAAGATTAGAACATTCAGAAGTTATTCAGATTAATGATGATCAAGTTTTTACGTTGATGGCCGAACACCAGGAAATGAATTCTTAGAGGATAAAACGCTAACCGTGCTTTTCAAAGGTTTTTAGAAGCTAGCGATGAAAACAAAACACACGCAGAAATACCATGAACTTGGGAATGTTTCGAGAATGGATAATAAGCCCCAGAAACCTTGGACTCTAACACCGACTTCAACACCACAAATACGATAGATATAAAAAACGACATAAAATCGAACGAAGATCTCAAAGTTGAAAGTATTTTAAAAATAAGTTACAATAACAAAACACGAGCAAGCATTCCAAATATAACTCGAAACACAACTCAAATACAACAAGTACATCTCGTATCGTCAACAAAAGGAGCCAAAACATCAGACAATCGTCACTTGACATTTCCAACCCACACGACCCAGTTACTTCAGTTTAAATGGTTTGCAGTGCAAACGTATGCTGAATCAGATAGCAAGGCATTCGGACCGCGATCTTTGCGTGCCCGACTCAACAATGAGATCTTGTCACATATGTGTCGAAAGGGTACCTTATTATGGACATTGATCGATACATTGTGAGGGATTTGAATATTTTGTAACTGGTGAGGAGGGTCGATGGATGCTGGATGTGTTTCTTGTAATGTACGGTTGGTGTTCTTTGGTAATCGGTAAATGGTAAACGATGCACGAAAGGTTTTTATTTTATTTTTTACAGGTTTTTTTCTCGGAACTCTAAAATACTTACTCAATATATTATTATAAACTCAATTTCAATAAGGCTTACTGTTATGAAAAAAATTGGATTGGTATGGTGTGATAGTATGCTGTTGATCAAAGACTTGACTCAGAAGCTTAATCAGCAAAAAGTCATTTTGTATCATGACAAATTAAGTACCGATTTAAGAATAAAATGGAAATAAACATTTCAGAACCATACGAGAACATATCGAAGAACTCTTACTCTTAATAACTATTAATTTCTCTGTACTACTTACCGATTCATTAAACTACCTCTAAATTCAAAACCGACCTGATAAACCAACTGATAACGTTCGAAATCGTATCGTATGTTAGACCCACCTGTGGAGAAAGTAACAATAGACGAAGTCTAAAGGTAATGATACACTAGAATATTTACTTATATCAGAGTAGTGAGCTGAAATGTTCAAGCGTCTTTTGTTTTTTATTTCGAATGTTTCCACGTTCTTTTGCAGGACCACGTTTATGTTGCTGCGAGCTTCCATAATTATTCAATGAAAATTTCGCATAATGCTCACTCTATTTAAGCATATCGTTAAACAGAACAAAAAAAATCGCAGGCTCCACGCATTGCAAGGAAATGCTAATGTTTTACCCCCATAAAGGACTGCAACCGTACGAAATATCGCACGCACAAATTTCGAGTGGTTTCCCTAATAAGACTCCATTACAGAACATTGTCGTTCCTTGCAGCCGCCTAAGCTATCGGTAATTGCGATCGAGTGTCATTTCACGGGTACGCATTAGCGTTATTGCATTTCCTAAGTTATCAGTTCACTTCGATCTTGCAAATGTGCGAATGTGTATTGTTGTGTAAAGTCTATTCTTAATTAGGTATTTTATTGTAGCGTTTCGTTTGGTATTTTATGCGTGTTATTTTCTGATTACTTTGACTTTGTGCAGTGACAATGAAGTATTTAGTGATATTCTGAAGCATAGAACAATCCAAAATCATAGCTTAGAGACTTACTAGTACCTATATCGAGAAGGTAATACAAATTTCGGCTAACAACCGACATAAAAAGGCTTGTATTTATGGGTACAAAAAGAGCAAGATAAAATGTTCGCACACGACTAACTCCTCATAGTTATTCGTAACAACTAACTAACACTTAACGCCCCTTAGACATTTACAAAATTACACTTACGTTTCTTTTCCAGAATAATTCTTCATTCCCAACCTTATTTCGCAAGTCATAAGGGTTATGATAACTTTGGTGAGAGTAAAGTTAAGTTGGTGAACTTATAATATTGAACGTAAAACTTATGTGAAGCATGCTTGAAAAGTTTTATGAGGCTTAAAGTTTCCATTAAAGAAAGTGTTAAGTGAATTTTTCACGTGAAATAATGTGTTTTCCTGTGTATGAATTGCCTGATATATTGTAGCGGAATTATGTGAGAGAGGAAAACAGAAACTGTAGGAACTGGAGAGTTCTTGGATTAAATTCTGCATTGGATAACGTAACGGTAACAAAACCCAAAGAATTTTGGGAATTGGACATGTTGATAATGATGACAATAATTTAAGAAATACCATAAGGACCGAAATTAATATTGATTTTAGGTTAGGTTATACCATATTAAACTTGTAAGTAGTCACGGAATAAATATTCAATATTTAGGTAATTCGACTGTTCGGATAGCCGACTGATATAGGCCACCGGCCAAACCCACTGCGAGCAACCAATGTCATTTGTGATCCACGAATGCTTGTTCTGAATCTCTGTGTTCTTGTGCCTGTGACTTGAATGTTTGTTAAATAATGAAAATTTATATTAATGACTCCAAAGTAAGTAAGGAAGGGCTGAATTGAAAAGCAGCAAATATTAATCAATAGAAATACAGTAAAATTCTTAACCCAATATTGATAAATAGCTTCCTATCAAGACTGACTAGACTCGGCGGTGTTCGTGCGTCCGGCTTGCAGGTACCTAGTGTGTGGGAATGTCCCAGGACGAGGCATAATGTGCCGCGAACACACGCGTGCGCACTGATGTAGACCTAGAGATCTATTACATCGGACACTAGATATCAAAATCGTCTTTTTTCTTTAACTGCTTCTGCAGTAAGCAATTTAGTTCAGCTTGTATCGCGGGAGTTATGCAATATGAACCCAAACTCACAACAAGCATTCGTTGATCATGCAAATATTTGTCTTACGCGGTTTGAGCCCGCGACACGTCCTTACGACATTAGTATCTGTACAAGTAACTGTTACAGTTAAAGTAAAGACCTGACCCCTCTTCTACTTTATTTTTTATCAGTTTGGATGAAAGAGGATTTTAAAATTAAATCAGTGTTTTTCTTTTGTTTTTATCTTCTATAAGTCAAGAAAACCTTAAATGTTGTCTCTGAAACAACAAAAGCACGAGTATTATTGCAGTGTTATAGTATCCCATCTCATATACAGTCTTCGTGTAATCACGACTCAGTTTGAACTCAATCTTATCAACTTAAAACCGAAACAAGCTTCAAGCGAGAACAATAAATTTTACATTGATGGTTTAATCTTACGAGGAAGTTGGTGAACTCCTGGATGAGTATAGAGAATGATGGGTTGGATTTTTTTGTCATTTTTGTAAAGGGTTTAATTTAATAATGAATAAAATTTAAAAGCATAACCTAATATTATTAGAAGTCATTTTCATTACAAACGATTCCAATTCTTATCTAAATGTAACGCATTTTTGCAGACTTTGCTACTCTATTAGGACGAATCTGTCCTTGCAATGGGAAAACTCAAATTCGGAACTCAAATTGTCATATAGATACAAGGTCACGATGGATTGTCGACTTTCTTTTCCGAACACCCATCATAAAGAACAAACCCTCATTTCTCCCATAAGAGAGTTGATATCAATAAATCAAGCTAACACTGTAAGTAATTCACAATTAATACGACAAGTCTTCCCGTAGCGTCTAACCATTCCTAAATCAGCATCGATCTACAATAGATCCCTCTCGTGGCCGCCGGCGCACGACCGTGCTCACGATTCAGATTAATCTATCGAAAATCGTTTTACAACATATTATTTATAGAGAGCATGCGCCAGCAATGATCATCAGTCCGTGTGCGTAGTGATGCGCCCCGACGCATTCCGCGCGCACCTATGTGTCGATGCGGAAACATCGATACGACGTTATCGATTAGTGAGATTTTATCGAGTAGGTGCTCGTTTTTGTTGAGTCATGTTACGTATGCGAAATTGTTAATTAGAATTACGTTTGGTATTTACATGTGTTCGTTTTAGTTAAGATAATGTCGGCTTTGATGTTTTTTGGTATTAACTAAAAAAGTAGTGCACGTTAAAGCAAATTCTTTTATACAATGAAGCAAAATTCCATACATAAAAGGCTTTATAACCATAATAAATTCGACATAATCACATCACATTACCGTACACAATTAAAATTCAAGAACACATTAAAATTAAATCATCAAATCACATTCTTTACTGTCAAAATCAGACGCCAAAAACTTGTACTTCATAACTCGTAAAAGTCGGGGTGATGTCGTAAAAATAAAACCGAAAGCATTTCTAACCGGAGTCAACAATTAACCCCGCAGTAATGAAACTTCTGAACTAGCCCCGCACAGCTACGACGGAATCGTGCAGCCTATTTTAAAGACATTGAATATTTAAGAGAGCTAATTGAAATGAGCGAGACAGTTTGGAGTGTCGCCAGGATAATTACCTAGCTCCTAAGATGAGATTTAACGTGCCACGCTTAAATGGTTGGAGGTCTCTTTTAGGGGAAGATTATTTCCGTATTTTTTTATTGCTGGTTAGCAATTATAAGTTTAAGGAGTAAGCTTTCTATTAAATTACTTTCTGTTGGAAGACTCGGAGATACTTATTTGAATAATGTATGTAAGGAACGGCTTTTAGAATCTACTATGTATTTATACTTAGGTAAAAATCTGAGGATTTTACTGAGCTTTTTATTACTTCTAGTAGTAAAATCAATCAATGTATATTTTAATTATTCTGTACAGGGTGTTAAGCGCGTAAAAATTCTTTAGAAGTCGATAGTATATTTTTCAGAACCTAAATCGATACCAAACGAACATCCCATCACTACTGTCAAAAAGTCATCGACTGAAACCAAATCATCGATATCGTTGCACCCCATCTCTAAACGTTGTGTGATGTCGAAGGTTGTCGATTCGTGCCGTCCGTGTGCGACCACTCTTCCGGTGTCCAACACTGGTACGTTTAATGGACGCCTATTTGTACGTGAATTCACGTCCAACAATTACCTTGTTTGTTTACAAATTGCGTTCGAAACACGTAATTACGTTGATTTCCATACGCTAAGTGATGTTACGTTGTTCAGCCTTCAATTTGTTTATATGATTCACTTTATTATTTTTGCACGCACGTATGAGCTTGTTTTTTTTTAATTTTTTTGCATTTGAAGCCAGTTGAATTCGTTGATAAAAGCTTGAATCAGAAAAGAGTTACTGTAAAAGTTCAGATAAATTAAATCAATAATACTAATATTTACAATATTAGAAACGAAAATAATTTTAAATGCTAATGAACATATGCGCTTTGATATTATCAAGCGTTAGCTTTTTTAGAAATAAATAATTATAATTCTAATTATTATTTTTTTACTTCGGGCAGTATGGCCTCTGTTATAACAATTATATTATTTTGTTATTTTTATTCAAATTTAAAGCAAGAATTAAAACCAAAAACATTCACCTAACTTCGCTGCGAAATAAATACCGTGTAACTTACACTACAGAATCATGACACTACAGAACATGATTCAAAATAAACGATCAATCCATACTCAATACAGGATCATTTACCAGCACGATTGGAAATACGTACATCTCAGATCCCATTACTTCAACTTAGAAATGCCCTTAAATACTACACAAAATAAATCTTTGCCAGCTACAACTTATTCCGAGCTCCCCTTTCAAGTCTATGCGGACATTGGAACATACAAATCGAGTGTAGGCCCATAATTGTTAATTTCAAGCAAAATGCTCGCAATAGCTTTCAAGTTGCACTAACTAACGATCCCATTGCTAGATGCCTATCGGGTTTCTGGGCATAGTACGAGGCAGGTTGCACCGTTTTCTTTGAACTCGGATTAAGTAATGATGATCTTAGTTTTTGTTTTTGTGAGTTTAAGGACCGTGTTGCTGCTAGTAGTCATAACAAGACGTATCTTTTGACGGAAAAAGCATTGGCTACGTTGTAAGTAGATAAAATGCTTTCAAAATTTTCAATTAATTTAAAAATGTCAAGACTTAGAGCAGCTGAAATCAACTATGGAATAATGTTTAGTGACTTAATCTGAGATTAACCATTCAGTATCATGAAATCTAAGAACAACTTACAGTCAGCATAACATCTGTTTTCATTCGATATTGAGGCTACGGAAATTAGTTCTAGTTTAACTGTACTCTGTCGTCAGATTTGCTTATCAATATCCGTAAATATTCTCGTCTTATCTACAACAAAGTAACATTACAAATCTACTTGAACGCGATTAAGACAATACTCTGATGACTAAGTCAAGCTGCTGGTTTATTTATTTAATGTTTACAATGACTCATAATATTAATCATAGTTTTGTTTGTATTTTTTACTGATCTTCAATTGTTTTACTCTGAACTCAAGAAACACCAATATTATAATAATTATAATACACTATTATAATAATTAATATGACAGGTTACAAGCTAAGAAAAATGAATACTAACTGGGCGACTTTTAAAAGCAATAAACTACATAAAATCACAAATTAAAAATGAAATAAATGACTCATTATTTTAATCGCATTTTAAGTGGCAGTACAGTGCAATCAGCCCTAAAAATGCGAGTACATAATGCATGCGTACACGACGCGACGCACAGATCGATGGATCGTATCGACCGCACAAAGGATCGAGTCGTGATCATGATTGCGTTACGTTCGAAAGTTTTGCCGTTTATGTAAAGCTAGGCTTATTCTATTGATACGTGATCGGTCTGTTCTCGGCTTTTGTCTGCGTGAGGTCGCCTTGATACGTAATCATTGTTTTTGTATGCAAATTTTGATATTGTTGTGTTTGGTAAAGGCCGGGTACTGGTAAGAACATGATTGACGAGGCGTTGAGTTTTGACTGCGACTATGTGGATCAATGGGTTGAAACATGTGTGAGGATTGTCATCTCAAATGATACAGACAACGACAACAGATACTCATACTCACAAAAATAAAATACCAGGAGCTAAATTAACCCAAAAAGAAACTAAAGCATGTTTTAAAATCTGCAAGAAAAATAAAACGATAAATCTACTTGAGAAAGAATAATTAAAGAGAATGACAACAACTAGGTGTATGGATTCTCTTCTCTGAGACTCCATTAGCAACAGTAAAGTAGCTAAAACAATAAAAAGCACTCAACGCATAGACTTGGATAATCAACTATAAAATAAGGTACCTCAGCTAAGAAACTATAGCTATAAAACCGAAGAAAACTTATATTAATAAGTAATTTTCTAAATAATGCATGATCAAATCCATATTCCGTTTATAAGTAGTTCAATCTAAACTTTCCTTAAGCATACATCTAGTTAATTCCGCGTCTCAAAACCAACCGTTCAAAACACAGAATTAGCAACAAGCCCGTGCAATATCAAATGCCAAACATTTATGCATTAGAATAACATTCGATCAACTTGGCTATCTCAGATTACCCTGCAGCGATAGTAATTTCAAAGGCGCGATAAAATATTGAAACGATTTCTTCACACAGAAAACATTATTAGCGGTGCAACAAGACGTTTGCGTTCGCACTACTAATATAGGTGTCGCCCGCCATTTTGTTTTATTGAACAGTTGAATGTGTTCTAAAGATTGCATAGATTTGGAATGCCGGTGTTACAATGATTTGAGTAATATAAGGTTAGTTAGGTGTCAAAAGGTTTAACTTTTGTTTGAAAGTCGTATAGCTGCTATTGAAATTGATGATGACTTGGATTTGTTAATAAGACAAGTAAGATTGTTGTGAAAACTGTGTATGATGTCATTATTTATCGAAATAGAATTTAAAGACAATTCTCATACAATTGACGCTTAAATGCTTTATATTGCTTTGGTTAAATACCTTATGTACATAGTTTCATGTATGGATTAAAATTAAAGCAACAAAACAAAAACCTTAGCCCAATAAAATAAGATCGAATTCGTCAGCTTGGGAACCGAACTATGAAAATCCGTATCCGTGACGGAACCGCTCGAGTGTGAACAGTGTGTTAAATGTAAAGAACCCTAAAAAAACGTTAGTTTTGACATCATTTCACGTCGATCAAGCGGCCGATGAATAACGCGCTCCGACGCTACCAGAAAGTAAAAAAAAAACCTCCGTTCTGAATGCGACTCATTTTATGAATGAAATAAGATTTTTTTCCTACGGAACCGCGACAAATACGTGCTTTCCTTTCTCGGCCGTCTGAGGCGACGTGCATTCATTTTCGATTAGTTTTTTAATTCCGTTTTGATCTATCACACTTTTTGCGTCAATTCGTTGTGAACCCTATGACTGCGGGGTAGGGTACACTTTGGTCGGCGAGGTAGTTTTTATAAGCGCATGTCGTAGGTTTCTTTGAGGAGTAAGACCGTCGCAACTGCTTCAATGTAACGCTCGGTACACAGATGCGGTCTGAGTAACGAGAAATTATTCGTAGCGAGTGATTTATTAGTGGGATTAGAGATTTTGCGGGATTTATAAATGGAAGAGATCGAAGGAAAGGTTATACTGCTCTTGTATTAATGTATCTTGGTCATCTCTTTTAGTTAGATTTGTTATACTCACTGATAGGTTAACGTGGACCTAATCCGTTCTTTCATACGATCTGGTGAATGTTCCCAAGGGTAAGAGCACTTTCGATTGAAATATCCTTCATAACACATTCTCTCACACGAGCTACATATATAAGTAAAGCTAGATTTAATAATATAAGCTATTATAATGTGTCTCACTGTAAGGCATAGGCCTCCCTTCTTTCCTTCCTTAGATGTAATACCTACACTATAACACAATACATAACACTTTATCGCTAACAGACACAAGTTTCGTACGTAGATCTTATTCTAGGCCTGCGAGGTCTCCTGTTGTCCTTAACTATCCAATTTACAATCGAATAATCTATATCCATACTTAATATATAAAGCTGAAGAGTTTGTTTGTTTGAACGTGCTAATCTCAGGAACTACTGATCCAAACTGAAAAATCTTTTTTGTGTTGAATAGACCATCCATCGAGGAAGGTTTTAGGCTATAAACCATCACGCTGCGACTAATAGGAGCGAAGATACAATAGAAAATGTGAAAAAAAGGGCAGGAATAAATCATAATTTATATCTTCTACCCACGGGGTCGAAGTCGCAGGCAACAGCTAGTTCTCGAATACTTATTTTCCAATAACAAACATCTTTAACATTATTTAAAAACATTTTACTAAACGAACTGACTCACACCACTCCAACGCAACGAGCGCCTTTCATTCATATAAAAACTAAATAGTGATGAAAGGAATTTAAGCAAAAACTCTCCGTATTCGTGGGAAGTCTCTTATTCCATTCGATTCCGCGCACACGGTCAGCCCTAGTGGTCAGCGACAACTATTTGTAGGAAACATTAGAAAAACAACTTGGGTCCCAATACCGCTATTTACAATGGTTGATGACTGAATGGAAATTTTATTAAAATGTAATTTTTCATATTTTCATGAGCATTTAGACACTACATTAATCGGAAATTCAGTACGGAGTGGAACACGCACGGTCAATATAATTCAACGGTAATTTTAAATATTGGAATTGGAGCCCTATAGGATTGTTATCAGACTTCAAAAACGCACCGCTTTCTCTTCGAATCGCTGCCAAAGATGATGTTTCAATTGTCGAAATTCAAACTTTTAATGATTTTTTTTAATGCAAGTATTTATCCAAAACCGTCCTGTCGCTACGCGGACGGTCTCTTTGACCGCTCGCTGCAGACGCAGGTTAACTAACTAGGGATGTCGGATTTAGTCTATTTAATTATTTTTGTCGGTTTATTGACACTGAAAGAACAAATTTTACTGCTTAATATTGTATAACGTATATTCGGTTATAAGGTTTTTTTTTAAATAAAAACAGAGTAATAAATCCATCATTCTAATGTGGACTTTGAAGGCAGCCGATTTTGTAATAACTTAAAATGTGGACACTTAAAATATATTTTGAACATGAATTATTAAATTATACACACTGTACACAACTGCACCTATGAGCCTGAACTATGTGACACATATTATTTTACAATATAATAAGTATCTTTGAAATCTTAAGCATAGGGCCAAAATCTAGACAACATTTATTTTTTTTACTTAAATTTCATTTTTTCACAACTTTTGTATCAAAAGTATTTTTTCGTTAAAATGACTCTTTAAATAATAAAAAGACTTCAGTCTTGTAACATGCGGTTAGAGCCAACCAAAGGTGAATTACCTAACAATAGCCTAACGACTTGATTTCTCTTGCATATAAGTCACAATTCATACACTTTACTGGATCTCATCAAAACGTTATTAAAGCATTATTATATACTTCTTTAGAGCAATAACAATATTCAATTTATTTCCTATAAATGAAGTCCCAATATCACTTTTTGTGAATAGTGACAATCTCAATTCAAGTCGGTAACATCTTTGTAGCAAAGTCAAAGGTTAGGCTTTTTTGAGGTGACATAATTTATATTTTACTTATAATTATGCTTACAACATGTAGTGTATAACAGTGTGTACAATCGAAACCAATACTAATCCCAAAACTGCTCAAAAATTTACCAAGAAATCCAAATATCAAAACGACATTACCAAACGATATATTACATACAAAAATGGCTATAGAAGTGAATTAAAAAAATAATATTATCATCCGTTTATCATACAACAACGGTATCAAATACATAACCATCTAAACTCAACACAAGACGCCCTCATGTCTCGTAATCACAGATCGTTCAACTAGAACGGTTCCGATGCCCGACGGTACACTAAACTAAACTAGAACATAAGCGTCAGTAATTATTTTCGATAAAAAACCAGTGGCGACTGATTGCTTTCACAAGACCCACAATAGACCATGAAATGAGCTTCGAGCCACCGAGTTACGCATCGTTCGTATGACTTCCAATCGATTCTTGATTCTCGATTGATATTTGAATGGGAATCGTTTGAATTTATGAACGAAAATGCTGATTGAAATCTGGGTTTGGAACTAGCTACGTTTTGTTTTGCTTGTCTCGATGTAACATGACTTTAATTGTCTGTTTATTCGATATTGTGTGTTGAGCGGGATACAATGAATGAAGTACTATAACCTACAAATGATTTCCTTTCCGAATTCTTTTGCTAACAACATCAAACTTATTTAAACTATCAATACATTTTATTGAAATTGTAGCAATATATGGTATAGTTTAAGCCTTATTTTCTACGACACGCAACACAAGGCCCAAAGGGACATTTTCGAATTCGAACGGTGAGTGAAACTGGCATAAATGTACAACTGATTATATGTGAATGGCTCAATCAAGGCTCTGGTTGCACAAGGAGTTATGTCGATATGTTTTGACATGTCCAGCTCGGGCCGTCGCCAGTTGTACGCTAGTAAATTGCTACAATTATACCCAGAAGTGTGTCAAGTGGCAACCGACTGGGAGGCTCGGGGTGAATGGAACAGTGGGCTCTACATGTCGGGTGCTCGAATAAAGAATGTGTACTCAAAATGAGGTTGTGAATAGAATTACTGAGTGTTTAATTTGATACGGTGATTAGAAAAAGAATATTTTCTGTTTTGGTTTGTGGTTTATTTGTATGTTTTTTTTTTGTGAATGATATAATCATTTCTAGTAGCCTTTTTTATGAAATATGACACTAATAAGTATCTAAGTAAGAATACTGTTTTACAATAAGATTTGATTACAAATATTTACCGTCCAGAACACGCATATTTAACCAACTTAAATGCATTAATATTAACATAAAGCTAGCTGGCAAACCTCGTAACACCGATTTGTGAGCCTGAACCATCTTCGGCGCCATACAAAGGTAATAAAAAACATTCAAATCGGTTCAGCCTTTTAAGAGGACAGTATATAACTACAACATCAAACAAAAGATCGAATCACACACGACAAAAAATCCAAAGTAAACACATGCAAAAACACCTACTGATTATATTAACCCAACTCTCCCCGCACTAGTAGCAAAATCCGCCCTAAGCTGCCGCACATATCCAGTGCCTATCATTACAAAAGTACAAGCGCATTATATGATTATATGTGCTCGTAAACATATGTTACATAATGTAGGAATTAAACTACTACCAACCACCACCTCTCAAAGCAAAGGCATTAAAAAGAGATGTCGTTCTACGAAGTGTAGCGCGCTATCTCTTTTTGACATTCGCAACTTTTATTTTAAGGTGACGTGGTAGTCTGGTTACTGCAAATAGCGATTAAATGTGCTGCCTATAACTGCGAATTAAAAATTTCTAATGACGAGGAAAGTTGTCATATCTCATATCCGTGTATGTTAGTTTGTCCGTTACAAATTGACATTTGATTGCACGTTTATTAATACGTGGTGAATAGATATTTAGTATTCTTCATAATAATACGTAGCGATGTTTGGGAAAATTAAAGGAAACTGTTTTATACAAATGCATTATTTTGATCAATGCAAAAACATTATCCCTAATATAATAACTACTACAGTTATTCTTTACAGTTTCAAGATAAAAGTGTGTGTCACAAAATACAACAAACGAAACAAACTGTTTAACTGTATTTTTCCGTAAGTTTTTAAGGAATGTTGTATTTCTGTTGTATTTAACAGACTCGATCAAAGATGGCGTTAGTTGTCCAGTACTTACATTTACAGAACAGCATAGCTTAGTCGAATTGAATTCTGGATGATAAGGGGATTAGATTTTACAATATTTACTTTCAGCCTTATGCACTCAAGTGCGATTTATGGAAACACGCAAATACAAGAATCGTCATATATGATTAAAAAAAATCCAAGTTGTAAACTTACAAGTAGGTACTCAAAACTACCTTAATATGGTATTTTAATATTTTTAGAAAAAGGATGTAGCGTAATCCATACACCTGCTTACGAAAGCAGCTTACTCGTAAATAAGCGCAAAATAACCAAACAAAAAGGCATTTCGGGGTCAGATATAACTTTCTATTTATTTACAGCAATTTTTCCGCAAATCACTAAAAAATATTAAAATATTGGAACATCTAAACGGTCCAATAGAAACGACAGAATTTCCAATCGTGACCAATGCAATGACGAAACATTAAATTGAAAAAAGAATGTCACTCAAACACTGGCCTAATATAAATTTATTTTCGGAAGAAAAACTTAATCTCGAATTCGTTGCGAATTTCGCAATCGATATTGTATTCCGATGAAAAAAAGGGAATCGAGTATCAGTAGTCATAATCGCTCATTACAAAAGAGGGTTTCACTTCCACGAGCGTCACGTCTCACGATCAATTGGAAATAATATTGTTGCTAGAGTTAGAGGTAAACTAGATGCGGTAAAGAAACGATATCTTGTCAAACGGAGGACGTAGCACGGATACTATCAAATCGCATGATGTAAAATAATGAAGAGGTCAAACTAACATGTTCTTGATACAAATCATGGCGTTTCAGAGTGATAGGGTTCGTATAAAAGTAAAAAAGGCAAAATGGGAAAAGCATTAAAAAAAGGAACGCATTTAATGCTTTTCTAATCACACTCTTGAATTATCAAATTCTTTAATTTATTTCACTTTACCTTTATGCTACGACTATCATTTACGACGCGGAGCGTACCTGTCTAACATCACAATGAGCAGCCACTTCCATTGTCTCTTTTAACCTAACCTTCTCCGTCCAATAGTCAGAGTCGTGTCCCGACTACCGTTTTGTTATTGTTCAATATGTTTTCCAATAATCCAGTTACCGATTACCGGCGGTAGAAAGCCTTGATTCGCACGCTTACGTAGAAAGCGGACTAGTGCGTGTGCTCCCTTAAATCACTTGGTATCTTGCGTACCTTGCCGTCAGTAGTGACGTTAATTTCCCTAGTATGTAGTTATTAAATGATGCAATGGTTTTCTTTACGCGTTTTCCTCCGGATTGCCGGGCTAGTTTCAGACCCAACTGGAGTCCATAATAATGAGTGTCCTAATATACTAGGTAGTCACCACTTTTTGCCGCAGAGGAGGGGGGGACGTTAATAAGAGTATGTGGAGACTGAAACGATTCGTCTCATATTGACGATTCTATCCATATATATACTAAATAGTATAAATCTAAAGACTTTGTTTGTTTGTTTGAAACCGGTAATCTCAGGAATTACCCGATTGAAAAATAATTTGAGGATTAGATAGCGCACTTATTGGGGAAGGCGTGTGTTGGTTTATATACCAATACGCTATGGGACTCATTTTATAGATGTTAAATAATTAATTTTCTTAGTTCTTTATCTACTTTAATGAAAAGTGTTTATGTTGCCAAATAACATTGTCGTACTAAATCAAGTTTGGGCAAAAACTTCCAAATCTTGTTATCATGTCTTCAATGTACCGGATTTACGAAATTGCAAATTAAATGGTCAATCTACGCTGATGTGATTATTTTGCTACGGTACTTATTTGTTATTGAAATAGAGAGTTCATTTAATTGAAAATTTTGTGTAATATTACTTTCAAATATTAGTGAAAACTAGAATAAAAGCGAAAGGATCTGGAAGAAAAATGAAAGTGGAAACCGAAGACATATCATGTAAGGATAATCCTAATTCACGTAGGTATGGATAATCCTGATTGTCACCACGGCCCACTTGTTTTAAGAATTATAATTATTGTTAATATTTCAGAAAAGTATTGAAACCTCGGAATTTTCTCACTAGCCACCAATAGTGTATGCATTTCCAGAATTATATTTCCCACTACTACGTAATGGATTTGCATTTTTTCTTGCACTTAGTCTCTGATGGTAATAAATATGTATATCTACGATTAAACCTTTTTTAAAGTAATATAATAAAAATAAAAAAGAAGACAAGTTTCAATTAATTACTCAACAAATCCCATGCAATATGCATCGCCTATTCAATACCATCACTAAATTCTTCACTACATTAACTTCTAGAACGTTCTAATACATCGGCATTTAAACATTGCGTCATATTTCCACGGCATTCAGGCATACATATGCGTTGCACGTTGATTGGACATAATCGCAGATCACACGACAGACACAGCAAACGGCTCATTACAAACTCTCAGGCAATTGCCGGCAAAACTAAGGGTTATTCTCATTTTAATATCGATGCTTACATTCTATAAGCAATGAAATTCAAATGGAACTGGACATTGATTTCTTGCATAGGTACTATGATACTTACACAAAGTATTGTTATAATAAGCAATTGTCACGTCGCTGAAGATTGTTCCACAAGAAGAGGTCTAATGCAGTAAATTCTAAGAAAAACTTTTGCCAAAATTAGAGATCAAAACCATGTACAATCGAGTTCTGCCTTTTTTATTTCAAATCAATTATGTATGTGTGTTCAAATTTATGGGTTATGGGTGAAATAAGTTCTATTTGGCCTCTAAAAATCACTCATCAATTTAAATATTAAATTTCATCAAAAGATCACCCATAACCCATAAATTTGAACACACATACATAATTTCAACCACAACATGAAATTTCACAAACATTGAAAAACTTATCAAAATCAATTTAATAGTTTCTGACATTAATACACCATACACACGCGTGCCGCGTAATTTATATGAAACTTGCCAGTGATTTGTGACTAATACGCCATTTTGTACTTAGATATAAATCAAAATGGCCTGCGGCCATTCGAATACAGAACGGTGAATTGATTTTTTTGGAATCGCGTCTTATTCTTTTTTTAATTTTATTGATAGTTATAGGTACTTGTTTTGATTCATTGTGTATTTCGTGATATGCTTTATAAGTGGAACGGAGTCAATTTAGGACTATACCATTTATTTTGTTAAAATAAAATATATCTTTAAGGTCAAATTGAGTAGGACCATACCATTGCACAATTTCGGTATTTAGCTGAACTGGAAGACATGCTTTTCCCAAATTCCAAGACCAAATAAGAATATTGTATCTCATGCGATTCCAAAAACAGTAGGTACTTGAGGTAGATCGCTATTGGCGAATCTATTCTACTTCAGACTTCCCATAAAAATATTAACATAAAATATAAAACAACCACAGCAACTACAGAATAACTCGTCTCAACCGCAATATTTCGTATTTCAACCTCATAATTACAACAACACATGACTCCCGTGTTCCGCAACCAGTAACCATGTGAATGGCTAGTGTCCCATCATTATCGTATAAATCAGTACCGATTCAACCGGTAATTGCATCGATATATAATCGATACATAATACCGATATATCGATAAGATCGAATGCTCCCGGTAGAACTGGTAAATTAAAGTTCGCGCTCAATATAATTTTCATGTGAAATGTGTGACGGACAATAAATTATTGGGTATTAGAGACTGTGTGGTATAAATCTTGATACTTGTAATGTATGGGAAGTCAGACCGGTGTAGTACATATTCATAGAGGCCTGAATACGTATCGATAATAGTTTGAAATGAATGCTCTTGATAGTCCTTTACTCGTTGGATGGGTTCAATGTTTATAAGAGGTAACTGGTTTTGATCTTGATTTGGCGGCAGTAAGAAATTTAATCGTTGTGTCGCAGGGTGTTTGACAAACCATCAAATCAAGTGCACCAAGACACCCAGGCTCAGAACAAGCATTCGTAGATCGCACAAATGCTCGTCGTCTGCAATTTGGTGGATACTCAGGGGACCAACTACATTCGGTTTTGGCTCACCATTGACGTGCTTGATTTTTCTCTATCGACGCCAGGGCGCCCTAAGTCATCGTGCAGTATGTACTAAGAATATCTGTTCCATCTATATTTATCATCATATAGATTTTACTCTGTGCCCTAGATTTCTTGGCACATCTGCCAGATGTGAACAATGATGATGCGTAATTTTGAGTTAAAGAAAGAACTAAAACAGGACCCTATTTTATGTTTCATTTTTGTAAAATTTGTCTAATTCGTCATATTTGTGTTTTCCACATAGCACAATGGTGTTATCCCTTTTTAAATTGATGGGCCTACTTAAATTCAGACTTTACACGAATATAAAATTCAATATTATCCAAAAATACTTCAGTCAAGCTTCAGTCAATACATCACAGAACCAATACCCTCCACATCCTCTAAGAGTACTTCACAGAACAGTACAACATTACAAACAAACGATAACACTCATTATTAAATTATCACAGCACAATAAGGCCGATTACAGCACGCAAACATTACAGTGTTTACCCATCGATCCATTTAACTAAAGTTTATGTTAAAAACTCGCCTTGAGCGGACTATCAGCCATTTTAAATCATCGCAGGCAACATAGACAGCCTATAATTGTAGCCCGGGGCTTACCGATGACACATTCCATCAAAACCAGACTTTTCTGTAACGGTGCCACTGGATATACTATAATACTGGTAGGTTCTGCCAATATGTCATTGTGACTTGCAAATCGAGTTCTCGAGAAAATTGCTCTAATACACTTTAACGTATGCAAGGGGAACATCCCCGAGGAATCGATTATAATCGATTAGAACAGGAGCTTACCTAAATTGAGTCTGTTTCTGAAGTGGAAGCGAGATTGCGCTATACGGCGTGAAGCGTGCTGTCTCGCTTCTTCAGCTGCAACATTCTTAATACAAGATATAGTGGTAGGTGGTCGGTTTATGTTGTATCGTAATGTGTGTATCGAGGTTATGCAGGAAGGGACATTTATCGATTATATTAGCAGCTATTATAATGCCAGTTGCAGCTATATTTCAGTCACATGTAATAAAATTGTGAATGTTATAGAAGTCTTCTTTCAATTATTTTATGTGGTTATGTTAGTATCTGTATTAATGTAAGTTAAAAGCTAAAAAACACACACAAAGTAGCAGACTTTTTTTCGGGTCGGATTTAAGAATTTGCGAATTTGAACCATTCAGGTCCAGAAAAATCGGGCCAGACTTTTAGGAGGAAGTCATTGACAGACACTTGTACAATATAATTATACATAAAGACAAAGTACCTAAAGAAAGAAAGAAAAAACATTTATTCAGCTCGGACACAGAGACAACACATGCATGACAAAAATAACGAAAAGGAACAACTTAAATTTAAACCAAAAAAACAGAAGATAGAAAAAAAAGGAAAAGGAGACAAAATAAATTGTAACTAACTGTTCTGTCTAAACCATGCCCATGCCGAAAAGGTAACCAGCTAAATGTTTTAACAAAGTAAAAAAAATGTAAACTTTGAAAATATATGACCGTATCAGAAAATTATATCGATAATATCGAATAAAATTATCACCGGTATGATTTATTATTCGATGTCACGTGATAATCACGTATATGAATTAGCTATTAAGTTTATGTCGCAGTTAATTACACATGTAGGGTAGTGTTTAATATTAAATCATAGTAGCTTGTTTGATATAGTGTCACGTTATACTGGTTTTGTCATACAGTAAAAGGGTTCGGACAACTTGATTTGATCGATGGCTATATCATTATAATGGTCATTGTTTTTTAAAATACGTAATTGATGCATGTTTAATAAAATTGGATGATTTTGATCTTATTGTACACTACGTTACCTACGATCCTTCCACAAACAGCTCTCTGGTCCAATGAGGCCAGTTTTCAACGGTTTTTGACCAAATAGTTTGAATATCTTGAAGGCTGTTCATTCACTTATTAATTCTAATTCTTTTCAATCATTCATTCATCTTTTCAAATAGGTATATATTCTTTTAAGTTCTTGTCAAACAAAACATCGATATTCAAATCGATATTTAACGATTATCGATAAACGAAACTAAAAGTGGCTCGAACAGTGTCGTGACACACTTGCAACCAGTGGTTAGTATAAATACACGTGTGTCAGACATTCCGTGGTGTAATGAGTACATTCGTAATAAGTATGGTTGTTATATCGCACTGTTAAGGCGGGGTGCGCTGAAAGTAAAAGTTTTGCTGATTTGTTTTGAGACGGTTTTGTTTTTAAAATCAACCGTATCTAACTTTAATTATATTTGACATATTTGACAGTCATTATGTGAGCTATTGCCAGCGATTCCGCTCTCTTAAATTCGAAAATGATGACACGAGGTTAAAATTAGAATGAAAGCTATCCTATGTTATAAACTATCTGTATAACAAAATTTCGTCGAAATCCGTTCAGTGGTTTTTAGTAGTAAATAACCATACATCCAAAATATGAGTGTTTAACTGTTTTTCTTGTAATAAATAGTATTATGAACAAAAAAAATTACTTTCAATTTAAGTGTTTTTTGATAATAATAGGAAGAGTGTATCTATAAATTAATTATTGGTATTAATTTTCTGGCGGAAAATCACCAAATTACATTCTCGTTTTTGAAGAGAATGTCACTCTTTTACAGATTAAAACCCACCCATGATCCTTCATGACCTTCGTATACCGCGGCCGCGCTCTTTCAGACACTTGCAGGCCCGAATAGAGCTATGCCTTAAACAAACATTATCATTACACGGTATCGTTATATACACGTCAGCAGTAAGTGAATTAGGAATGTAAATACAAACCGCAGTTAGTAGTAACATTGCTTTTTATATCACCTACTTAACACATTGATTTATTGCCTAACATATCACTTTTATCTTGTGTTAATTTAGGTGCTTGTATTTCAATCAAACGGAGTTCGATTTTTTTAAGTTCCTTCCTTTCTTTTAGTTTTAAACAAATGAGTAACAAACAATTTTATTTGCTGTCAACCTGAAACCAGAACTCGTTAGTTTATAAAGAAATATTGATTTTGTAATTAGAATTACAAACAGAAGATGTACCTAAATTTAATGTATTGCGCATATAATTATTATGGCTTGTTGGTATTTTGGTATGGCTTGTTGTAATTGACCCGATTCTTGACAAAAGCGTCTGCTCATATGTAAAAGGAATGAGCATATCACAACTTTTAAGGGATCCTCACGAGACAATGGTCCGGGTTACATTTACGGGGGTCATGTGGAGGGTCCGGGACATGTGGGGTCTAATTACTTTTATCATGAACTTTTTCTCCGCCAAGTATGTCGCAAAGTGTAGTATTTCGGCGTAATATGGATTGTGTACTGGTCTAACCAATTACTTCAAAAGCTTTAGGTAACTTTATGTAATAAACGTCGTACTAAAGTAGTAATTTTAGATCATCGAAGTACAAACTACGGCAACGGCTCCTATCTCTAACATTATATGACTTATTTTCATCTATAAACAATTGAACAGCGTACTTCATAGGTAGGCATTAGACCAAATTAGTACATTCCAAACAATTGCATTAGTTTTGATAATACTGCTCCTAAATTACTTGACCCAATACTACCGAAATCCATAGCAATACTTATAAACTACAATAACTTGTTGCTAGCAAAGATATGTAAATCGAATGCATATTCAACGGTTGGCCAACCAAACATTCGCAGTTCACACTCCATACATATCTAGAATCAATTCGAGACACTAAACAAACGTAATTACGTGAAATACGATATAGCTATTAAATTAACAGTTTAATGATACAATTGTATTGAATCAGTTATATTCGGAACCGTTACACATGTATCAACCTGTCAAATAGCGGACCAATTGCCGTGTTTAAAACGCAAAGGTGCGTTTCAACGTGTCCCCACTAAAGCGAATTCCATCGAACATTTCGCAACGCCGAGCGGCTATCCAACTCCGCCCTTAGATACCCACCTATTACACCGTTCGCTACCGAACAACCTTGACTATTATTTAGAGCACTGACCATTAAGCAGACCGCGTAAGCATAGATACGGAGTCACCAGAGGCTGATATCTCGTCGACAGCACGAATTACATTAGAGAATTATCCTATTTTCCGTTCGGGAGCCCGGAGCGAGCCGCTAACAAGCAGCGGGCCTCATGACGTCGAAAGCGCTCCCATATTTCCTAGCTTAATAAAACCGATGATAGTCTTGGGGTGTTCTAAAAAACGAGTCTTATATCAAACGCGTGCTCGAGGTAAACTAGCCGAGTATACATTCTAATAAGCGTTTATTCTATGCGCCTCCTGAGGCAACAATGCCCTTAATCTCGACCATTATAGCTGGGAGTTTTAAAATTCAAGCGGTAGTTGCTTACACTTAATATTTAGTTGCCTCCTACGCTCGCTGGAGTTATAAATTGCGTTGGCTTGATGCTCGGGAGCCGGGATTTTTAAGCTTCCGTGTGTTTAGAGTTGGGCTAGCGGCCGATCAGTCACGCTCGCAGATCATTCATATACCTACACGATGGGACATTAATAAATCTTCTTTATTTTGATTCCATTTTTAAATGGTGTCTCGTGTTTAGATTGTTTGGCGTTTACTGATAAGCTTGATGTGAAGAGGTTTTACTCGACCTTTTTGTTTTAAATAGATGCGTTCATATAAGTAGTCTTTAATCTTCTTAAATGGCTTTGTGTGATGTATTGTTTGCTGTTGGTATTTTACTATCGTGGGTGAGTAGTAATAATTTAATTTTGGACTTGCATACAATACTTATTTCTGTATTTATCTTTTGTTTTTGAACGTAAATTTGCTTTTAGTAATTTCAATCAAGAATACAAAGTTATCAATTATTGGAATTTGTTTAAGTGATTGCATAATGACAGTAATTACCACCTTACAGTCTTCTTTGGGTTAAGCAGATACAAAGACTTCTGTTTGAAATGCAGCTTTAGACCTAGTAAAATATTAAAATATGTTAATAGTAAAGCAAATAGTAAGATTAAGTGTTACTGTTACATTAACTGCGTAGATAAAACATTGTTAACATCGAACTATTATATTTATGTGAACACTAGGTTGTGTTATTGCATTTCAATTTATTGTCTTCTTAAAAGGAATATCGGTATTATACTGATTCGATTCTATCAATTTTGAGTATTTGTGTCATATTTGCTGCTGTATTTTGTTAAGATTCAAGTTAGAAACGGTTTTACTTTCAATAGGTAAAGTCCTATTTAGCATGACAATTATTTTGTTTTTTTTTTAGCGCTACGCTATGAGGCTACGTCCCACCAGTGATGTGCGAGGGCAGTAATCAAGTGCGAAAAAGCAATAAAAATAACGGACCAGGTGGAAAGATACACATTTAAAAACGTCTGAATTTTGAAAGCTCTAAAGACGATTTTAAGATGATCATGATTTCGTAATGTCCTAACTTCAGTATATCGCTAATTTCGTATTATCTACTCGTGTTCTCACAACAGAGGCTAATAATCTCACTATGAAACAATGTGATTATCTTATAGATAAACGTTTCACACATGTATGGGGCAAGCGAC
This sequence comes from Trichoplusia ni, assembly GCF_003590095.1. Taxonomy (NCBI): domain Eukaryota; kingdom Metazoa; phylum Arthropoda; class Insecta; order Lepidoptera; family Noctuidae; genus Trichoplusia; species Trichoplusia ni. Next base: position 12,228,327 of record NC_039486.1, read on the forward strand.
CTGGCGTAACGTAATGACGGCAGTAAGGAAGTACCTATGAACACCTGTTCGAGACAATATACTGTAACTACCCACATTTCATGGGACTAGGATCTGTGTCGAATGGATATGACGTTTTGATGATTAGTAATTTTATTGTTTTTTGTTGTGGAGGGACTATATAAACGCTATAATATGGGGGCGGCCTTTTTGTTTGTTGATAGTAATTAGCTTAGACGCCTGAATTAGTAAATTTTTGTGCTTTATTATTTTAAATAAGATGAAATTCTATACCTCTTCTATTTTAGAATAATTTGCGTTTGCATTACTGCAACATTTTTTTTAATTCACAGGCAAAGTTTATAATTATTTCTTACAACGAAAGATATTTTTTCTGAAATTAAAATGTAACAATATAACAACCAGATATTCAGAAGTTATCAATAGACAAATAATTAACCATAAAAAAAAGTTTGTTCTACCATTAAGCCACCTATGCAAATCCAAACCTCGCTAAACACAGCTTACCCTCATCAAAACCACCACATCTGTTATCTTCCGACATCTCTACAATTGCGTAAGCAGGCCGATGTCCTGCAGGCAGTAATTCTCACTCTCCTCACTGCCTTATAATATACCTGGATTACAACTTGTGTTACCGTTTTGTACTTATGCCTTATTTATAGTGCGAACTTGTAAAGGGTATTTTACTTATTCATTTCAGTTGTGTATAAGAAAATGTAATTAAGCCTTTGAACGCCATGGTAAGATCGGTAAAAATCAATATTTTATTTTTATGCTGTCAATGTGTTGATATACTACACTGTTGACTGATCCGTTGGTCTAGTGGTTGGTGGTGGGCTTCGATTCCCACCCAGGACATATGTTTGTGTGATGAGCACGATTATTTCTCATAAATCTTATTGAATTGTTTTGATATCCACCTAGTTTGAGACTAGTTGCCAATTGTGTAAAAGTGGTGGAGTATTATTTTAATTATTTTCAGTAAAAAGTTGTTCAGCAGAGTTCAGAGTTCGAGAAAACCTACACTTAATGAGAAGATGAATAAAACAGTTTTTTCGTCTCATTTTTCCAACAGGTATGTTTGATTGATTTATTCAGCAAAAACGGAAACAAGCTAAGCTAATAATTTCAGCGCAAGTTCTTCTCACAATTTCTTATAATTTATCAGATGTCAAAAGCTACTCCAATTTAGCCCAAACAATTTACAATATATTCTTCTACTTCAGTCCAGACTATAGATATGAGCATACAGACAATATCCGCCCGAGGCCCATGTGATCCCATAGCGTTCGATAGCCGATACCATCGCACCTCCTTGTTCGGCGCAGTCGGTTAAAAGGTCCTCCATTCACTTGTTGTACCACCATATCATACAGGAAAACTATTTCAATATTGAAAGTGAGACATCGCTCTACGAAATGTAGCGCTCTGTCCCGCTTGCACACCTTTATTAGTATCACTTTAGATGATAGTGCTAGTTCCATAGGTTGTGTAAACACCGTGTTTACTGCGTATTTGTTCGCTTTGTATTTTTAGTCTAGATTCTAGGTCTAGATTTGTGTTATCATATTAGTACGGATAGATTTATTTACCTATTGTACTGTTTGGTTTTGTTTGTAATGAGGGAGTTTTAGTAATTTATTTGTCTACTTATTGGTTTGTATCTAATGAACCGTGATAGTAAGACAGTCAATTTTTTACAGATGATGTATGTAAGTATTATATAATTTTGTATTTTTCGACAGTTTCTGCTGCCGTTATAGTTACATTTATGAAAAATAAAGACCAAAGGTAAGGAACGGTTATTATGGTCATAAATGTATTTGTCACCTAATCGAATTTTGTTTACTTTATTTTATTTACCATACCGTACAACATTTTAATTTCATTGAAAAATTAAAATTGGTCTACAGAAACCTACCCAGGTTTCAACTAACTCCACGTTACAACCCGTTGCGTTTAGTTTACGTAATAGCCTGTCCTATAAATCGTTTATTAGTATAACGTTCACAATACTAATCATAGCTGCGATTATAGATAACCACAGATTGCGATCTTCCAAGATGAATGGTCTACACCCATACTGTGTCTTTGTTGAAAATAGGAAAAACCATATTTGTAACTATTTATATTTCTCGAGGCAAATCATAATTCATTGTAATTCCGGCTGCATTTTTGAAGGACCAGTGGAATCGCTTTTTTTATTGTTTCTTAACTTTCATGAGATTCTTAAGTATAAGCATATAAGGAGCATATTAGCCTAATTTTGCACACATTTCGATTGATGAAGTGATTCCACGCTTACTACATATTCATTCAGTAAATTTCTGGTTAGTTTCCACTGTGTCAGAAGTCCTTTTGGATTTAATCGAGTCGAGCCTTAAAGTACTCATTAGTAAATATAAATTTGTGTGAAAAAATAAAACAGCTTTGTTAAAAAAAAAATGAATAACTTTTCCTACTATCGTTCTTTTGTTCTTGTAGTTTATAACAAATATTTTTAGAAATATCCACTGAATTCTAACTAAGGTCACTTAGATGTACAGATACTGACACCGAACCTTATTAAACAGTGTCGGTACCCAATAAATATAACAAACACGGTGCATGGCTTATCACGTGATCTGGTATCTCGTATCGGTATCTTACATGATTCGTTTGGACACACCTAATGTGCCGTGACGCCGCTGATAAATTGCTCCAGTGCAGTGCTAGGTTTGGTCCCGTCTTGTGTTGTTTTTGTTTGGGAAACTTTGAGAGGATTGGCTAAAAAAAAATTGTTGGTTTCAATAGAGATATTAAAATTAAAGTTTATTTGTATGTATATCGATTTGGTATGAACTTAAATCTATATTAATTTCCACCGGTTCCAAGGAAATTTGGTAAATGGAATATAGATTACCTCGTTTGATTAATTGCGGAAAATTTAATTATACTATAAATATCTTCTTTTTTTTAACATAAAATTTGCTAGCAATCTACTGAATTAAGACATCTTCCTTAAAGTCTAACACAAACACATTTTTAAAGTAGCGTCTACCTTTCTTTTTCAAGGTTTTATATTCAGTTTTTCCCAAATTAAATATTAACAGACTGGTAGCATACTAGGGCGCGTGCGTGCGCGCTGCTGCCTCCGTATATTTAAAACTATTTAATCACTTATACTGTGATCCATATGCATTACTTACACATGGTGTCCTATTACTTGTACTTTATAGTCAAGTTTAGAAACTTAGAAGTATGAAATAGTGAGAATGTCTAGTTCAAAAGATCAAAAAGCTATCATACAAATCTAGTAACTAACCGCTTCGAGTTTAGGTTTATTTTAGTTTACGATGTCTTTGATATCACTCTGTTTATCAAGCATTATGTTAGCGTTACTATTTTTTTTAATGTCGTCCCTCTAATCTGGAGATAGATCCTAGCCAGTTGCATATTTGCGATGAATTCCTTAAAATAAGAGGAAACGTTTATATCACCAAAGATTGAACGAAATATTTAAGACCAAGTGTAGACAGACAAAATAAATTTCAGACAATCAAAAACACTCTGTATTAAATCAACAGTGACCACACAATGCGCGGCTCGCGGACAGTCCATCTGTCAAGCACACTACCTGAATTCCTGGGACACTGCCCACGTGCTTCCTTGACGGTGTTTAATGGTCACCCTACACCCGCTGTGATACCATTTGTCAGCATGCGTGGACCAGCAACTTACAACCAACACTCTAAAATGTGTCAACAGCATTAATCCAAACACATAAGGATCAAAATGCTTTGAATTGCAGTATCTTAAGTGTTTGTTTAAAGTTGTATTTCATGTCTGTTATTTTGTACATGATATATGAATGAAATTTGAATAATATTTGAAATGTATGGAACGCGAAAAAGGTAGTTGTTTGCTTCTGCTAATCGGTAGTTATGGTTAATGTTTGACCTTTTAACTTATGCGATTAAATGGCTTCTAGTTATGTGTAAGAACATCGTTTTGCAAACTGGAGTCAGAGTTTTCTAACATGCTTTGAAACATACTCTTGATTTTTTTTCAGTGCTTTACTAACGATGTTATCCTTATCCGTTTTTAGTAACACATCATTATTATTCCACTAGGCTGGCAGAGAGACTGATTTAATTTTTTTTTGGTACTCAAACCTCTTTTGTTTCAAAATATTTGAACATAAGTCAGGAAAGGCAACAACAAGAGCACGTTGATTATCACAAAGCCTCACCAAGGTCAGTTCCAGTTAACACCAAAACACTCAATGGTTCATGACTCAAAATAATTCAGGATCTGTTCCGTGAGGCACAGAGTTCATTTGCATATTTCAGCCAAAGTTCTCTAGCAACAGTGATTTACATAACTCATGTTTGTAAGCTTTGCTGGATCGACACTAATCTTGGATTTGAAGATGCTTTGTATGATTTTTTGGATGACGTTTTTGGGCGAGAATTCCCAAGAATGGATGGAGATGCAAATTTACATGAAGGTTTTTGACATTATTTTTTGCTACCTTTTGAACAAGAACGTCGAAGTTAAACATTTTTGAAAAAGGCTTTTGTTTAATGGTAATCAAAAGGCATGAGATAGCTTGTATTGACCATGTTTTGAGACCCAGTAGTAAAATGAAAGATAACGTACCTACATCTATTCTTAGCATAATAGAAGCAGTTCATTTACATTGATCAAGCAGTCCATCAAATAGTCTCATCAAAGCAGTTTGGTCCAGAATATTATGCTATGATGTAGTTACCCGTAAATGGCGCTTTTATGCTTGATAAAATGTGGTAAAGCATCAAGTAGTTATGAAACTCCACTTTGACTGAATGCTAGTAGGCTATGGCGCATCTTGAAGAGCCAACCCCGTCGCCACCCTCATAAACTCAACACAGTAAAACCTATAAACTAAAACCAGATGAAAATTCCGGTTCATTAATAATTTACGAAGGAAAAGAGTAACTATCAAAGTTTCATCGTCGGCCGACGGATGTGGCTTTATAACTCACAATTTTTCCGTCCTTAATCCTTTACGGAGCTCATTTAGCCGAGTTTTAATCTCAATCTCACCTCATTACCGGATCCCGAATACTCGGAATAGCCAATTTTGCCATTAATTACAAGCCGAGGCTCCCTTACCCTTCCTTTTTCGAGTAAAAATAAATTATAACTCATTTATCGTTAGAGCCGAGTCGCCCGCGACGGAGGCATTGAAATAAATAGCTGTCACGTTGGCCCGCACACAGAAGTAACGTGAACCCGTGAAACGACGTCACGTTAACGTTAACGGGGGGGAGGCCACGCCTAGCGGCTGCGCAGTGCACCACACACGCCCATGTGTCGCACATACGGCGTCACGTAACTGGGGCACACGTATGTATGCCACATGCTCGGTGGGCGTGCGCGCCGGTGGGCGTGCCACATGTGCCATGTGTCAGTAAATGGGTGGAGATAGGCTCACGTTAAAAGGGAAATAGCCGCTCGCGTTCGAGTGTTGACGACTTTATATGCGCGCGGCCCGCGTGCGTGTGACGTCACATGTCACGCCCGAACTCGCTGACCAACCATTGACATGCACCTGCATACCGCACTCAGCCGTCTCCAAGAAATAGTAATAAACGCCGCCGGCGCTGAAAATTAAACAGACGGCCAAGAAAAAAAAGAAGAAAATAATATTCCCACCTGCGTCCGCAATTATCGGCGCAAACCGCGGAAAATTGCGAGGCGAACGCCAAACTGACACTCGTGGAACTTCCTCAAAATAAAACTTTGGAAAAGTTCAACCGGAAAAGAAAGAAAACGTGAAAATAAAAAAGCCATTGACTCCGCAGTCCGGCCCCGAAAGTTTTAGACGCCTTTTTAAACATTCCCGCGGATGAAATCACGACCGGCGGATTTTTTTTATCGCCAGAAGGATTTTCAGTGCTCGTTTCTGTCAACTAATTAGAGTTTGCTCTCGAAAATAAAATTAAATACAAATACTGACGTTATCAAAATGTCACTTGAGTTGCGACTTGCGTCAGTAGTAATTGGACGCCCGTTGAAAGGTAGTCTATATTTTCCTCGGCACGTATTGAAAAAGTATAAATAGTAGAAGAGTTTGTAGCGTAGCGAGCATAAGAAACAATATGGCAGAGAGTAACGTCGGATCAATAATATATAGGCTAAGAAAACGCGGGCACAGAGCAGTTAAGGATCCGAGGCACCCGTACATAGGCGAGCGCGAAAACAAATCAGTGCCGGGAGGCGAAAATTGAGCACGTACCCGTTCCGGCTAATTTTATTTTGCAATTACACCCCCGCCCCGCCCGTCCTACGACCTCACCCCCTGCGACGCTCCGTTAATACAACATTCTTGGCGACAGCCAGTTTTTGGAACAGCGGCTGTGGTGGCAATATTACGATAAAATTATACTGGAAAAGAATTAGCTGGGAAAGTATGTCTTTTAGGGATAAGAGGCAATAAGCCTTATTCGTTTAATTTCGAAGGTATCTATCATAGGTATCTCTATGAAATGGGATATAATATGGGAATAGAACAAAGGAATTTAATATAAAGTATTTGTTATAGCTTCGGGGCAATTTTCACTATGATTCGTCTTAAATGAGAACAAGTTAAAAACCCTTTATTTTTTCACACCTGAAAAAAATTCAACAAAAACAAAAATTTTCATTAAAATGATAATGATATACCACCGAAATACTCATTAAAAATCTACAAGAGGAAATTCTCAATCTACGCATACAAAGTCTCTGTAGGCTATTACTCTACACCCCCTGTGTAAAAAGGTTGTAAGAAGGAAGGCGGTGGACACCCCCGCCTTGGGGGGTGATCCCCCACAACCCTTTCGCTTTTACCCCCACTGGACAGGGTGATGTTTTGCGAAGAAAATATATCGAAGGAAAAACTCTATTTTTATTGACATTTTGAGATAGGTATTCCTTATTAATAATTGTGAACTCATTCCGTGGTTCCGGGAATTGTTGATTGCAATAATTCTTTTTGCTTTTGAGTTCCAATATTTCTTTATGAGTTTTTTGTACCTTATTTTTACCTTTTCCACACAATTTACTACCATAGATTCTTCTTCATTACACATAGTTTGCTTTAAATATAAACTACATATTCTTATGACCGGATTGTCCAATCCATATCTTTATTGTCTGGATACCAGCTTAACGTTACTTTAAGATGTCATGTAGGCCTTCCAACGGATTGCAGACCTGAAACTGTGATACTAAGCTACATAGCTACAGAATTGAATAGAACCTGGGCTAAAAAGAAATGTTTATTTTTAGTTGAGTGTATATATTGAATTATAAGTCAGTATGACGACTAGTCTTATCAATGACTTGGTATATGACAACTTAAAATGCGAAGCTTTACATAAAGTTGTAAAGAAACGTACTAGCTGACTACAAAATATAAATATACTTTTGAAAAACCATTAACATGACAGAATTTTATTCTTTACATCAAAACCTTAGTACAGGTACCAGAAACGACGTGAAAACAAAAAAGAATCCATCACATTCCTCTGCAATGCCTGTCTTAGGAACACCGACAACTCATAAACGTAAAAATGATGCCGTGTCGTAAAGAGACGAAGAAGGCAATATTTCCTTAAGATTATACCCGTCCGAAGGCCGTAACACAAAGAACCACACCCTGTATCCGCTAAGCTTCTCGCATTTCTTCGACGCTTCTTAAAGTGTTTTACATACAACCGTCTGCGCCTGTGTGCGTTCGGTAAATACTTACGCATTGATGTGTGAGTCGCTACGCATTTTTGCCCACCCCCGTCCCTCCAAGAAAAATACCTTACCCCTTTCTACACCCCCTTTGATGTACCGGTGCGCCCCTGGTAAAGAAGATATGAGACTTTTTCAAAAAGCTTAATTTAAATGAGTCGCTCGGGACGACTCAATGGGAATATTCCTTAATTTAAATACTATCTGGAGGGCGAAAGGGTGGGGGCACATTTTAATTGGTATTGAATTTCGATTGGAGACTCTTGTGACTTTCTATTGTTTTTTTTTGCGTCTTTCTTAAGGTTGCAGCTCTTTGTTGATTTACGGCAATGTTCTTTGTTCGGGGATGTTGGAAAATGTTAGCACTGTAGCAGTACTTGCTGAGGTGACGGTGGTCGATGTAGCGTTTGGCAAATTACATTTCACAGAAATTTAAGGCTATGTTATTCTCGGAAACGAAATAGGTAGTTATGATAAAGGAAAAGTGATTGAACTTGACCATTTCAGGTGGTAATTTTTTATTTACCTTGTGGACTTTAATTCCTTCGTCGCCATTACCAGTCGCATATACTATCTTAAAAAATACTGTATTTATAAAACATAAAATTTTATTTATATAATTTTCCAGTAGATAAATATATCAAAATTTGTATTATATATTTAATAAATTACATACATATTTTCCATCATACTTAGCTCTAACAGATTCCTTATCACAATTTGTAACTGACCATTTTGTTAGTTTCCGACGGCAAAGCTATGTTGAATTGCAAACATTTCTATTACAAGTCTGTTTCTAAATACCTAATTTCTGCATTCAGATCTAATACCAGTTATAGTTATTTAACATCGGACTTGAGTGAAAAATAGTCTCATTGGGAATAATAATAGGTCAGTATATTGTGTGCTGTCGATATCGTTAATTTATGAGTATTTTTATTAAAAAAATCTAACATAATCTTAAATCATGGTAGTTTTGTCAGCAGAATGATTATTTTAGTATTAGATATCAGACGTCGTTCCCTGCTGGATAATAGACTCGCATACATTTTTACTTAAAAACAAAAAAATAATAATTTACTTATATACAGCGATAGTAGTTAACTATTGCCGTACTTTGAATTTTCAACAGATAAACATCTTAAAGACATTTTAAATTGCTGTCAAATTGTGAAACAGTTATCAAAAACACAATGTAAGCGAAAATTAAAGATGTAATATAAACCACCGTCTTAACCCGTTCTCGTTAAAAAATAACACCCCTTTCAAATTAAAATGTCGTCAGCCATTCATAATCGTCTTGAATTTCGTAAATTTATTATGGACATCAGTTTCTCATTCGCCGTTGCTTACTAATAATAAAATATATTTTTTTATGTTCTTTTTACATACTTAACAAAACACTATCATTTTTTCTTGAACATACATATTATGTGGTCTTAAATAGTGCTGGGTTTTGAACCTCAAATACAGTGAACCCTGCAAAAAGACAATATTTTCCTTCATATAAGAAATGGATACTAAACAGTAATAATATAGCTAAAGTACGTACTATACTTACATACGTGTTGTTTCTATTAAATTTTTCATAGCGGAAAACTATTCAAAGTGAGAGACGTCAAGTCGTGAAATGAGAAAATTTATTATCAATCAATAGCGAATCACTCAGCCGATCGTGGTCACTGCTGGACATAAGCCTACCCCAAGTTGCCACAACACCTAGACTTTCGGCTTCAGAATCCAGTTGGTGCCCGTTACCTTTTTTACAATGACTATATTACATACCCACCTACATTTTCCTTAAGATATATGTATAGTATCAAGCTTAAAATTTTATGATTCGATAGGTGTAAGATTTCATTTAGACACTCTTCAATTGATTACCAACAACACAATTATTTTAAAACAACCCCTCGAGTAAAAATAATTAAACCCTTTTAAAACAAGTAGGCTTCAAATAAACAAAACAAAACAAAGCTAAGTCTCACTGTGAAGCAATCAATACATGTCTTAAAAACAATTTCGAGTAAGAGAAAGTCTTCGTAATGAAACAGAGGCCAAGATTCTTCGCCTGAATACATGATGCTGATTTATTTCTTGTTTTGCAAACGAAAAATGTATACAGCCTCGATTTAAAGACGGTGTAAAATAATTTTGGTTCTTGTTGGCAGTCATGAAGTAAACATTTTTTTTAGGTCGTAATTTAAATTAATTTTGTTTTGACTAAAATTACCAATACGACTTTATTTAAAAATGTATTTATTTCAGTGTAGGTTAAAATCAGATGAAAAAAATACTTAAAAATCACACATGCACAAAATTTAATAGCTTATTGTTAATCACAATGTTTTTTTTTTTAAACTTGGGTAAGTATATCGTACTGAATTTTGTTTCACATTCGAAAAAAAAACAAACCAAAATTCTTTAATGAAACATATTTCCAATGAACAAACATAACCCCTTTTAAAATTCTATTACGTACATCCATCGTGTAGGTACAGGTGGGGGCGTTTGCACCCCTTTTTAACCCTTTCGAGCCCAACTTTTCTTCTTTACATTTATTTCTTATGGCCTGTTTCTTCTTCTTAAATTATAAAGCTGACTGTGGAACGAACGGTTTTGATACTTTAAAAATAATAAAGTTATTTTTTAAGAATTTTGCCAAATTGAAGTGTAATTCGAATGAAACTTATTTTTCAGTTCAAAATTCAGAAGACGGTTATTTCGAATGTGATACTTGTGTTCTAAATAACTTAGCAACTGATTATTTATTTCAAGACTGAGTTACTTTCCAAAAACCATGTTAGTCGTACGTACCTTAAACTTGAGGTTCCCATTCTTTTCTGTTCTCATTACACTTCATATTACATTAATTAATTACTTTAAAATTGTAAATTCATAAAAAATAACTAGCTGGTAAAAAATAAAATTCGTATTCAACCACTAGTAATTATTCATAGAATAACGATAAGTAAGATGCCATTACCAGAAAAGATGTAAAAATACATTTCACACATACTTCAACCAAGAAATCGCCTCAAATAAGAACAAAGGAAATGGTCAAGACTGTTCGGCCGGACTATACCGGCAGCCGAAATGATGTTACAAAGGCGCGGAACTGGGCTAACACAAGTTTTCTATATTACAGTGCGTACCCCCCCTACCCGCCCCCACCCTGCCCCCAGAAAGGGTTGCGACCCACCTTTGAAGATGCGCAGAGCTTTTTCTATAATTCTCCTCTCCTAAGCGATTTGAATTTCGTTAAGTCTCGTATTTCGTGCAAAAAATAATTGTTTGAACCGATTTTCGAGTGTTTCGCCCGTTCGTTGGTATATTTCTTGTTTTTTGTGTCCGCGGTGTAAAGGCGTGTTTAAATGGGTGCTGAGCAATTAAGGCTGGTGTCTTTTCGGCTTTTTTCTGTTATCTGTTGATCGCGGTAGACAAAGTATCTAATGCGAAAAGTTTGTTAACTTTTTTGGTTGATGGTTGGTTTAACCTCGAGGTAATTGATAAATGTGGCAAGATCGAATATTAAAATGACAATTAGTTTTACCCAGCCGTTCAGTCTGGAAGGGGTAAAGTCCACTGCCACTTGAAGGGGTAAAGTCATAAAAGATACGTATGTAAAAACGTAGGAAGTAAAATTACATTGGTGCCCAGAGACAACTCAACCAAACATATATCATTTGATAATTTGTCACTCTTCAGTACAAGATTGTCTTTATTTTCTCATCAATGGCTAACATGTATAATTTGAGACATAAGCCACACACCAAATGTGTTAAAGAAAAAGAAAATTATTCGGCTTACAAATATATTTGAGGGTGAGATGAGGTGATAAAAAGTAATGATCCCAACATTTTTTGATCTTTCTTTCGTTGTACATTTTCAATGTCAAGCTGTCACTGTTATTGAGATAAATGCTGATGTCAGATGGATGGGTTCGACAGACAGCTTATTTCATTACTAGGGTTTTGTTCTTACCGTTTGAGGGCGAAACCTCTAAAAAACAGAAAACATATTTGAAACTCGTTTATTTGGACATAACTTTAGACCAATATTTGTTCATATAACGCGCCTTAACAGACTTTGTGAAGTTTTCACGAATCCTTTTTTCTTTTCACAAGGTCGAACGGTTTCGTTCACTTATTTATGATCGTAACGTTTTCGCTTCGTCTCTCATTGTCTTACGTAATGTTGTCGCTACAATAGATACCTCGTTATTATAACAATCGTAATTCAAATTATCTGTCTTTGATTGTTTTTGCAATTAGACATTTTGATTTAAACTCTGACTTTTAGCTGACTGGCGATGTCGAATCGTATCTTCAATTAGAAACATTGCACGTTATATGAGGATCTATGTCACTAAATCTGTTACAAAAAGACGTCTTATTTTTCTGTCATCTCCCGTACTAAAAAAATAGTTAATTTAATTATTTAAGTAATTTTGCAACATTCAAGCCACATGCACAAGTCACCCAGACTTAGAAAAAGAAGGATTCCGATTGTGATAGTGATTACAACAAAGACAGACCAACCTAAAATATGACCAAGCAATTGCATTGATTAACTTCTTTTATACTGCCGATAAATGGACATCGGAAAAAAAGATGAAGGGATTAACATGCCAGCAATTTAACAAAAACAAAAATGCAGCCTTTACTTTAAAGCCAGAGATTGTAAGCACAAAATAAGGAATAACACACTAACACTTACGAGGAATAACATTATAGATACGAGCCAAGACACGTTCTTCTATCAGATACACTCTACATATCATCACTTAAGCAACATTAATACAAACGCAAACAAGCTGAGGTAACTAATTTTAGATAACAAGACGTCCAACAATTAACAAGACGCATCACGCATAATTCATCATTGGCCCCTACTGTGTGTGCGCGTGAGTTTTAGGTGAGATTTAGATAATCGTTCATAGTGAATAATACAATGTTACTTGGAAAAAGAGAGATGAAAATTTAGCTCAATGGTTTGCCTATGTTTCGCAGTGGCTGTTGATGATAATTTATTCAATGCCCCTTGAAGCTTAAAGGAAAGTAAATTAAAAAATCATCGAAAATTACGATATGTTTTCTAAAAAAAAATACGATTATTTATTTTAAATATATTATGTGTATAATTTTATAAGTTATGAATGCAAATTAAATTTCTAAATTCAGATATCTTAACTTTAACAAAATAGAATGGCAGTAATAAACAAAACTAAGTTATTTTGTCAATTGTCGTAATAAAGACGGCACTCCGCCGCGGGCCTATATTTTACTACCAATATGCAAATTTTGAACCGATGCTACCACGACATGGTAAAAGTCGGGGAAATTAACTAGTATTACTTCGGATCTGTATTGATTTGATCGGGTTGAAAAGTCATTCTTATTTTGACGGTACAAAAATAAAATGTGTTTTTGGTTGACCGCTGAGTACAGACACTTACGTTAAAAATCTTTAAATCGTGAAAGCGACAATGGTTAATAATAATAATAACATATTCCACAATTCGCCATCTAGTTTCAAACAAAGCAGATCTTGTATTCTGAGCACTAAGGAACTGAAAAACTTACTTATATTACTATACACAATATATTAGACCCAGACCTAGAACAACCAACCATACCGAGGCAGCCAAAGCACCTGCAGAATACGAAATGGTATTCTATCACTCTTATAATGATCCCATATCACTGATAAAAACAGTAAATGTGAAAACAATCCGAGATTCCCTGAGACCAATGGTTGGGGTATCTTTGAGATACGCGATAGAACACGCGTGTCCCGGACAATCGTTTAAGGAACTGCTTACAAAGGATGGAGAGGCATCTCATAAGGGTTTGAGAGGAGGGTAATCAAAATTGTTTGTGTCATGTGGTGAACAAGGTGCGGTGAGATTTTTTGGAGTTCTTGTATGAAGAGATACTTTGTAAAGGCTGATTTTGAGTGGATAGTATTTGAAGGTTTAAAGGATGGAATGGCTCGAAATAGGAAATTGGCTGTGACTTATTAGGTCTGAACGTTATTGCAGTTTTAAATACAAATCTTCTGAAACAATGGTTATCGCAAATTTCGCATTTTGAGTAGAATGTGTATGTAGAGTGCACTTTTTTTAAAACTTCCAAAAATCTATAAGTTGACGCATCGCAATAATGAGTACATCCTTCAACAAAATTCAAAAAATCAACCCAAAGCCATTTTTCTCGATCGACCTGCAAAAAGTCACAGTAAATAAATCTACACCTGAACACAACAATTAACATTCTTATTTTTGTATTGTTTATTATTTATTTCACAAAATAACTTCCCAAGTCTGTCTCCACTGTTCCCAACACGCTCTCCTCACAATCTGTCTTGCTCAGAGCTGTCAGCGGCACCTATGTGCATCAAGCACGTTGCTCGCCGCGTGTGTGCCCGACATTATTATTTTAATGGCAATTTGTTTTGGTCCTGTATTTATTCAATTATTATCTTGATATTAACCTATTATTGAATTACTTAGTATGGAAAAATGGCTGATACTGTAGCTGTGTGCATGAAATTCTTAATTAGATAAAGTTTGGAAATTTATTATTTTTGTTAAACATCTGTTGAAAAAAATAGAGAAAACGCCTACAGTAACGATGGTGTGATTTTATTGTAAAATATATTATGAAGCTTCGGAATGAAAATACTCTTCATACAACCTTATACATTTAATACAACTTTTTCTTTTGAGCTAAAGGGATCCCTCAAAAAATAATGTTAGATTTGACTCCACTTATAAAACCATCACATATAAATTATTTTGATATGTAAATCTGTATTCATCACTCACAGTCTTAATTTCCACTTCTTATCAGTCAAGTACTAACACCCCATTCTTTCTATTCTCTTATGATTATCAACTTTATAACATAGTGGGTAAAGTCTATAATGAAATAACAACTGTTTTATCTGAAAAATTCTAAGTTAACGCAATCGCGAACGACTTCAGTGACGCATGAAAGAATCAAGAAAATGACTATTTTCGTAAGGGTTACATAAGATGAAGATATTTTTATATTATGCCTAATTACTCAATGCCTCTGAGATGAAAATCTTTACAAATTCAACTCTATTAAATTCATTAACATTTTTACAAGACAGGAAACAAATTGGTCCTTTCCGAATATCCTCAAAACAATTACAACGTCACAGAGCATAGAATATTTAATGTTACCAATACATAGTTCAAAAGAATAGAAAAGGCAAAATATAATTCAATATTACAGTCACAAAATGAAAACTAAAAGAGAAATAATCAATAGCCAATCGTTTCTAAAAAATCGAGGAACAAATCTCCCGTGCCTACTCTTTGACCCTTGTGGCAGTTTCAAAAGTGCGAGTTCGTCGAAAGTGTCAGCTAATGGGTTAAAAAGGAGAGGGGAGGCTGGAATTTTTGGAAATTTGGCATAATTAGAGAAGTGATCGCATTAGAGACGTCAGTTTTGCTTTATGGATGGCACGTCACGAGAAAAGGCATCCACCACAACTTTTATGGAGACAGGGAAACTTTGCGAATCTGTCCTGATCAAATCGGTTTTGTTTTCTAAGAAAGAAAAAGGATGGAAATTCCACTGTTTTCAGCAATTCTTGATTGGCGATTTACTTTTTTGATAATTGAGATCTGATCAAACAATATAGGACCAAGTTGAACAAAATGTAAACCTTATCAGGCTGTGTACTATTATTATATCAAGTGCGTTCACAAATTAAATTTTATAAAGAGTTTCCGGTTCAACATCCAAAATATAAAATTCCCGTGTCACGATGTTAGTTACCGTACTCCTGCGACACTGCCGACGCTTACCGATTTTCACCAAATTTTACATGCGTATTCAGTAGGTCTGAGAATCGGCTACTATCTATTATTCATACCCTAAGTGATAAGGGTTGTCCACTCTTAATATTTTGTCTCCACTGTGATCATCGACTATTTGGCGGTACGTAGTTCGCCGGCACATCTAGTATTACTATGTTTTTCGACGTCGAAACTTACAGTGATCATCTAAATAAAAAGCTTAATACCTAGATACAAATAGGTCTGATAACATATTTACTATTTTACAATATAAAACAAACTCAGAACAAATACCGAAAATTTCTAACACGATGTTTACAATCTCACCAACCAGCCCTTAAGTAGCAAAGAATTAAAAAGTCAAACAAACTGCTTTGCATGCAAGTTCCGTACCATTGGCCACACATTAATATATATTAAGGAGGTCGCTTGTTATTCACCCTCCTTCGTCGACACGTGCTTTTGCCTCCACACACATAATATTATGCATAAAACCTTGCAATTTGTACGAAAAACCACATTTAAATACTTCTTTTGTATAAAAAAGAAATTGTTTGTTTGTATTTCGAATTTCAATTGTTTGAATGTGAATTTTTTATTGGTCTACGTTTGGCTGGTTCAATTCGATCTTTTGACGTAGTTATTCATAGAATTCTTAATGATTGTCCCTTGTTTCTTTTGTTCATCTGAGTTCAAATCATGTATACAATACTTCGATCAAATAGCATATTTTGTAAATTAGATTTAGCATGTTTTGTATTGTGCCAGCACAGAAAAAAAAAACCTAACTGGAATGTGCCTAACAACATTTTAAAAATATAATTCATGTACCTTCTAGAATTCATCTTATCTATTAATTGTGTGGCTTTTGTCACCGTTCAGTCGCGGGTTCGATCCCAGCTTAGGAAAAGGGTTTATGTGATCCGCGAATTCTTGTCCTACCTTTAGATGTGAATACGAGAGACGAGCATGTCTGCAGTCGTTTTAAAAATTAGAAATAGAAAAATACCCTTTTTTGACAATACAAAACCAATTAAACATCTTGATTAAAAAAAACAACATTGACATCGTTGACAACATTTCAACCGTCACACAAAACACCATACAAATAAAAAAACTTCTACATCAAAACCCGAAAGTAATACCAATTTACAAAAGTACATTATCCAAATAATTTTTAACAAAACCAATAATTTGAAAGCTTAATATTATGCTAAACGTAACGTACATGGCACGGTATGGTACAAAACCTTCGTGCATGGATTTTAATTATTATCATGTACCGAATACGACTCCTAATAAATGTCATTATGAAGCTGTATTGTTGCTAGCTTTGTATTCAGTTACAGAAATTAACGTTCAACCTTATTTTGACTACCATAGAGTTGAGGTTTGGGTAGCTTTTTGTAACGGAACAGCAGAACAAAGTTTGCCCAGATATAGTTCTTTAATGGAACCGCAATGTCACGTGCGTGACAATGATAGTACGTAAATAATATAGTTGAACGTTTTATATGGATGCAAGGCTAAAATAGCCTTTTGTATTGAAAGTTTTGTTGGAATTTTTGCATCGAAAACACTGTAGTTATGATTATTATCTTGTGATTTAGATTGCAGAAGTTCTAAATTTTCGTTGAAAGTAACTATTAAGGTAACGTTTGCCGTTTCGTAATTTCTGCAAACGTTTAAATGTACTTTCACATGACAAATGAATATCCGTGCTTTGTGAGTTTTGTTGGAAGTAAAGTCGAACAAAGAAGGCACGTCACACGACTGGCAGTCTTTCGTGTTCGCTTCACCGTGATTTATTCTTTATAATTCCCAATGACAGCATTATTGAGATCACGAATCAGTTTTCACTGAAGTCGTGTGGTTTTCTATAAAACGTTCTTGGGTATTTTCCGGACAATGACTGCTGTATTTGGTTATGGCTGTGTTAAGGTAACTGACTGTCATGAAACGGTTTATTAGATGATGCGACAAGTCATGTTATTATCGAATTTTGTTGACTTTTTAACCACGAATCACAATATAAAAAAAAACTTGTTCGGATTGACTCGTCTTTTTTTTCTTAAACTTTTGCCCTGTTTCGGATGAAATCAGCTTTTCTGATATCCTGAACAACACACACTCAGGTGCAAAAACCTTCGTGTATGGCATCAATTTTTTTCTTTTTTTTGTGCAAAAATTCTGCTTATTTTTCTCTGCCTTTTTCACACAAATATGCACATAAAAGTGAGTAATTATGACTAAAGAGGAAATCTCTTACCAAACAGACACAGTGACCTTCAAACCACAAAATAAAGTAAATAATTCAAGGACATTATTACAATAAATTCTCGTTACAAATGTTCACGTTATTCCACTCCACCCTTTCAGCAAATAGCAATATATTTTACATTGAAACTAAATCACTGAGAAAATAATTCAAGAGAATCAGTACAATAATTAATTGAACCATCTAAATGTGTCAGACCTAGATTTAGGAATAAGCAAAACTATCGTTTTTTCAACGAAGCAAAGCTTTGAAAAATAAAAAAATAATGAAGACAAGAAACCAGTTGGACAAAACGGGTATTCATAATAAAGGCAATTTTACCAATGCATTATTTATGGCAAAATTATTTTGTATATTTAAACCGTCATCATTCATAATGGCTGGTCCATACCCGGAAGTCAGTTTATTGAAATGACTGTAAAATCATCGATTTGAGAAGCTTCAGTAGAAAATCTTTTACTCAAACGGACTTAACAAACACTTGCCTTACTTTGCTACAGCCTTGCCTTAAATGATCTACTTTTGCCCAATAACTTCGAAGCCTCTCAAGTGTCCTCAAAATTATCAAAAACAACATTCACCTCACCTTGATCACAAAATATCAAGCCAAAAGGAACAATACAAGCATGACGCGTTCCCTTAGAATAGGGAGAAGGGGGGGTCGGACTTAAATCCTACCCTTTAAAAGATTCCTCGGTCCTTTCCTTTTTAAGACTACAAAACACATGCAAGGGGGATGCTTAATCAAATTCGGTTCCTTAAACGTCACTCTCAAGTCGCCGTTAAGACTCGTGCCATCTCTTTCCTCTCCAAGGGTGAAATTGAGATAGGTATTCTTTTTAGAGAGTCTTCTGTTTCAGTATTCGGGGTAAGCGGATTAGTGTGTGTTAGATGGTTTTTTTCCGTGATCTTTGTAATTAGTGCGTCGCTCATTAGATGTGGGATGAACAGTAATGAGGTCTGGGACACCGGCTACGGATGTCGTGTTTGACACGCGAACGTAATGATATGAAAGTGTAAGTGGTTTAGTTTCATTTGCTTGTAAAGTCTTATTTCAAAATGTATGGAAAAATTTCATATCAAAGACTCAGTTGAATTAAAAGATTGTAAAAATACTTATTTTTTTTAAGATTTCAATCAGATAATCTTCAGATGTTAGTCGCTTGGTTATGAGTCGTTTAGTTTTATGTAACACTAAAACAATTTTAGCACCTCACTGAATAAAAAAAACCTTACATAATTTTAGTTAAACCATGATTGGTTATTTAAAAGTTATTTCACATCAAGAAAGCAAAGCATACTACTTAAGCTACTTACCTATAATATATTTATAAAACTTCCGTTCAACCACAATTCCAGTACAAAATCCTCCACATAAATACGTAAACATTAACCTCCGTTTTCTAGTTCCAGTATTTTTGCGGTCCTCCAATACAGCTCGACCGCTAATTGGCAAGCGATGATTCTTTGTTATCGAGACTAGTGACCGGAACTTTCAAGTGTTGTTTGTACTTAGCCATTTAGGGATAGTTTCACTGTCTTGAGTAAAAACTGGGTTTAGAAGAACCTCGTTTTGGTCAACACGGTCGTATAAGTGGTTTATCGAGTGAGTGAGTGAGATATAAGTGAGTGATCATGTTGAAACTATTTGAGGCAAACACGCAGTTTAGAGTCTTATATGTAAATGGTTAAGGAAAAACTACATATTTGTTTGAGTCGAACTAAAAACCAAACCAAACTCTTTTTAGTCAAACGTTTGTGTCGTGATTCTCCAACGCGGAATCTTATAACATTTAAATAATCTAATGATTCTGAATGAAACTACAATTAGAACCAATGATACTTAAGCGCGTCGATGACCAACTCGTAAACTGTCAGACATGCTTAAACATTAGTTTTTTCAGATAAATCAGAAGTGAGAGTTTTTAACATTGAACAACGCAAAAGTCGAGATTAACTTCAACTGATCGCGTTCAAATACTCTAGTGTGATCGGTCTTGAATAGCTATAGTTGTGATTTATAAAGCTGAACCCTAATTACTTGGCGCTGTTTTGTAGTAGTTTTGTGTAAGTAGCTGTTGCTGTGGCCTGATTTAATTAGGACTTGGTGGTATTAACATGAAATGGATTACAACCTTATTAAATTTATTTACAAACAAAGTTCTTTCATTACTATAATTCCGTTTAATTTTGACGAATTCTCTATTTTAAGCAGGATGTTTCACATTTGATCTGATGTACAATTATGACGAAAGGACAATGGTCTTGATAGTTTGTCATATCAAAGACAGCCTAAAGATGCGAATATTAGTTTTAACCTATTGTAACAAAAATAAAAGCAAAGTTAATAAACATTCCAACACAAGAAAGCAAAAACAAAAGAGACGTGCTAAAAAAGCCCAAGAAACTCATTTACAAAACACTAAATCCGAACTGACACAGGGTGTGCATTCTTTACGCTGACGTGACATGTCGTGAACTGGCGAAGTTTCCACATGTCATGGCAAACAGAACACCCCTTGTTTGTAAAGCAAGTGCCCCTTTGAATACCAAGTTACTTTTTATTCTCTACGGGGAATTCTTTTCACTTTAGTGTAAGTTACTGTTAGGTGTCGTCACTTGATTCTTATTTGTGGTTTAAAAAAGAATGCTGCTGTTAGTGTTAGTTGGTGTGTAAAGAAAAAAATAAAGCAATTAGAACTTAAAACCTTGTTAAGCACGTGATTGACAACAATAAAAAAGCAAACGTTACAGAGAAACTATGTGGCAACCGGCTGTTAGGTATGGGTATTTTATGCAGAAGAATGAGAATCATGTAGTGAGGAAGGCGTTGAGCATGGATGTGAAAGTATAATATACACATAGAAAAAAAGTGTGCCTTCCTCCATCATATTTAAAGTGTTATGTCCTAAAAATAATAACATTTGAATGTTATACGAGGATTTTTAATATCAACGTTTACTATTTTTTAAATAAGCTCGCTTTGCAGCCGAAAATATTGTTAGAAACCACGCGATCGCTGGACGCAGTTAACGGTCATCCATCTAATACTTGCTCAACCTTGCAGTTAGCTCAATTTGCGACCAAGTAGCCAGCGCCCGACAAGTCTTTCAAAGCACTTCCAATAACTCTGTACATTGAAATGTGTCCAACATGGTTCATTGTGTAAACGCCCATAAAATTCTGTGTTTGCGAAATTTGCATTTTCTCAACCATACTTATGACGTCATAAACATTAATGTTCGTTATAATTTTGTCACTACAAGCAGCGTACAATTATTTCCATTCGCAGTATTCATATCGTATTACATTCGCTTTGGTTGCCACTCCAAGATATCGACAATAGAAAATATTTTGGGGCACACGAAATTATTCTTTGGTTCTATATCAAAGAAATCTTTAGCGCTGAACCCGAACAGTGGCGAAGTCGAAATAACAAACAAACAAAACAATCGACGCTTAAATGTTTTAATGCCGAAACAATGAGGCCTTCTAATAATAAATTATTAAATTTGTCCCGCAGTCCGTAACGACGTAGAACGGTGAAATTAAAGAGTTACATGATTCAAATTAGAAAAATATTGTTAAGATATTTCATGATTGTTGGTGGTTTTCATGAGGTTAACTTGTGCTTGTTATTTATGCTGGCAAGTACTAATGGTACAAACATTTTTGGGGTTCGATTTTTCAACGAGAGTATATCCAAGTTGTATGCCGATCAATGAAAAATGTATTCTAGCCACTCCAACCGTCAACCTAGGCGACTTTACAGTGAGGCCTCTTTCCTCAAAAACAAAATAAGCAAATTCGTCCTCCCCAAACCCGATTTCCCATAGCGCGTAGATGGCCTAATTAAAATAAAAGGATTAAAACTAATCAATACAAAAAGTCACGTAA
Source organism: Trichoplusia ni (assembly GCF_003590095.1). NCBI lineage: Eukaryota > Metazoa > Arthropoda > Insecta > Lepidoptera > Noctuidae > Trichoplusia > Trichoplusia ni. The sequence goes on from NC_039486.1 coordinate 12,250,088, forward strand.
AGCCAGGGGTAGGACACTAATTTCGACATAAATATTAAGGCCGAACGCTGAATTTTAAAGGCGGCAATTTGAATCTACACTCTCATCCTGATCGTAGGATAATTTATCTTAACGAAAGAAAGGGGTGGCCAAGGCGGGCCAACGGGGTGGGTAGTCACCCAAAAATTGGGTAAAAATGTTGCCAGCCAGCGATTAAACCGTTGGGGGAGATGCGTCGTATTAATCACCACCCAGGCGTCTTCTTAGATTCTCGCGGTATTTACATGGAGTGGTTGCTACCGAAAAATGTTAGGGTTAAAGGTAAAGGGTGACTTCGGGAGTTTAGTGATGAGATTCTTTAAATGTTTAATTAGCAATTATATTTTGGAGACAGATATTACAATCTGATGCTATATGACAGTTGTTTTTAGCAACCAAATACCTATTTATGTTTGATCTTCGAAAACAGACACTAAGTTGTATGTTTTTAGTTTTCAAAGCAACCTAATAGAACCCCTTACCATAAGTTAACACTACGTGGGAAGGTCAACGACCAACAACGATCATAATATGACAATTTAGATTTTTATTTTATTGTTTCAAAATTGTAGCGTTCAGCTCTATATAGTTAAGTAGGTAAGTCCGCCTGTCCGTAAAAGGCAGGGCGGCCACCTTGGCTTTGTTTTAATATTTTCGCAAGCATTATGAAGGGTTTGCTTGCTTTCAAATAATTTCGGCTTCTGGTAGTGAAGTTTTGATAAAAGTTTCATTCTATCAATAATTAACGGGAACAATCCTGGTTTGCTGATGCGATTATAAAGGTTTGGGGTTTTGCATTATCTTTAAATATTTTTTTGGGATGTCAAAGTTCAGAAGTTCAAAATTTTCTTTGTTGGTAATTGAGTTGGCCAAGTTTGGAAAGGGGAAGCGTGGGTTAATGCTTATTTTAATTTATTGGTGCACGAGTAATGTTGGATGACAAAGGATCGGGTTTGAGCCAAATAATGGGTTTCTGGCAACCAGGATAGGTAGCAGACCTGCCATTAGGAGCATGGCTTATGGGTGCTTATAAAAAATAAAAAATAAATTTCGTTTTTTTTTAAACGATTTGTCACTTCTTTTGTTACTAAATACCTAGAAAATATTGTTAGGTAGTAAAACGCTTACAGCCATATCATAAAATTGTATTATTAACATTATATACATAAAACACTGTAGTTTATAATACGATAAACAAAATAACCTAGATTGATTTTGAGTATATTGCTCTACAATATTAGTAAAACGAAAATTAATGTTTCTGAACAAAATCGCCTGGACATTCAGGATGGATACTCAATTCAACGTCTAAAATTCTCAATATACCAAAATCAAGAATTAGCATCATCAATAACAGAACACCATAATGGCGGCCAGTCAAAACAAAGCAACTACTTTAAAAAAAGTCGTTCCACCTTCTTCGTGCCAAATGTCACACAAGTGCGTCTCGTAATGTCAACACAAACACATACATACAAGCTTCAGATATATAACAGGACGGAAGAGCGGAAAACTTCCACGAAATTTGCTCACCAAAATGACGACGCTTGTTTTTTTAGGTGCTGTTCACGTTGGATGTGTGTGGATGTGGTCTACTAATTAGTGGGATGGTGGCTGGTTTTTCGGTGTCGAAAATGGTTGATTTCTAGGTTAGGTTTCGTTTGTGTTAGGAAAGCTGTTGGGCGTAAGGTACTAGACCTCTGACCGTTGCTTTATTTAGGCACCACTTTCAAGGTTTGGCGATCTTGATGATGCTGAGAAGGTAGCAAATTCAAAAAATCTTAATTAATTTGTCCTAATATCATTATGTTATCGTTATTATGCAAAAATGCCCTTTTATTTTTATTTTGAAAGTGACTTCATAGAAGTTATGAATAAAATGGTAAAATATTTTTGTACGTTTTGACAGGACATAAGATCAATGGTACAGCTAAAAAAGCACTGATAATTCAAACTCTCTTACCTAAAAAACCCACTAATGAGGATCATCGCTACTATTTACTACTAATAGTTATTATACAAGACGTGTAAGAGAACAGCAATTGATCCGTCCAACGATAAAGAACTATTATGGTGAAAGAACCAACAAGTATTTGATCCCCTCGATATATAATAATTACGACTGGCTTAGAAAACTAAATCCTAAAATAAGTAAGCTAACCTTAAAGAATAAGTTACGCAATATGTTACTTAAAGAATAATTTTATAAGTAGTTCCATGTTCCTTTGTATTTTGTATTTGTATGTTTATTTTGTATTTTGAAACTTTAACCGTGTAATATGTATCGAGCGCTATTCCCGCCGACAAACTGTCACACAGTTTGGTGGGTTTAATTATTTTGTTGTATGTTTTTAGAACCAATAAAAGATTTTATTATTATTATTATTAAAAGAATACATAGAACATTTACTCTAATGTAACATTTTCCAAAAAACAACCTCCGAAACTCATTAGCAGTCACATCCACTCTACGCTAGCGCACCCTAACAAACTTATTAAGATTTCTTTTCTTTTTACTGTACGTGGTTAGCGACGTATGACGCAAGCTAACGGCCGCAGGGGGGTAGCAGGGCCAGGGTAGAAAGGGGGGGGAGGAGACCCTCGCACGCATGGCCGCTCTCATGATTTAAGCACAGGGATAAGAATGAAATTAAAAATACATCCTCGCCATTCCTTAGGGTGCCAGGGGGACATATATGCAAATGAACCACCCCCCCCTCATAAGACAGGGGGGAGTTTTTTGTTAGGATGCTATTAATTTGGGGTGTAACTCACTAAGTATGGGTACGCATGTATGAGGGAGTCTTGGTGCGTTTCTTAGAGATTCTTTTTCCATTTTTCTGTTTAAATTATGTAGGGATGTGAGCGGAGATTATTAAGTGTAATTCAGGTGAAATTTATTAATTTTTTTCTTCAGAACGTGGGGTACAATTCGTTTTTACGCATACGTAAATTGATTAAATATTTTGAACGGTTTGTTTTGGTGCTGTTGCAATCTTACTCTTAAAGGAAGAATTTTTGTTGAACTATTTCTTGAAAACAGCTGCTGTGGCAAGAAAAACAAAACTAATCTTAATTTTGATTATTATTTTTGACTGACAGTGACTGGACTTTCGAAAGAAGAACTATACTAGGGTTTAATTGCCATAACATATAATTAGACTTTCCAACGATTGATAGCAACATGAACTATGGTATACGTTATAAATAAAAACAAGATAGTTCAGACTTAATTATCTTTCTTATCTACACTACACTTATGAAATCCCAACCAAGATAAAAGTAACTTATTTAAAATTGTAAAACTGATGCCGTTAATCAAATTGAGAGTTCCATAACTTATCAATGACAAATCAGGTAACGCATGAAAGGTAAGGGGGACGGTTAGAACATTACAGTAGGTATATTATAAAGAACGTACTTAGCATCAATAAATTATCATGACAGCCCGAAACATAGGACATTTATTCTTTCATAATTCTTTGTTTTAGCAAGAAGAGTATGGTAGCAAAGAAAGTACTAAACATCGATAAATTGTCACATTTTTTCTTCCAGACTTGGTTATTTGTGGAGTTTTAGCCGGTTTTTCTCCATAGGAATTAAATTTTGGAAAAGTGCACCTGAAGTCGTTGTCAACGCTTTAAAGTACCTGAAAACAGCCTAACTGCCTTAGAGAGGATTTTATTTCTGAACTCTCTAAGATTTCATCAGTAGCAGAATAGAAGAGATGATTTTGTCCTGCGATAAGATAAAAGTAAGATATTAGCTGTTTATCGCCCAATGCCCTGCAATACGATAGCAAAATTAATATAATAGAAGAAAATTGCCTAAATTAGCATACCTCTAACCTTATAACCTCACCAAATCATTAAAGATTTTCCAAAGAATTTATCTTCAGAAACACAAACAAAATTTTCCCACCTTTGATAAGTACCTGCATACCTAAAACTCCTTGTACAAAAAATCGCAATACATAAAACAGATCCTTTAGTATTCAAAATTCTCTGTGATGATCGCCATTATAAATCATGTTCGCGCCATAACAATGTGTTGATACAATCGGTGTTCGAAACAGCCCGAGGTTCTTCACACGTTACACCTTCAGACCGATGATTTGACAATTCTCGAGGATAAAGCCTGTTTTCCAGAAGAAGAAGAAGAATATTACTTGGATTTTGTGTGATGGTACGTTTTGGAAATGTTTTTTGTAGGTTTCTTAATATAAAGGATAGATAATCGTAGCAAGTAATTCATATTCTATTAATAAAATTCATAAATATCTTTCTGTGGTACAATTATACATTCCACACTCTACCAAAGAGGAAAGTTGGTAATAAATAGTTCAACAAAAAATATATTGAACGAAAAATACTTGTTTGTTTTGATAATAATATTTTGTTGTACCTTTTCCTCTATCCTAGTCGTCCTCATTATCATTCCTCTATAACTAAACTTGAACCATTCCATAAATTGAAGATCACTCCGATCTGAGATGGGTATATTGGATATATATAAAGCTGAAGAGTTTGTTTGTTTAAACGCGTTAATCTCAGGAACTACTGGTCCAAATTGAAAAATTATTTTTGTGTTGAATAGAGCATTTATCGAGGAAGGTTTTAGGCTAAACCATCACGCTGCGACTAATAGGAGCGAAGATACAATGGAAAATGTGGAAAAAAACAGGGCAGGTATAAATCATAACTTATATCTTCTGACCATGCGGACGAAGTCGCGGGCAACAGCTAGTATTGGATATGTCAATAACGTATATAAGTTAGGACATTTTTCTAAGCATTAATCCTAATAAGCTTAATATCGATAATCTATTTTATAACTCAACGCAAAATAATTTTGAACAGCCATTGAACTAAATATGAACAAATTTCTATTTAAAATAATTCCAACGTCGCCATCGCTGGAAGGGTTGTTTTCTTAAAGGGTGAATTTTTGTTTGTAAACATAATACTACTGTGACGCAAAGATTAATTAAAGATGAGAGAGTGGTATCATATTATAAAGAAAGACAACACTTTTGGGATATCTTTTTACCGTAAATAAATGAAGCTTTCAATTGAACAATGTGAAAGACTGGTACTTATAAATTCTTAATTAAATTGCAATGAGGTTTTATGTATTCCAAATTATTCATGAATTAATAATGAAGGGTTTTGTAGCATACCTATGAGCGTTTTACAGAACATATACGTATGAAATTTGTGAGAAATGTATGGAGTGTATTTGGAATGAACTACTAAAATTGATTCAGGTGGTCTGATGTGCAGAACTTTCAACAAAAGTCCTGGAGACAGTAGAAATAAATTAACCCCAACATAGGATGGTAAGGGCAAAGATTAAAGAAACAATAATTGGCTTAAGATAGACCTTATGTCCTTTTTTTCTCTAACTACTATCATTTAATATCTCTATGTTTTCATTTCATCTAACAGATACCTTTTGGCCTTCTCCGTAGCTCACCATGTCATAATATTCCACAGCTTTCGCTACCTCACAAACCTAACATTTAAATCGTATGGGGGATTCGATGGGGATCCTATCGCCTTCCGCTGCCGGCATCCGCGAACAAATTAGATAATCCACCGCGGATTTTGTAAACATGTGACAATTTTCAACCATTACTGCTGTTTTCAATAAGGTTACGAGTGTTGATCGATTTTGATCCTTGATTCTTGGTGGGTAGAGTTTTATTTGCGTGAAATGTTTGTTTCTATTTTTTTTACTTTTGTAGACTATTGTTGTATTCTTCCAGCAGAGACAGCACGGAGAAGATCCCAGTTGGAAGCAAAAATAATAACTCGAAATATCTGTGAATACGACTTCAATTAACAGTGCCAAGCATTAAACAAGTGCAGTAGTACAGTTCGTATCGGCTTCCAAACAATAGAGGCATTTCATTACCCCAAATAAAATAATCAATAGCACGCAATAAATTCACGTTTCTATTTCCAATTCCGAGTCAAACATCATCGCTTCGAGCCGTTACGCACACAACTCTTCATAAATGTTTAAGTAAGAACACAAAGGTGCTCCACTTTTTAATTCAGACACGTCTTTCACACACCACACCTGCATTTCCGAATCCCCCATTATTCTGAGGAGAGGATACCCCATGAACTTTGGCTGTTTCACGCCTCGCATAGCAAAGGGCAGATCGATGGCTGTCAAACAATAAATGTCACGTCCACTCCCTCATGTTAATTCGCAAATATACCTACTACCCAAAACGATGAAAACTCACCTTTATGATCTAAAGAATAAAGGTTATGGTAAGTGTAGTTTTATGTTTGTAAATCCGCCACCCGATTTTTCTTTGAGGTGCGAACGATGCCCCAATTTTTCGCGAAACGTTTGGTATATTAAAAAGTAAATGTTTGAAACGGCGAGCGTGAGGTGTGACGGTAAGACGTTATATACGGAAGCGTGTTAACAAATTTTATTAGTGCTAAGGTTTTTTATGAAATTGCTCCTTTAACATCGCTCTTAAAACCTCTCAAGATGATATTTTTATACTTTAAGTACTACTTAGCGCTAGGAAACGGTATATTAGTTACATATTTTGCATTATGTTATTTATGGTCTTCTTTTCTTCTTTTACCAATAATAGTTAAGGCAATCAAGGCAGTCTGATGCGGTTCAGGTAATACTTAAAAAATTCTCAAGTGCGCCGTTTTTCCTCACGATATTTGGCGGTCCGACAAAAGGTTTAATAATATCTCATCACCATCCAAATCTTATCAAACTGTGCAAACCAAAATTTTGATTTTTTTTAAAAGGTTTTTATATTTTTTTAAAGTAGAACTCCTAAACAATTATTGCCAGCATACAATACTTCTAACACATTCACTGGTACCTAAAATATAACAGTACCAAGCTACTTCGTCCCACAATCTAGGAAAATCCGTAATATCGACAGCCAGTAATATATGGTTAATAAATCGTAATAACTAAACACATTGATACAACATCCGCACACAATATAATAAGATATTACATCAGACTTACACAAATAAAGCGAACTTCATTACATACTATTGAATTGTAGAGATTTGAAATATCTGTAAATGCAACTATTCATGCCATGGTTAGGGACCCGATACACGGTATTGTAACTCTTACTGAATATAAGAACATATTTTAATGTTTCGTAATAGATATGAATTAATAGAATGAAATGAAATCGAAAGTGATCCCGCGAACATAAAATCGGAAAGTAAACTGTGTGTTACTCCTGTCGGTTATAAAATATCTGTGTACCAAAATAGTTTCGTCTAAATCGGTTTAATGGTTTTTGAGTAAAAGATTAATGAAACGCGTACATCCATGCTTAGAAACTTTCTCGTTTTTAATATAAGTAGGATAAAAAATGCATTGACGGCTAGTGGTATTATTTAACATTCTTAATTTGCTAATTAATTTACAACGTTTCATTCCTTTGCCTTTACATGTCCCGCTGCTGGGCATTGGCCTGTTCCATAAAAATTGAAGGTTTTACATTGAGGGTTGGAACATCCAGGTTTCATCTCGATATTTGCCTTTAGCAGCGCTATCTCAGAATCATTAACCATCACTTTTCTTACACACAACATACTATTATTTCGATGAAACTTTTGACTAAGAAAAAGTGACATCAATAATGAAACAAAAAAACAGTCAACCATCAACCATTTCGCCTATCAAAAAAAAACAATTGCAACACAGCGATGAACGCTCAGCCGCGGTTCGCGGTTCGTAGCCCGCGCCCGTATGTCCCAGCACTAAACCAGCACCCACGGCTATGCCGAACGCATGACTTATGCCAGTTTGTCACATTCGCAATCAGACTGAGTCTGTCCCATGCAATGATTAATGCCTTTCTTAATTACTAAGTTATCGCTGGAAACGGGGGGCCGATACATGTGTTCCTTTGCTTAATTTATTGACTTTTGTGGCGTGTTTTAGGGGACCGTTGATTGCTTTACTTTGGCTTTTAATTTAATTCTGCTTGTTTAATTTTTTTTGGTGTTTATTACATGTAGGCCCACCTTTCGTGTCAACATTGAGGTAGGTGACTTCTAATTTGTAAATCAAAACCTCATCAGTTTAATTAGGTACTTAATCAACGGTAATTATATACTACTTTTGAGTTTTACTCAATTCTTTCTAACAATATATGGAGAATGTATTTTATCGAGGTTAATAATACTGGGTTCGGACATCACTGGTACTGAGGTTAAATAGCAGACTTTGGATATAAATTTGTACCAAATAGATACTCTGCTGCTTAGATTTGCTATATCCTTATAATATATGCCTTAGTAAGAAGATAAGCCTTCCTAAAGAGGTCATGCAATGAGTCTTATCAAAGATAACTTACGGGTAAATAACTAAAGCTACGAACTAACAAGCAATTCCAATTATTTGTTATTTAAAATTAACATGCCAAAACATTATGGTTATTAAGAATCTCTAGCAAGTAACTCCCATTTCATAACACTTATCGTAACTCCAGTACGATCGGTACATATTTAAAAATTACCAAAAAAAACGCGAACCCAATCTGCATAATAACAAAATTCTTACATAAAAGTCGCTCTTAAAACCGTCACCTAAAGCTTAATACACACGCGCGTCACGTTTCGCGCTCATTTGGAGGCGTTCATCGATCGGAGACAAAGCCGCGCCAGGCCCCGATAAACGAATTAAGGAAATGGGAGATTTTTTATCTGGGCCGGGGGGTGGGGGGCGCGACACGCGTCGTAAAACGCAGCAATACTTTCTTATGCAAAGTCCCTCCGCGCCGATAATTAGGTGAGCTGCGCCGGTGTGTGCGCGCCGTTAGAAGAGTGTTTTGTTTTTAATTTTTAGGGGCGACGTGTTTGCTAGGCGCGTGTTTGGAAATTACTAATGTTAGAAATCATTTGACATAATCGTGAAAATACAACTGCATTGTCAACTTCCAACGATTATAAAATCAAGTATTTGGTAACAGATTGCCCAAAAATATTTATCGAAATCGTCCTACTAGTTTCGGACAAAACAGGAGTTCTTAATCATAACCTAATGCAGCACTGGTTTTTCGAGCGTATCTCACTTTCAAAGTAACATGCAAACGTAACATGAATTCATATTTTAGAACCAATTAAATTTTAAAAACCTTGAACATTGCGTTCCAATTTTTACCCACATACATTTTGTTACAAACATAACAATAAATAAGCGGTCGTTTAACCAAAACGACAATACATAAAAACCAACATAAATGTGTAACTGCGTAACATTTTGGTAATATCGCGACAGACGTAGATACGGTACAATCGTTTGCAAATGAACGAGCGACTCGACTGTCTTGCACATGATATGCGACTTACAGTCTTGGTACTTGAGACTAATGACCGAACTATTAAAGTTTCAGTCACGTGTATTTTTTTCTCTTGATGAGATATAAGACACTTACTTATTGAATGTCTTGCTCACTTACTTGCTTTTGAATTTAGACCAATCGAAATTGGATGTAAATTGGATGAAAATTTGAAAAGCATTATCAAGCATGTATCTGTCACAAAAGCTAATTTGTTCAGTAAATAAATTATTTCGTATAATACCATCACGCTGCGACTAATAGGAGCGAAGATACAATGTAAAATCTGGAAAAAACAGGGCAGGTATAAATCATAACTTATATCTTCTAACCACGCGCAACAGTCAGTCTAGTAATAAACAAACAATACGTACTCAATTTAATTTTATTAAAAGTTGTTCTTTAAACTAAATTAAATTCTGTTCTATAGTCTAAAATCGAATTCTAGGATACTATAAATAGCTGATCAACGCAATAAACAACAAAATCATTATTCTTAACAACACTTTCATTAATTACAGCTTCACTAAAAATACCAAAAAAATATCTTAGTCTGCACAAGAATAGATAAGAAACAAATGTCTTAAAGTATCAAGAATCGCCACCCACATAACACTTTTAATTTACCCTCCTTAAAAAAGGGAGGGCAGCGGTGTTTTCGGCCCTCGTGTGTGGAGGTACCCCCCCTTGCCATAGAGGGGGGCAGGGCGGTAATCAAGACACGCAATCTTCGGTGAACCCTTAAAAACTTTAAAACTCATCGCCGCCTTGCGCCTGTACGTATAAACAAATATACATACATGCTTTGAAAAAGGGACCGTCTTGCCGATTTTAATTTGTAGAGTTTTTTGGTCTTGCGCTAATTAGTTCGAGTTTGGGATGGCTTGTATTTATGTTGGTTCATATATTTATATTTAATGTATATTATATCCATACCTACGATCTTTTTGCTGAAATATGTTTTGGTCTTCTTTTTGTCAATCAATGGATTTTTTTCGGACCAAACTCAGTCACAAAGATAATTTAAGTCTTCTTATCTATCTAGTAAAACAAAAAGGTTTCTAAAAAAGGAATTTATTGCTCAATTTATTAATATTGCTGAATTTAAGAACACACAAATTAGTTGTAATCCATATAACAATCGAAAAAACTGTACAAGGGTAGACAATCATAGTCAGCTATGCACCCAGTGCCATAGACAAGATCTATATCGGTTTATAAAGAATCGTAAAGTTCCTTCAGTAAAAACATAATATTCCATTGACAAATACCACTTTCTCAAGACACACACTGACATGTAGATAAATGCCCATTATAATCAAGTGATCATGAAAACAAATATGATATTTGTTTATATATCTATTCCATATTATTTAGCAAACTCTTAAAGATATGAAGTGTCATTCCAACCCTCACTTCTCTTGGTCCAGTGGTCGTGACCGTTGCTTAAATTGTCCATGCAATCATTTAGGGGCCAAACAATTGAAGGCCTCTCGTTTTATTTATTTTTAAACCGTTATTCTTTTCGACAGATTTACATAAATATTCTTTTCAATTTTAAATAAATTGGAAATATAGTTAGCGGAAAAGCGTACATATTAGACGTTTCCATAGTTTCGAGCTATGACCTTTAATTAAACTTAATTACCAACATATTTTTAAAGAACTCACCAGTTTAACTTCAGCAAATCATTAAAAAGAAAAAGCAAAAAGACTTAGTAGTCATAGACACCACAGAACTCGTCTTAGTTGAGTGCTCCCTGAAAAAAATATCAATTCAGCCATTAAAAATATACAACATAAAAAAAAACAAAACAGAACATTCTAAATTCAAACTCAGCCGGGAACGCATCATAAAAACTCAAGGCAATACAAAATCGCACATTCTACCGTGAATAGTTCATTAACTTTTTTTACATGTGTGCGCATCTATTAGTCATTTTATCGTATGCGTGTGTGCGTACAAACAGGGGGTTTTAATTTTTGGGGGTTCTTTAATGACACTTCATCGCATCGATTTTAGCATTGCCAGAGGGTTACGCTTTTGTTTTGCGATATCGATTCTTGTTTTTTTTTCTATTTGAATAGTCGAGTGCGTGCATACGTGCTTTGGTAATGCGGGGGTCATATGGGAGTGTGTGACGTCATAGGTTTCTGAACCCGTATCTCAAATTGTCAGTTCAGCAGATATTAAATAAAGCATGTTGATGAAAAGTGAATTAACAGTTATCAAGTTTACAGTTAGTATTCACAATTGCAGTGTATTGTAGATTGTGATACAAAAAGTAATAGTGTTTTCTTTTTAAATTAATTTCATAAGAAACGTTACGTTGCGTTTAGTAAAACTCCAATGAAAATTAAATTCTCTGGCACATTTCATATGACCTGTCTCCAATATGCACTACATACAACGTACAATCTGTAAACAAAACAAAACACACAGTACACGCTAACGAAACAAAAAAAAATTAACGCAAATTAAAGAAACGAATAACTGGATGAAGACGCGCCAATGAAAGGGGCAAAGTTGCCCCCCTAAACACCCCCTAAAAATTTAATTCATCACCGCCGCTGAGACATATCTCCTGCTTGTCCCTTCCCCTTTCTTCCACCATTCTTTGCTTTCTTGCAAGCTTTTTCCGTGAGCAAGATAGAAATACACATGCTGTATATCTATTGCAACAACACACCCAAATTCCAACCTTAATATCAACGCAACAGAGTTCAATTTCAAGTGAAATGTGTTTGTAGTTAGGTTGTTTTGTGTAATTCAATACACAGGCCGTTTCATTCGTTCGCATTGAAAGCTTAAAACAAATAAACCTACAGGAAGCGATAAGGTTTTCTTGATGTCGGTAGGTGATCAAAAGGCGATATGTCTTATCGGTCGGAGGCTCGCATCATTACGCTTTTGTAGAACCTTAGCGCTCTCGGAACTATTAAGTACATAAATAATGGTGCTTAACGCTTGATAAAGTCTTCATTTGAATGATGATTGCGATTTTATTTGATCGCGTAGGGCTTTAATTGTTAGTAATAGAAATGCTAAGGATTACGAACACAATGATTGCACTTATGGTGAACTTTGACTACTGCATTGACAGGCGAAGATCTTAAAAAACACTATTGACTTATATCGTATGTGTCTCACAACAGAAAAGTGTCAAAAACGAGTTACAAAAATAGTTCATTCGTACTTAGTCACTCTTAAAAATACAATAAAGACTGAATACTATGGCGTCGTATGACTGTCATGATCGGAATTATTTTCAACTATGTATTTGATACTTGAAAATAATTCCGATCATACTTCGTGGTTTTTTCGGGAACGAAGAGCCAGAGCTTCATCAAAGATCTTTTTTTAAGTGATATATACATATGTCAGCTTACTTTTGATGATTCAAAAATCAGACTCTTCTTCTAGCTTGTTTTCTCTTTAAGATACGTTTCGTTATCGTATAAAACAAAAGACTGTTTACCATAATATAAAAGCAGTTTCGAAATCGTTAAAGTCCCTTTATTACGAAAAGGAATTTAACGATAGTAATCATCATTATCAAGTTTCATTACTCGAAAACATTATTTCCTAAATTAGGTATATCCAGGATTTGTCCTTGTTGAAACGAGCAGGTTTGATGCTAGCTAGGTAAGCCTTACGAGGATTTTCACTCAACCTAATTAGGTATTACTGGGTTGAAGACTCAATCAAAAAGATATATTGCCAATGAAGTTGAAGAATTGGAAAGGCTTTCTTTTGTTTTTTCGTTCAGTGAGCTTTCTATGAGCTCTTCAAATATTACTTGTCGATGTCGAAAGGAGACGCCATCTCTCCTGCTCTTTCAGCAAGCTAAAATAAAAACTATCGCATATAGAGTGCCTCTGCAATATATTTTTGAAACCTTTGAAATTCTACCTAGTTTTAATTGAAAATTTTGATGATGTCAAAACAGAAGCTTGCTGGTCCAGTTCTTCTTTTTTCATTTAATATATCAAATGAGTACACAGTTTTCTAATTTGTAACTGAGTAAAGAGTTGTTAGATAGTTTCTTCATGTATTTTCAATCCTTATTCATAATTGGAAGATTGAAAATCTAAAAACTCAACTTAAAAAATCTGCAAGCCAACTTTACTTTGACTTATTGACCCAAAGACTTGATAAAAACCAATCGTAAAATTATCATAAAACGAAGAAAAAAGACACCCTTCCGAATGTTCTCATCCCTTCCCATCATTAAGTCTACCGGAAGGTGTCCTTGCGTCCTGCAAGTAGCCGCTTAAGCCATTATTGGCTGACCATGACCCTTGTATCAAAGGACCGGATCTTTTAAAGATAAATAAAAATCTCTTCAGCTATTTTCCTTAAAAACTTTTTGAGAAAACTTTTTTGCTTTACGGAATATTATTTTGTTGACAAGATGGGTTAGACTAATCAATGGAGATTTTGGTGGTTTTGAGATATTTGGTTATCAAACCTATACATTTTTTACAACACAATCGTTTTATTTTCAATTCAATCTCTTTCTCATAAAACGTTTCCTACCCATTTGCTATTTATTGATAACTGCAGAGCACACCAGTTCTTGAATATTGTCTCAACTGCATTCAAAATTTTTACAAGAAGACAGCCAACTAGCGATAACTCTATTCTATAGTTATCTCAGTACCAAATAACACTAAACGCTAAAAATATCAACAAATCAAACAAAATATCAAAGTTTGACCAAAATTAAAAGTTTGCCGAAAACTTCTGAGAAACAACATTTTTACGATCTCTACCCCGGGCATTTTAAAACCGAGAAAGGGCATATTAAAATGAAAATGTCTCGATACCGCTGTCTTTGCCAGGCTCTTATCGGCGAAACCGCTTTCAATTAACCAGTAAATAACGCTTATGTACTTACTAACTCTTCACATAATGAGTTAATAACACAACACCTACACATGCGCGTTACAAATGGAAAATCGTCGACACACACATAAAGCACACTCACACACAGACACTTTTCGCGGCTGTACATAAAACGCGTCTTTCTTCTTGTATTCTTAATTAGCGTGTCGTATCGCTTCGTCTCTTTCCCGCGCACGGTGTTAATTAGAAAGGCGTCCCTTTCCCGCTTTCTTAATACATTCTTCCTCTCCGCGGTGTTTCTTTACGTTTTTATTTGTGTGCGTGTCTGTGTGCGGTGGTGTTTAATTTACATGTACTTGTATGTCAGTGTACAGTCGAGAGGAAAAGTGGTTAAGTGACGACGTTTTGAGAAAAGGGATGATCGCAATAATATTCTGGAAAACTCCTCACTACTATGAATAACAGATATTCAAAGTACGTATTGAGTTTTCAGTTCTTAAACATATGACTGGTTTAAAATTAATTTATTCAGAAGCATTTTTCAAAATTAAACCTTTTTTTATCAATTACTTTCAATGTCTCCGATACGAAGTTACATGCTATCAAATTATAGATTACTTTTCTTTCGACTTATAAATCCAACAGAATTATCTTCTATTTTATTTCCTCAATAGTTTAGTTCAATTCATTTTCCAAATTAACCTTTCAATACACCTAAAAAAAACAAAAATTCAAATCAATCATCAAAAAAAACTTCAAAAGCCAATAGCCACAAGCGTCCAGTTTCCCCTGCAGCTGTACCGGGTGTTTTATACGAATGTGGGTATGCGCGAAAGGGTGTCAGCGTCGCGGGAGGTTCCGCGCGGGGGTCGAGGGGGGGGGGGTGTGCGCTACGTACACATAAACACTTATAAAAGTTTTTTGACAACAACCCCTCCCCCACCCCTCGAATTCGCTAATTTATGTTGCTTTTTTAATCAATACCGGGGTGTGTACGAGTTATAGGTTCCATCGGCTCTTGTCGGATTGTCTCAGACGGTTTTCTTAGATTACGTCATGGTTTGTGGTCGATTGTGACGTGTTTTTATAGTCGGGCTGGTTGGGATTGTGTCGTTGGGTTTTTGTTTAGGCTGGTGGAATGTATTGGATTTACATTTTCGTTTGATAATGTTTGTAATCTTTAATTGCTGAAAGCTTCCCATTCTTCCCTATCATAAAAAAACTGCTACTTTATAAGCCCTTGAATGTATTTTTAGTAGTAAAAAATATTTATCGTCTCTTTACCTTATATTTCGACTGAATGATCTGAATGTTTATTAAATTTTTGGTTAATTGTTCTTATTCATACTGATTGATTAACTACCGGTCAAACAAGCCAACTTTGCCAATCAAGGTATCTTTGCCCCAAAAGCAATTTATAAGCAAATCCTCTAATATAAGAAACAATTTTAGTTTTATGGCAATATTTATTATTTGGGTGGAAAGTTGATTATAAATGTTACCATAAAACTAAAATTGATTCTTATGTAAGAGGATTTGTTTATAAATTACTTTTGGGGCAAAGATACCTTGATTGGCAAAGTTGGCTTGTTTGACGGTATCTAATATGGTAATTTAAAAATGAATTGTCACAACTCGGCGATAACGGCGGCCAAAAATCACACCATAATAAAAGTATGCCGTTTATATTTTTTCGTAACCTAATACATCCCCGTAACGCGATCAAAACACGTAATATTTATGAATATAACATAATAATCCCCCAAACATTTCGTCGCCAATAAACCTAACGAGATAAGCTCGTATCTGCGAATATATCACGACTCACCCACTTAAGTCCTTCATCTTCAAAAAAATAAAGTTATATCGCAATTTTCCGTTTCGTCAACCTCCTGTGCTTACGTGTGACGAAAAATCCGTTCACAAACAAACTTAACACATACCATCAAAAAAATCAAATTCAGAACACCCTATCAAGTGGAATTCGAAATCCAACCGCATTAGTAACTTGGTAACATACTGTTGTGCAATTTTTGACACGTAGTTGGGTTATTGGAATTTGGTTTGTATTTATAGGGTGTTAAGGTAGGTGATGTTTGTAAAGTGTTTTTGGTATTGATGTTGGCATGCGGCGTGATGGATGGCTTGTCTCACTCGTGACGTCATTGTCACGCTGAGGTTCACGTGGTAAGAGTTTGAATGACGTAGGTATTAATACTTTATTTGAACGTTTCTTACGTCTCGGTAATTTTATTTATGCGTAAAGATTTGATATTATGGGGATGATTATGTATAAACCGATTGGAAATATTACAAAATGTTTTTTCTACATTTATTTTTGAACAAGACCATTTCTAAGTTTTGTCGGGATCAGTTCTTTTACTGGTATTATATAAATTGTTCGATATTTTAGTAGTGTCTGCATAAATACCAAAAAACCTTGCTTAAATAATTACCAACATAATGATATCCATTCGACAACGACGATAGCAGGTTTAGCAACAAAACATTATGTACCTACAACCCTTTAACCATTTATTAAAAACTAAAAATGAGATAATTTATTTTCCAACTTTGGCAAGCACCTCCAAAGCTACTTCAGATTGTGTGCTTGGATATATCGAAAGGCATCAAGCTGGTACCAAATTATTTTATCCCTGTCCAAAAATAAGGATTCACCTTACAAAAAACTAACAAGTTAATCAAACCTCTTCTCTAAACCGTCAAATACACCTAACATTTGCTCCATCAGGACTCCGGCAAAAACCCCTCAACCCTTCATCATCGTGAGATCGTGACCAACAGCATAAAATATAATGACTAAGTAAAGGTAAGTATTAAACAAACACGTCACGCCAAGCACACAATTACAGCCACCGTTAGGACCACACCCTTGACGTATCTCCTCATTACGCTCGGTGCTCATAGCCTTGCCTTTAATTAAATAATAATTAATTTCTCCCGTATAAATAAGTTTTGCCATCATGATTTTTTGCAGAAAGTTCTTAGCTGGTCGACGATCTCATTAATTTATTGGAGTCCAATTTTGTTTGTGATTTTATTTCATGGATTTGCTGGGTTGATAGATTAAACAAATGAATTTCATGCTGTATGTTAAAGGCTATTGGACAGAGTTGCTGGTCGTTTGTGTCTGAAACAGTATACTACTATCAATTAACCCAAATATATCACAAATAGGACTTGCTTTTCTGCTACTTCTTCATCATTATTGAGCAAAATATGTATTGATAGAAACTCGTCATAAATTTCATCCAACCAAAATGTGATATTACATCAGAAGGTGAAATTGGTGGAGTTGGAAGAGTTGGAATAATATTGCTGATAAACTTTATAGGATAGCAAATTATCAGCCTCAAAAAGATTTTTCTTCATAATGTTTTTAAAAGAAAATTAGTCAATTATGCAAACATTTAACAAACTTCTAAAACTCGTCTTAAAATGCATGTTTACGTTTAAATTTTTATAACCGACTGATCTAAAATATTTAAGTTTACGAAATACACATTTAACTTCGCTTTTATTATATCTAAGCCAACACAACTCGTTCAAGGATTTCTTCGTAGCAAGAAACTCAAGCAACAATTTCTTGTCACAGGTAGCTGAGCAAAGCCGTCAACGAATAAACATGTCATAATGTGGTAGCAATGTAAAAGTCACAATTACAACTACCGTTAACCACACCCCGATGTATCTGCTCTCATTAAGCATAGTGCACACGACAGCGAGCTGAATCGGCCACAACTCAGCCCGTGCCTGGGGCCCGCGGCGAACGTGTAATACTGGCACATAAATCTGTTGTATCGGCCATTTTGAGCTGGTTTAAGCGCTTTTTGTGTGCTCATGGTTTTATGAAGTGATGTATAGATAAAAGCATCCCTTTCTGCCTCTTTTGTTTTTTTTTATCTCGGAAGAGTACAGTCCAATCCAGTGTGTTATAACTGAACCTCGAAATGAGTTTTTCTTTATCGATTTATGACAATAAACTCGTCACTGCATCCTTGGACCAGCGCGTGATGCGTCTTACTTTTGATTTCGATTTTTTTTTTCAAGGAAAACTGTTATGTTTTGCAAATAAGTTTAGGTAGACTTGTTTGCAATATTTACAGTTATTTTTACACTCTCAAATTATGTTTTTCCTTTTTATTTACTGCTCAATGTACATGATGATTTATCGCTAAGATTTCACGCAGCCGACACCGAAAGAGGAAGTCATTATTAATACACATTAAAACATAAAAGTGAGATAACCGTCCTATAAGGCCAGCAATTTCTGCGTTCCAACACACATCATCCCCAATCAAGCGGAGCCATCGCTTTACAGCGCATACAAGCCCATATTAACTGATAATAGGCAATAAATAATACTGGCCATTCAGCAGCTTCAACGCTTGACGACCGGCACCGATTGTTTACGCGATCGCTATCTAAGAAACTGGGATTTTGTTGCGATTATATCTAGTCTTAAGGCATTTAAGTTTATTGATTGTAATAAGAAAGTTGGTTGTTTTATACGCAGGGAGTCAGGTTATTTTTGAGATGGTAAATTATAGGCTTGTTGGTAGCTTTTCTATCACGTATTGTTTCTGTATGAGAAAGGGTGGTAGTGGTTACATAACGATAACAGATTTCGTGTTTTTGAAGATAATGTGAATCATTTTTGCCCCAAATTCGGACCTTACCTGACCTGATGCAAATTTTTTTAGAAGGATGTTTCGGATTCAGAACCTACACCAACTAAAACCACTAGCATTATTTTCTGCTCCATTCGAGAACCACACGTAAACCCATATACGACCCACTTCACTTGGTCGCTGGCAGAACAACTGCACTTACCTATCATACTAACACCTTATACATCCCAAAAACTTTCTCTTCACCCCAAGACATTTCCCATTCCCTAAGACTCCCAACCTACCAAGCTAGAAAACAAGAAAATACAAGTAGTCTTTAATTAATAATCTATAACATCTCCATACATATTCTATGATATACAACATGGTATCGCAGGCAACTTAATTGCATATTAATCGTACCGGAATCCGGGCTGCTTAAGTGTAATTATTGAGTACTCATATTGTGGCACACCCAAGCTAGCCCAGTACGTGAGAAACTTTGATTAGTGGCTTCAATCTGTTAGATGTATGGCTTACCAATGACTAGAAGCTGGCTTGGAAAAACATGGGGCTACCTGTCGTTTGAGACATAAATCCCGGAGACTGGATTCCGTGTTCGATGGGGTATGCAGCGGTCAATGTATTGGAATATACGTAACATTAATATTAGATGCAGCATTCAGCATCCGCACTCCATAAGATTAAAATTCAAGTTTGGAAGTTGGGGTGTGGTATTTAGGTAGCTCTTCCTAATCCCGAAAACTTTTTTTCTAAAGCAAAAATAAATTTCACAAGGCTAGAAAAGAATTATGATTTCCAAATTCAGTACCTACCACCAAATTTAAGTTACAGACGAAATTTCACCATGAATAGAAATATGTTTTTGATGCTTGCTATTTATTTGAAACAAATTCATGAAACCTATTTACTATAAACAAGGAATCAATTTCAAACAAAGCGGTCTAATAAGGTATTTTCCTCAGTAACCCTACTACCGCCTCCTATAGCAAAATTTTCGCACCTGTGGGAGGGAGACAACGCTCTACTCTATAATGCGCCGTCACGTTCCCACAATTTCAATAATATTACTTAGACAGCTATTGGTAGGTTCCAGATATTGATAACACACTCTCGTCTTGAAGTGGCAGGTATTTTAATAGGAGCCGCGGCTAGTCACGTTGGCGGCCATATTGCCCTGCGCGTGCGCACCCGAACCGCACTGGTTATTGAACCTTTACGGTACTGTTTATTAATTAATTTCGTGATTGTTTAATCGCGTCTTGTGGGGTGGTTAAGAAAGATGGATTCATGTGTGATCTTTTAGACTTGGATTTTTATTATTGTTCTTGATAAATGACTATCGAATGTATTTGCGTAATTGCTTACTACTTTTGTCATTAATAGTTTTACAATAAGAGACTAGTGATTTTTTATTACTTAAAAAAGTAAAAGATCATAATTTGATGACAGCACAAGCACTGTGATCAAATTAAACTGTTAAAATCATACAATTTTTCTTTTGTATTTAAATCTTGACATCCAAATTTCGATTTTACAAAATTTTGAAGATCAACTTTCCCTCAGAGAAGAAAACAACTGGTAACTACGTAAATGTTTATGAGGCAAACATTCCCAAGAAAGTTGGTCAGACATAAAAACGGCATGGCCGAAACGAACACGTCGCCTGATAACGTTTTATGGAACTGTATAATTTCTAGAAGCAAATGTGGAAGACTTTGTTGGATATTGATGATGCAAAGTAAGATTTATTTGTATGTAGTGTTGACAGTTGTTGTTTGCTTCATAGTCTATTATTGAAAAAATATTTTTTACGTCATACTGCTTTTTGCAAGTAAAAGCATATTAAGGTTAAGTTACATTTCTTCTGTAGGGAAATATCATCATTATCATCCTGCCAGCCTCTCTACATTTTTCTTATTTCTCGGGATACACAGATTTTGTTTCCCGGGAATTTCAAAAACATTCAAAACATACACAAACACGCCCAGACTCAAAACAAGCATTCGTAGATCACACAAATGATTGATCTACGCCGGGATCGAAATCGCGACATGTCGTGCACTGAGGTCTGCATGGTAAACTATCAAATGCTTGACACGTCGCGCTTTGGGGTTGGCGTGGTGACCTCAGCTACTTTTAAAATTATTTTTTAATAATTACGCACCCAAAGCTAGGCTGTAACAATAGCCTAGAAGGAACAAAGTGTGCCTATATCCCTTGAACCTGTAAATGGTCAGCGTACGAGCCGCCTCACGATCTCCAGATATATAGTCGCCGCTCGCTCTAAATAAATCACTTCCTACTAGCGATACAATGCTTCAGACCTCGTAGTAGCTAGACGGTCCTAGACTGGACAAATACTAAGCTTTGGTTTAATTTAATAACTTTAAAAAGAAAAAGGTGTTGGGAAATTAATGAAGTTTACCTAAAGGATCTCATGGTGGCAAATAACCGAAAATATAAGAAATCAAAGAAGGTTACTTTAAAAAAAAACGTTAATATAAAATTTTTTCGTACATTATTTGTTTCGTAAAGTTATTTTATGGCATGGTGTTTATAAGTCAGCCCTCCATTTTGAGTGATGATTTTACTTTTTCGAATATTTTAGTTCATTGTTTCTATGGGTCTGGGTGTCAAATAAATTTTAAATTTCCCGTCATCCACAAATTTATTGATACTAATTTAGACCGCTCTCATCGATGCTTAACCTTAATCTTTATTTTAAGTATTTTTGTTACTATAAGTATTTAGTGAAAGTGCGACAACCATCATCATGAAAAATTCATCTACCTAGCTATCACGCTTACAACCTAATGACTTACGGACAAGCCGACGCACTGAAAATGTAGCGTCATTAACAGCGTTGAATTTTTACCCTTTGGGCAAGAAACTGTCAAACTACCCTATATCAAATATAATTCGCACTTTCTTTTCATGAATTAACAAGAATCTGATAAAAGATAATGTAAACGAGTTTCTACGATTATTACTGACTTTTAATTACAATGTTGCTAATTAGACTCCCGCAAATACAGTTCGCCAACCATATTGAATATCGAGCTAGTTTATCTCGCGATTCGATTTCATATTTCTACCAAATTTACCGGTTCGTGATTTTCTACGGGATCTTCATTAAGAACTTTGTTTTCTGTAGGCAATTAATATATTATTGGTATGCTATTGATTTCGTTATCATTCGAAACGATGCTATATGCAAGTATCATACTCTTCGTCAAATACCTCGGTAGCATAGCTGGTATAGCAACTGGTGCTGAAGTTGCAGGTCAGTCCTATCAGAACCCACCCATGTTCCTTTCTTTGCCCTTTCGGGCAGGCAGTAACAGCCTTTGCTTTTTTAACCTCGATTATTGACTATGTTATTAATTTTCTCTGTTAAATAGTTATGATATATAGTCTGGTGACGGATGGAGAGGCAATAATACAAAAGCACAGTCAACAGATCCTCACAAACACTGTTCCGCTTTTATCCCTTGGGTAAGTATCATCAACTTACGAAAAAAAAACTTAAAATTTAATTTTAAATCTAGGTACCTCTTATTGATTGTCAGTTCTATGGCATAACATAGTGGGTCTGTTAGACGTCCGTATGAGGCGTGATATATCGCCCCTGTAGCGTTAATAAGCAAACACGGCCCTCGTGATCGCCAACAGCGATATAAGTGTGTCAGAACGATTTTTGGTATTTTACTTGACAGTTTATTGTGAGGACCTGTCAAGCTCATGTTATTGTGGATGACATGAAGTATGGACGACTGAATATAAGTGAAAAAAAAACGATGATGCAATGGTTAACTCACGCGTATTTATCGGTATTTCTCGACTAGCTTCAGACCCTTCGGACAAAAAAAAACCGTTTTTAAATAATTTGTCACACCATTAGTTTGTTCATTCTGCCATAGTTTAATAACATCCGCAATGTTTTACATTTCCTTAATTAATATGAAATTGCCGATTAAAAAAATACCTTAGTAAGGTTATTTGTAAAAAAAACCAGGATGAGGAATGACGATAACTTTTCCAGCACATTTCCCTTGCTTTTCGTTAAAGTCTGCCATTAAAAGTAGTGCCATTGTCAGTTCTATAGTATTTCTTCGTGTGTATGTGAGGCGACGTCCGTATGAGGCGTGATATATCGCCCCTGTAGCGTTAATAAGCGAACACGGGACTCGTGATCGCCAATAGCGAAAGTACGGGTTCTGTACGTCGAATCTAGAATTGAAAGTTTTGCAAATATTATCAACCAAATTTGAAATAAGTTTCAATTAGGATTCTAAAGTTTTCCACAGTTACAATCACAGTTTAAAGCTCGAAGAAAGACAGAGGAAGAATAACTAGGAAGTAGGTACATAGACCAATTGAAGGAAAATCAGCAATCAACATGTAAAGCAGTGAAAAAGATGGCACAGGATAGAGAAAGATGGAAATCGATACGACGACAAGGGCCCAGCATTAAATTTTTCATGACGATAGTCAGTGAAGTATTGTAGCAAGGTCTGACAAAGGTATTTTACTAAAAAACACTGCCCATAGAAATGTTATAGTTTTTTTAATTAATTTGATATTTGGTCCTTAAATTCGCCACTCACAGCCCGCACTTGTTACATCTAGGTCACATTCGCGCGAAGTGCCCGTGTTTGGACGCGCTGCGCCGGCGCCGATAAATATACACGTCACAGGAACGTGTACCACTATAACAAACTATATTTTACCGCCCACGAACTTTTATACATTTAAATATCAACCCTATTTCATTGTCTTTAAGAGCAGTTATCGGAATTATAAGATTAAAATTAATTTTTGCAGCATGTGACAAGATGCTTATAAGGAAATATTTGCCAATAAATATTGAGCTTTAAGCACATCAATATAGAGATTATATTGTGCTTTTTAAACAGTAAACGTTGGTTGGTAATGATACGATATCCACACACGAGTATTTCGTGATCGCCGTGACAAACATTCATTTAACTGATTACATTTCCTACGCTTACATAATCTACCTGTATGGGAAGAATTTTGTTCTTATCTTACCTCGAGATGTTACAGAAGTGACAAGAATAGCACCATTTAAAGTAGAATCGAGTAAACTATTACATATTAAATACATTGCAAAAATAAAAACGGGTAAATAAGGATGTATGTAGAATGTTACTATTCCATGGTATATGCACGCACATCCACTATTTTGCTGTATTTTTTAATGCAGAGCAAAGAGACAAAGATTGTCATTGTCCTATCATTACTGGTGGAAACCTACACCATTTATGATAACCTCAGTTTGTACCTGATGTCAAAACTTTCCCCGTCGGACACTGTTCCGATTTTCAACTAACAGAAAAATAACGAGCCAAGTACATAAGTTTTAAGTAAATTTTTTTTAATACACACAACTATAGTTACCACTGCGATTATCGTATCGTATATTTTTAATCAAACAAATCAACAGGCTTAATCCACTAACAGTTAATAAAAAACAAAATTACGTAACAAAAGCATCCTTCGACCACTTTCTAAACGTCCTGTATTACAAAGATGACGTAATCAGTAACCTTTCGCCCCATATAATTTAATAACACGAATGTATCCAGCAACCGTATGGTCTAATGAAATCCACTTTCAAAGCAATCTGTTGCCCAGAGGTGTGTATTGTTATCAAACTTATACTATATTATACGAGTATGTATTGTTTAGATCGGTTGTGGTTCACCGGGAGGGAGATTTATTCAATAATATGCATCGAGAGACAATGCTGTAACTTTTTATGTGCCTGGAACACGGTTTACTTGAAATAAATCTTTTGATTTTGAGTAAATAGTGAATGGTTACAACTCGGCAAAAAAATCCGTTATACTTAAAAATCGAAATGTACCTTTTTTCTATTCTTATCTAGGCTAACTTAGAGAAATTAATTTTTATAGCATAAAGAAAATTCATACAGAACAATTGATGTTTACAAAATGATCTATTCTTAGGTTTATTTAACTGAATCGAACGATGGGCCTTTCGTAATACAATATAACTGACTGTCACTATTAGAACACCACCATTGCCTATAAAAACAACTGGCAAACGATTAAGTAACACAATTTTCCGTAAAGCGTAACATTTATTCTATTTGAAACCTCTTGACTTATGTCATAACTGAAATGGCTACAATCACCGATGCGTTCTTTATCTAATGGTGAAACTAGTCCATTTAACAATTGACGGAGAGCCGAGTGGTAAATGTCACCACGCCAAACCCACTGAACACAAAGAGAGGGTTCGAACCCATCGCGTAAAAAAAAACTATAAATGTCTTTGAGAATTGATACTGGTTAGGTGTTTGTTAGTTGTTCATGCAAAAATTACTTATAATAATGGTGACTATAACTTAATAGTGGTTTTAAGTAAAAAACCATCCATAAAAAATCAGAGAAGTTTCCAGAACTTTATAGTTTTAGTTACGATTCATTCACAATGGGTTTAATTCCGATACATTTCAGAAGAGACCCACATTAAAACAATTTACTTGCTCTCAGTGTACACCTATCTTAATACACGTTGGTAGTACGGCCCTCCATAGGATGATATAATATAGTTTCTAACACGGATATTGCAAGATAATTCCATGTTCCACTTATTTTACACTAGTTGCGATCCCCGGCTTCGCTTGGACGGAAGTCATGGGGTCTTACCTGTGTAATGAAACTTTTGCCCACGGTCGCTTAGTTCACTGTTTATAATAATATAGATAGTTATTAAAATGTCCTTTTATGGAATAAGTTATTTCACACTTAATATTTTTGTATTATATACATACCTTATTTTTTACTTACTTTCTTTAATCTGAGATATAATGTAGCTAAACTCTTTCTGGTTCTGAAAATGAAGGTTTTTCTTGTTAGTAATATTTCAAATTTCAAGCTCTCACGTAGTTAAAAATGTACAGTGCAGTATATTTTTTTATCTACAACTTAAAGGTGACTTAGACAATGAATCGGAAATACTAATGCCTACAAATTAATTATAATCTAGCTATAAAACCTATTTAGACCTGAGTCAGTCGTAAAAGCCCTGTACTGACCACGAGCTTCCTAATGGACTCGCATAATTAACGGTTATGAGCATAATATTAATGGTCCAGGCAAATAATATTCAAAGCATAATTGCTTGAAACGCTGTATGAACATGTTAATCATTTAAATTTAAGTTTGACCAATGACCAATAGAAAATAACTATAAGGAGAAACAATACTGCTCAAAAGAACGGGTGAAATAACAAAAATGGCAACGACGTGTCTTCTACTTGTCATTTGTTTTATCGAAATATCTGAAAGTGAATATCCACTTGTCATTAGTGAAATGTAATAAGCAAGCAAGGGAAATCTCCAAATACATTTAAAGATGGCTGCAAATTTGACACGAAGAACAATTAATTGAAATTAAAAAGTAACAAGATTTCAATGGTATCAATAAAGATGAAAACCATACACAAGAACGAGAGGAAAATTTTAATACTAATAAACATGAAGTTTGCTACCACTAGATGTTATAGAAGAAATAGAAGCTCTCAACACAGACAGACAAATTAATCCTTTTACAATTGCAGCACGGATTCAATACACTACAGCTAATGATAAAGCTGTAAATCGGGGGCGTAGGCGTGATTGTTTATGAATTCGTTCAATACTGGGTTTCCAATTATTCGCCCGTTGAGCCAAAGTAATAGAGGAGCTATTGAAAACACCCTGGAAACTGTTTGTAACCCTAAATTATGGTTTGAAAGGTGTTTTACAACAAATTTGTTCTGTTATATCAACAATGATAGATTAAGTTGTTCTTGTTTCATAAATTCAATCGCTAGAGAGATTAGTAGAAATGTTTTAATTGTGTTTATGTAGGTATTTTAGTTTGTGCTAGAATGGTAGCGATTTATGATAATCTTTAAATATCCAGATCAAATATATGAAATAGTTTTTTTTTAAACGAGTACAGCACTGAAGAATTTAATCCTTGTGTAGTACATATTTCTCAAATATTAATGTCACATGCACAAGCAAGGGCCCTGGGTCACCAAGTGCTTGTCTTGGATCGACGACACGACGCACAAAATAGGCTAGGCATGATGACCTATACCACTCAGCTATCCGTTAATTTTATTGAATTCTTCCTCGGAATCTGTTACAAAAAAATCTGACTTAGTATAAAGAGATCACATTCTAACTTTAAATGTTCTGCCATGAAACTTATTATAGATCCAGGAGCATACAATTTTCATCCTAAAACCGAATACTACATACAAAGTACATAAACTGAAGAAGAAATACCTTCTAAACAACACACTATTACCAACAACAACAAAATATAAGTGTACCGTCTAAAAGCTATCAGATAACTGCCAATAAAAGTCAATTTGAAGGCAGTGTACGTCGAACGGTAGCACATTGTTCAGGGAAGCGACTGATGCTATCGTACCAATGATATATGTGTAACGAACCCCGCCGAGGTGGTCCTCGACTCCTGGTTTATGTGGAAACTAGAAAAATTATAGAAAACTAATATTACACATAGAACTCATAATAGGGATATAGAATATAGGGAGTTTTCGTTTTTGTTTCTTTCAGTAGTCCAGGCAATGATGTGTAAAATTTGAATAGTTCAGTTTTTTTTGGATTACAATTATATCAAATATTTATTTTATTTATTCAGTAGGTTATGAGCAACTTTGGTGAAAACTGGAAAAATAAAAAATTAATTTTATTAACAATGTATATCTTTAAAAAAAATACGTAACGTCGAAAATTTATTCGTCATCAGTATTCAAGAAGCTAGTTTTTACAAATTTTACTTTTGCTCCAAAATTCTCTACGTAAAACTTCCCATTGATTTCTATTGCTAGCTATAGCAAGTGATTTTCTTCAGCCCTTGCTATACCAGTATCAGGTGACCTCCGCGACAGATCAAAGTTTATTTATTATTCCTTAACTTCATACAAAGGCTTTTCAGCTGTCGTTAGAGATAACGTGAATGTGTCGTTAAATTCTCTATAGTAATTTTCGTGCTCGTTCCACATCGATGTAGAAATCTAAGGCTATCTCCCATACAATATGGCTCATCTCAAAATTACGCGTATTGAGTAATCCCATTATAATCGATTCCTGTTAATTCATTGTTCTACGTGAGAAAATTTCAACCCACAGCTGCGGTAATCAATAAAACAAAAAACCTAATCGCAAAATTATCATCAGTAGAGTACATTTATAAATGGGTTAATAACATCCTTCAAAGATGCTCATTTCATTGTTAGACTCAGCTTAAGTACTCAAGGCACTTTAGAATTAAATGGTTCTATGCTAGCAGCAAGCGATCCATAAATTAATTCCTATAATTCGCTCCAATATCCGTCGTTGCATTTCCGAATTTTCTGAACATATATCAAATGAATGTCCTTGATTGTGTATGACGGAGCGGAGTCTAAATGTAACATGTTCGCACAAGCTGTGTCTCTCGAGTAAGAGATTGCGGTGTCGAGCTGTGCTGTCACATAATTGTGATTAATTTCTAGTGAGCGTGTGCCTGCGGTCACCGTAGGAATGTCGTCCTAGCGAGCGATACTGGCTGGCTGCGAGTTGGGTTACGGGAGGAGCGGGAAGCGGAAAATATGGAAAAATTGTGGATATTTTTGCCAAAATACTGAATAGCATGTGAGAAAGTTGGTGACTATAAATATTCTTAAGGAAATAGTTATTTTGTAATGTTTTAGCTGGGTATTTGATAGTCAATAACAGAGAATAAGGAAAAGTTTTTAAACTTGAGGCAAAAAACAACTTACAAATTTTAAATATGTGTTTTCAACTTTAAGTAATCTTCTAATGTTTGCTTCCACTACTATTATCTACTCTCTTTATTCAAAACGTTACTTTTTTTCTTTAATACTTAAATACTTATGAATTCAGCTTTATAGCAATCAAAGCAAACCTAGAAATTCCCCACTAAATCAGTTCCAGCAAAATAGATCACACATCTGTAAGCCACTTGACCGGCGCCCACGCGCTTCGCTTTCAAAATTACTACTTAACGGTTTGACAGAAATTAAGTTGCACAATTAGAAACTGTTGTAGACTGAACAATATTGTGGCTGTTGCATTATTATTGATGCGCTAGAAACCTTATACACCTAGATAACATTATATACCAGTAACTCCCACAGGTCTGAAAGTGGGATTGTGGGAAAGAGACGGTGCTCTACGGTTTTTAGCGTGCCATCTCGCTTCCGCAAAACGAATGGTAGCTAGCTTAAGAGTTAGTAGCGGGCTCTCAAGATTGACAAGGCAATTAAGTTGAAATAAATTGAAGAACATTTACATAATTTACGATTTACACTTGATGTTTGCATTCATTGATCTAGCTAGAGGGTCATATTGTCCTTTATACAACTGAGATATATCGATAGAATTTATTGACGCTCGTTTATATGCGTTTATTCTATACAAATATGGTTCTTGGACCATTTGATTACCTTTCGTAGAACCCAAATGGCGCTGGTTTGAGTATGTGGGATATAAATTTGAATAAACCATTTTCTGACGTGAATTAATTTTACAAGGAATGGTGTGCTGGAAAATAATTGAAATGTTTTGTTTTATTTTTATTCTTATTTTTAAAGTAAGGTTTTCACGTTTCTATACCCATAGCAGAAGAAAGGCACCGATACGTCCATTTACCACCAGCCTGTATCACAAGGAAAGCTATCTTTTAAATTTATTTTGACCCCTTCATCCTTTTAAATAAATTAAATTCGTAGTTTTCAACATGTCCGGAGCCTTAAACCGCATTTGCTAATAGAAAACTCCTGCGCACTGTATTCTGTAGAATTAGACACATTTCCACGGCTGTGTAATTTGGCAACGTTTACGAAATCACGACTTTTGTGCATCTCGTGTTTGTTGAATCATATTATAATTTGTAAAACTAATTTGTAAATTGAGGTCACTTAACAAATATATTTCGCTGTGATCGTGACCTTTTTAATTTACTGGATAGGATTTTTTATGTACATTAAATGTAGTATTTTTAAGTGCTATTTTATAAATATAGGTGTATAAAAATCTAACTAATGTATTATTAAATTACGACTGTAACCATCTGTTTCAACTTAAGAACATGGGTCTCCATCTTCAAACTTCAAAGTAAATAATTTCATCATCCATAAAAATTAAGAATAAATAAACACCTTGAAAACCCTGGTAAAAGCTTACACCTCATTAAACAATTTACTAAACTCAAAAAACAATTCAGTAATTCCAAATACCCTTCGTTTAGCACATACACAATCTCACACACCTAAACCCCAGACCATTACAGTAATGTAAGTTCTCCCACACGCGGCATCAGGCCCCAGTGCCTACATACATTTACCATAAGAATGCGTGAGAGGTGACACACGGTGGCGATTATCATATAACGATAGAATTCAATCGCCTGTGTTATCTTATCGGTTAGTTTGTATGAGTCTCTATAGACTAAATGTTGTATGTTCTATCTTAATGTATTGGACAAAAATTGTTGATGATTTTCTTTTAAAAACTTACATGCAAGGCTTGCCCAATTTTATATCCTTGTAAATATTAACTGTGTATAAATTTTACATCATTCTAGATATGCATAATGCGTGTTTTTGTTTGTAATAGGTCCGTCCGTCTATCACCAGGCTGAATTTCATATCGCGAGAAAGCTTCTGAATTGTAATTTTCACGAATTATGTATTTCTGTTCAATCTGTAACAGCAAATACTAACAAAAAAAGTTGAGGTTAATCAACGTTAGTTACGGTCATAAATTTGTGGATAACCACATGTAAGTATTAACCAACCGATTTGTTATAATCTAGTCTGTTCTTACGGACCCCTCAGTATCGCCAATCTGACTCACGCGAAACCGATATTTTTCAAGTTCTTCAAAAATCACTTAACAGTCCCGAAGTCTGAACACATAGTTAGCACGCAATAAGTACTCTACAAAGAGTAGTTGTTTCGTTAAAATCTAATTTACCTAAGTTAGGTCATAAACTGGCCAAGTATTTAGGTCACTGGTTTAATTGTAGTTGTTACACAAATTGCCGTGTGTTGTGAGCCGATTTAGTTTGTTAGTTTCTTTATTGTTTACAAGAATTCGTTTATCAACTTTATTTATATTGTGGAGTGATGAAATGTCACTTGATATATCTTCTAACGTTTTGTCCAGTGCAATTATTACAGGTATCTAAAAGGCTACTCGACGAAAGGGTAGTCGACTGATCACGACTGTGGTACTATTGACAAAATACTAATAGTCAATTAGAGAACTCGTTACGAGTGACAGGTGATCGTCATTTTTTTTTAAGTGAAACCTCTTTTTCGGCGTTACTAAAAAGTATGAGCAGAGCCCGTGCCTCGAGCGGGGTCGTAAATGGAATCCTGAACAAAGTGTTTTCTTTTAACGTGTGTTAGGAAAATGAACAAAATAATAGAGAATGCGTGAGACAATAGTTTGATACATGATAAAGTTTAACATAAAAAAGGAAAAAATAATGTGTTCTTTTTTATAAATACCAAAGGAACATTCTCTGTGTTAAATGCAGTCCATAAATATCTTGATTTAAACCTTTAAGTGAAACCAGTGCAATCTATTCAACACATTTGAATGGAATGTAGTAGACTCCGCAATAGTCAAGATCCAACTAAATGATATAGGGTAATAAATAAAAATAAATTAAAAAATGTGTTATGCCAAGTACAACTACTCAATTTCCTACTTATTTTTTTTCTTTTTTCGCTTCACACACATTCAAGTCACATGCACAAAGACCCAGATAGGACAAGATACGTGGATTACACAAAGCTTGTCCTACGCGGGGATCAAAGACGCGGCCTGTCACGCTCTTTGCACCTTAACCACTCGGCTATTCCTGAGTCAATAGTGCTATTTTTTCAAATCAAAGACTCCCCCTTTCTTCTTATAAGTGGCCACAAGTACCTAGCTCAAAGCCATTCTGAATACTTAATAAATTCTCAATTCATACCACCTCTTCTTCTGCGTAAATACAAAGCAATCAAGGTCAATCATCAATCACGACTGCAGAATCAACCAAAAGTCCAACGAATCCAACTACTGCAAGATCTACTTGAGTATACAACACACAACCAATTGAAACAGAATCAATTCATTATTATTTAAAAATGACGGTGGTCGCCACAACATTCCCTGGGCATAGCTTAACACGACAGCAGACCATAATTCCCTTCTCTAATGGAGTCTGCAACACGCACTAGCTACACATCAACTTGGGACAGACAGACGGACTGTAGTACCTTGTTTAGACCTCCAAATGAATATAAACTTTATTGTTATGTCGTAAGATTTGAATTTCAATGGCAACAGTTGGGTGTTCGATCTTGGGGAGCGAGTATATCGTCCGTGGTAAAGAATTCTGGTTGTGTTTTAAGGCGATTCCTTAAACGGGCTTATTTATTTCTTTACTATCGGTGAAAGAGATATCTCCTTGTAAACGTTTAGTATCCAAGTCTGTCTTGACTGCGTTCTGTTCACGAGGATTCATTGTAATTTTTGTATAGATTTTTATCATATTACACATAGTTATAGTGCCGAAACAAACCCGTATGTGTAAAGAGAATGATGTTATAAACTCATGTATATTCAGGATTGCCCGACTAGTTTCGGACCCAATGATGATGCGGAGTTCGGTTCGCATTTTTTAATGTTTGTTTTGCATCATTTAATAACCACAATAGTTACTGTAAAAATCTAACAAATGTATGTATTAGCATCGTCGCTAAATACTAAACCAAAAACGGCTCCCGCATTAAGGGATTTTATCATAGTATTGCAGGGTTTTTCACCAACATTAATTTCAATAGCCCAGTCATTCACCCATTATTCCCAACTTTTCCCAAGGTCTGACTCCAGTGTGCAGTCTCCGCTCAGCATCCTGAGCGTGTGCCCGCGTCACATCTCACCCGTCAAAGCCGTCACATAATTCTGTGTCGGAATGAAGTCACAAATCTGCGCCGTGGATATATCTATCTCTCAGCCGATTCCATACATACCTGTCCAACGACTCGACTGAATAATGTACTGATTTTAAAACTAGGTTAAACACCGTCGTTTGTTTTACACATTATAATATTCGAGTTGGACGTTTATGTGGGAATATTTTCGGTATTTGAATGGTTGGCGATGTGGAAATTTTTGTGGTTGACCTCATTTTCATGGTCGTTCTAAAAGGATTGTCTGCAATCTACATATATGAGGCATAATTATGCAAAATATTTGTTTTTTCATGCTGTTTTTATTTGAAGCAACAATTAAAGAAAACCAATAAAAATATGGATTTTCGGGCCCCACACCACGTAAAATAGTATTCTTTGAAAAGCTTGTTCTTTATGCAATCCTCGAAATGGAAGCATAAGGCGCGGAGGGAATATGTCCAGCAGTTAACCGCAGTTGCCATATTTGATGATGATAAGTCCACCAAGATTCTCAAAACAAACAAAGTATATAACAGCATTTGACTATAGAAGGTTAATTTTACGAAATAACAAGGAATCAAGAAGAATATATTTCAAATCAGAATATATTCTGAACTATCATCTACAAATACGTGCAAAACTTTCAAAGGACACAATGCAAAGCCTTCAATACCACATGCGGGCTTATCGTGATTGCGTAGAGACGTATCAAACCGTTTTATGTAAATATTGTGAAGCTGTGGTTTAAAACTTGATGGAATGAGGAATATGAGGAGTTTATGTTGTTTGATTCAACTGACTGGTGAGGTGAGTAGGGTATAATTGTAATTTTGTGGTATATGGGATGATCTAACAAACACATTTAACTATAAATTATTGAAAAACCTATTGATAGTGACACAAATCCTATTGCAATACAATGATCTAAAATATTGGTAAAAGCAAAAAGTTTCTATTTCTTAGAACGGCTTTTGCACTAAGAAGATTTATAGTTTGTCTTAGGGGTCCTTAAACATGCGTGAATCACACAAATGATGTTTGTGCAATGAAAATAATGGCACGATTTTTTGCAAGGGAATCAAAACCCACACCACAAAATAAAAATACACCGTTCAAAATCACATAGGTGATCTCGAAAAATAAAAGACACATTTAATTACAAAGCTAACTGAATCAAGAATCTCTAAATTAACTGCACCATATCGAACTAAACAGGAAACCCTATTACCAGTCCCGTGTTATCGTATCAATAATTACTAAAACAGATTTTACACCACCGGTATACATTCGCTTTTACACAACCATAACGTTTTCCATCGGTTTGCACTTAATTAAGGGATTTGTGCGAGCGGCGCCGGGGCGCGGCGCTAGCGAGAAACAAACTTGTTCACCGTTGTTAATGTGTAAGATTTCATAAGAGATCTTATCGTATTGTGTTCGTACCGCGCCTATAAGCTTCCTTGTTTTAATTGAAATGGCCGATTTTATAACCTGAATATTAATTCTGCTTAAGCACGCCTGATTAGTTAGTTTTTATTTGCTCTCGGCGTATAAGTAAGTAATTTACATGATCTTGATAGTTGAGCGGCGAGCGTATCACTTGCTTATCGCCGTGTGCGAATATTAAGCTGGTTGGAAGTGAATAAAATTCGATATATATGTTTTCACACTGAGGGTCCGTTGACGTCATCATTTTTATCCACATAACACGAAATAAATGTTATTTATTGGCTTTCAAAATTCCAAGAGTAAAGATATCCCAAGAATTTCAGAATCTTTATTATATCCAAATGAATCTACTTCAATAGGTTTTGTTTCCTAAACTTGTCATAAGTCAATTTGTTTTAATGCCGTGTGTATAAAAATCATTTTTTTATGGACACACCGAATATTCTTAGTGAACTCTGACGAAGTTTCTTGACAATTCGATCAATGCTTTTAAATATCATCAAATCATTAAGGACAAAGAAATACACGCACAATTTCCTCAACACTGACTAAAATCCTGCATACAAACCTTAATTCAAAGCTCAACCATAACCAACCAGGAACAAAGAAAACACGCAATACCTGCTCTAACTGTAAGCCAATATAATAACAGTACCGACACACAAGGAAAGTTAATGCTAGAAGGCGTGTGTCCAATTTAACATATCGTGCGGCGGGCTATATCTCCGGACAAGCGACAGAGTCCGCAAGGTGCGTAGGACGGCGTAACGGACGCGGTAGTAGCAGCTAAATCAACCATTGTCTGATTGGGTGTAGCCTGCCGCATTCTACAGCAGGACTGGGAGACGACAGGAGATGGTTGGGAGTTGGAAATTAACTTTGTTTACAGAAATGTTCCCTTTTTGAAACCGGAATTTAGGTAGGTTTGGATGTTGTGAGTAGCGAGTAGTGGGAAGGTTGGGTGGGAAAGTTCTACGCACAAGAATTAACAAACTATGTTTTAAATTAAATTTAGGTAAAATTTACCTGTATATAAACTTTTCGCAAATGAAATGGTTAGAACAAAAGCAGTTTGTAAATGCAGGGTGACTAACTATCCAATATTTTACATTGCAAACTAACAAAAAAGCATACCAAAGAAACCATTATAACGCTTCAAATCAAATAACCAAAATTTCGGACTGGAAATAAATTTGCAAATTTCAGTCCAGAATAAATTAAATTAATACAAACCAGTCCATAGCTTTCATCCTCGTCTTGTAGAGCACACGTCGGGCGAACACACGGTCGCGTGTCGGCGACTACCCGCTGCTACATATCGGCCATAACTCGCTGCCGCTGCACCGTTGCGCGGGAGTCCTGCCGCGTCCATTATATAGCTTCGTACACACAATTAAACCTCATAAAACCTATGATCTCCTGGTACTCAGTGCTGTTTATTAGTAGCTCAGTCGTGTCGTTTGGCTGTTTATGAACGTGTGGAGTTCATTGAAATTTGCAAAATGATGTTACTTAATTGATTCACGTAGTTCACGGGTTGAGGAGGTCAGATAGGCAGTCGCTCCTTGTAAAACACAGGTACTTGGCTGAATCCGGTTAGACTCTAAGCCGACCCCAATATAATTGGGAAAAGACTAGGCAGATGATGATGATTCACTAGATAATGTATGAGACAGAACCTCATAAACGTATGATATCCTGGTGTCTTGTGTAACTGAGTCATTTTGATCGACTGTTTATGATATGTGTAGGATGGTTTATTAAAATTTGTAGAGGAGATGAATTCAGTTGATGATTCTTGAAATTTATTAAGACAACTTCCTGTACCTATGTCCATCTAGTACTTGGTGTTGTTTGTTAGTGTGTATTATGTGTTAAGAACTTTGTGATATGTTGTAATGTTGTTTGTCTGTTTTTCTATGTATGTACTAAGATTATTGAAATTTGCGGAATGTATTACTAATGACAGTATGTTTAATAAATCGGATCGTATTTAATATTTATTTCTTGAAAATCAGTTGAGCGTGACGGTATTTATTAATTAGATGATTAAGCGTCCAATATAAACCGTTAAATAAGTAAGTAATCCGAT
This sequence comes from Trichoplusia ni, assembly GCF_003590095.1. Classification (NCBI taxonomy): domain Eukaryota; kingdom Metazoa; phylum Arthropoda; class Insecta; order Lepidoptera; family Noctuidae; genus Trichoplusia; species Trichoplusia ni. Next base: position 12,286,535 of record NC_039486.1, read on the forward strand.
TGACGTGAATTGCGATCAGGCTTTTAACCAGCGGATGTAAAAAGATAGGTGTTTTTGTTTGTCCCAAACTGCTTCTGTCTGAAATGTCTTCTGTCCACAAAATGGAAAAATCAGTCATTTCTACCTTGAAATCTATTACGAATCAAACACGAGCAAAAGTTTAAACTTAACGACACTTGCTAGACCACTATCAGATCCTATGTACGATAATTTACGCAACTAGCCGATACTAAGTGCATAAAACGGGACAAATATCACATGAAACCCTTTGAGCAGTAACTGCCGATCGTAAAACTCAAGTATTACAGATACTTTGTAGTTTTAACTGTATTACGATGTTCCGCAGTTTATTCATAACTAGTTTTTTGAACTATCGTATTAACTTCTGGATTTGTTGTCTTGTTAACTGTCGTATGTTCTTGAATAATCTTGATGGTTGTATTTTTTTTTACTTATTCCCTAATAGTATTTTAATTAGTATTTTTTACAAGCTTATTATAACTACATATTTATATCGGATAGAGATGGCACTTTGTTATTATTTGAAAATACAATGTTTTGAGTTTTTAGCTGACCTAATGATTAAGCTAGCCATATTTTAGTTTGGGTGGAACTACTTGTCCTTATTCATTGTATTATATTATTTTCTAATAATTCTGAGACCCTTCTTTTTCTCTCTTTCCACTACTAGGCAAAGCTTTCCCTAAATTTCTACCCTCAAAACCAGTCCCTGCTAATACCAGCCTTAAAAAAAATCACCTTCAAAAACTCGCACCAACATTAAACTCAAACAGAACCAGCCATTATCAAACACAGTTTTCATTATCAAATAACCATAAAGAATCAGAATTATCGTCGCCGATCTAATAATAGAGAACCATAAAATACATCAGCAGTATCCACTATCTCGGTCTAGACTTATCTGAGAGCTAACTATAAAGCTCATATGTATATGGAATAAAGTCGCTTGATGTGAAACTCAAGTTCTTGTAACGACTTATATGGTATTAGTTAGGGTTAGGTTAGGTGATGCTATTTTTAGGAGAAACGTTATTATTGGTTGGTTTTAAATAACTTAATACGCGTATGTAATACCATCTAGTTTCAGACCCAACCGGAGTCCTTAATCATGAGGTGACGAGACGGGGCGGAAGCAAATCGAACTGAGGGTATCTCTACGAATTAAAGTAGGACCAGTTATAGCACAGAGCAACTTTAGCATTAATTATACGGTCTATTTTTGATACCGTTTCTAATAAGATTTTCCCAAAATGATTAAAAATCCCAAAATTCAGCTACTAGGGTATATTTCTTTTTAAAGACTAAAATCAATCATGGTGATTCTATTCTCCTTAGGAAAGACACCACAATTGCGTATTAGTGCATTTATCATTACCACGTATACTATATGTTATAGGTTATAAAGAAATATCGTTGTCGTACTTAAGGATTTCGCGCAAGAACTGTCTGAAAACGTTATACTCAAACACAAAAAAATATTTAAAAACAGAACCAAGAACAAAACAAAAACATCCCTAAACGTAAGACCATGTACACACTAGCGAAATGCCTCCCAGAATCATTTACCGCTATCTACAAATCGACCTATTTCCCTCGTACATCGTCCATCGATACCCAACTAAAACCCATATGTAATTGTCAACGTTACTTAGATAAACACGCTCCCTGTCATCTGTACCTAGCTTAACAAATATGTGTACATGAATTGCTTACTCCTGATATCGAATGCGGCTCCTTGTGATAACATTACACAAGTTTATTTGAAACATAAAATGCAGTCGAAATTATACCAATTTGAATATTGAATTTATCGTTAATATTATTATAATAAACATATGATTTCGATATTTGAGGTGGAATAGAACTTATTCATATTTTACTACATTGATATACATATATTGAGTAGATATATGGACATACTTAGAGGTACCTGAATGATAACAATTTTGAGTTTAAATGTGGGTGGAACAGTTGAAGAGTAAGAGGCCTAAGAAATTGATGGATTATGTGAAAAGAGATCTAAAAGAAAAGAAAGTTTGTGATAGCGCCACTAGTGACAGTACAGAAAAGACAAAAAGCGTGTTGCGACGAAAACAAATGAATCACAAGACTGTGCCGCCAATTTAAGGGTTATTTAAGGCTGATGATGATGATGACGACATTTCCCCTCTAGACAGGTTAATTTTCTACAACCGGTAATACTGTTTTAATAGCTATTCTGTCAAAAAAGTCATAGATTGAAGATTTGTGACTAGCTTTCTCGAGTCCAATGTAAGTCTCGATCCCATCTAACCAGGTATTACGGTATTACAACAATGTTCTACGTATGTCGTATAGGACATGCGCACGCGCCGCTCGTGCCGCTAATCACCTGCCGCCGTATATCGCGATACAGAAGCCATTCGAGCTGAACGGATCCAGTACAATGCAGGACAAAAAAAATGATACAGGGTTAAGCGCAAATTGCTAATTTTCCCTTTGGACCGAAAAAAACATATCCGGAACTTCGAAGAACTTCGAGAAAATCGAATCCAAGACTTCTGGTATAGCAGTTAAGTCCTATAACCACTACAAAAATAGATATTCAGCGAACCAAAACAGCTTTTAAAAAAGTTGAAGTTAAATTGCTACGAGAATCATGAATACAAGACCGGGTCGAGTTATTTATCCTACTCTATTTACCTAACACATCAAAATAAAGTACCATAATTACGCAAAAAATATCAAGTAAATACACGTCCGGCCATAATTATTGTATCACCCCTCAAGTGCCGCCATTACGGCCGATCAGCTAATACGTTCTTATGAACTTATTTATTCATATAAATCATCATACAAACGGCTTCATTAACTTAAATAAGTAATGTATTTAAATGTATAAGTTAATTTGGCCGGCAGCAAACGCATTTATCTGCGTGTGTTACAGTTATAGTTATAAATAAGGCAACGCGGGGTCCAAAACATTAGTCATTGGCTGAGCTTGCCGGCGCCCGCGACGTCATATATTGCCGTATGGACTGAATACCGAGGATATTATGCTAGGCACTTATTTATGGATGTATTTGTATATTCATTGGTATGTAGTCCTGATGAAAGGTATGCAGATGTGTGCAGGAGTTGAGATTTTGTTGTCATGTTGTTTCTGATGTTTGGTTATTGTTTTTATGATGTAATGAAGGCGAGAATATGTTGAATTCGATTTGTTGAGAAAAACTTCAAAAATCAGATATCTCAAAAACAGTGCTTAGGATATTAAATCAGTATACGAAAAGGATACGATTCAGCCCTTTTTAAGAAAACGGTTCTTTTTTTTTCACTACAAATATGAAGTCGAACGCATAAAGACATAAACACTCAGGATAAGACTTTGCGGATGACACAAACGCTTTTCCTATGTGGAGATCAAACTAGCGAAATCTCGGGCACAGTAGTTTGCCATAGTAGTGGCAAAGAGGCATCGGAGCAATAGTGTTGGGTACAAAACATTAAAAACAGTCACAAGCTAAACAAACCTCCAAAAAAACTCAACTTAATTATTTCCTGCGGCATATAACCAAACAAAACAAAAGGCTCCACTGTTCTGCAATCCTGGACTCAATCTACCGCGACACTAACCCGGGGTACGACGCGTGATCTGATAGTGCGCACGCGCCGCTAACTGCCTGTAACCAGATGCAGGCCTGAAACGATACCATTGTGATCATTGCGAGTCTGTTTGTGGAGATAAGTTTTTGTTCCTTTATAGGAAGTCCTTAGATGTTTTGTGTAAGGGTGTGGATGTTAGAAGATACTAGCTGTTGCCAGTAAGAATTTTGGATCGAAGAAGTTGCCAGGTGAAGAAGCGTTTATAAAAAGCAAAATTTTAAAAAAATGGTTTGGGCAATGTAATCTATACTATTTTTTTCTGTAGCCAAATAATTAAATATAAATTGCCCATCTGTCCTTCCGACTGCCACCAGACTGCATCTCATTAGCCGTAACAGCTAAAGTATTTTCTTTAAGACAGAAGAATTTGTAGTGAAACAATCTTTGGTACTGTCATAATATATTTTATGGTTAAAAAAGAGATTCTCTTTAGCCGGTTACGAAACACTTAGTGTCGAAGTCCGACTCACACTTGACCGATTTTATTTATTTTCTCTCTTCCATCATTATCAATCTTCTTCTGCCTCGCAACATCTAATTTTATACTCACATTCTAAACCTTACAAAATTAATTCCCTATATAAGTAAAGTCAATCGGCAGACAGTAGCGGTGGCACGACATATGATCAGATACGGCGCACGCGTCGACGCCGACTGCGTGTACCCTGGTGTACGTACACTGTTGCGATACTAAGTCGAGGTTCTCACTCACTTCCTAGTTTAACATTGGTATACTTTTAGGTGATTCTTTTTTCTCTTTAATAGTTTTATATCAGAAGGGATTTCGATGGTACCTATACTTAATAGAAGAAAGCTATTTCAGAGTTCAGTTTATGAAAAAATAAAATATACTGATAATTGTTTTCTATACATTTAGTTCAATGTACCTACAATTCTAGTAGCCAATAGTAAATACAAAAGAAACCAGTCATTTAATGTACTGAAAAATCTTAAGCTAAAACTTGTAATGCAAAGTCATTGTGATGGTCACTAGAAATTACGTTATTAAAATCTATGGAAAATTAAATATGTGAGTCTCTAACATTTTTAATTAATAACTATAAAATCAAAAACTCAGATTATCTGCATAAACATCGACAGGACAGTTGGCAGTCGGCGATCGCATCCGCAGTGACAATGCACTGAGCTGATTTGAATAATTGCGCAGGAGTCGACGCGATGCCCGATAGATGGAATGGATCGCAGGATTAGATCATGTTCAATAGTTTTGCAGTGCGTTTCTTGTGTGTATGTGTGCATTCATTTCTATCTAAAATATACCGGTTAATATTTATTTTATTTTAAACTAAGACTTCTGTTCCTACTACTGGCAATCTAATGAAGCCTTTTCAAATAGCTAAAATCAATAAAATTTCGAATCAATAAAAAAAGACAACATTCTTCTTCGAACCGATTTAAAAAATCAGTTCCAAATAAAAATAAACAAAAGGAAAACATTAGATCGCCAGAATCGAACACCAAATTCGACAAATACATTTAATATTTTTGAGTTCAAATTTCTAGCTATAAACACAGACAATAAATCGAGCAGCATTTGGCACAAGGCTAGCTCAGGACACGGCACCGAAATACTCTAATAATTTATGCGTGATTACCGCCCACGCGACCACGTATGAGAATAATAAGTAACTGTTACATACCAGTGTTCCAAGTATTACTTATGGGAAATACGAGTTGTATCGGGGAAGTTATTTAGGTTGGTAAATTGAATTTTGTGCACATTTTTTTAGATGAGATTTTGTTATTTATGGTTACAGAGAGATAAAGAACTGCAGTGCAATAGAGCCTTTACTTATAAGTTTTCGACATTTTGACTACACAGATAGCCGAGTGGTTAAGGTAACCACAGGACAAGCATTAGTGTGATCCACGAATGCTTGTCCTGAGTCTGGGTGTATCTGTACATGTGACAGAAACCCCTCACGACGCAAGGATTAAGCTTCTTAATGCGGGGTTCGTTTTTTTTTTAAAGAAGAAATATAAAAAAAACATTAAAAACACTTGTATACTACTTATAGCGGTATTAAGAATGAAGCTTCTGGTAATGCCTAGTTCATGATAAAGGTTTATCAAGAAAAACAGCCTGCACATGTCCAGTTAGAGTCCAGTTACGCTAACTAACGGTTCACCGATCATATTTAACGTAACATTACAACTAACCTATGATTACTGATCGTATTCAATGTTCAAAAACCGCAATACCACACAGTGTAAAAACAAACATGGAATCTTAGATGTAGGTGGATAATAAATAGGTGAAGGATAACAAAAAAGTTTTAATCTGTACCTTGGTCCAATCCTCTTACCGTGAACGCTTAAAGTAGAACTTTCGCAGTTGTGGAAACGAGACAACACTAGCCGCAGGTATTGCGCTGTCTCGCTTTACCTAGGACACTGATTCCGCTTCAAGAGCTCGTAGTACACGCACATGTAATGCAATAAATACATATTAAAAAAAGACTGGCATTTTTCTCACGATAGATATTCTTCGTATGACTCACGCATTACGTCAATTACAATTTTACTTTTTTTGAAATAACTAGCTTTGTTTAGACATACAAACTAAAGTCTACTGGCTACTATTTTTTTTTCAATTAGTATTCAAGAACTAAGGGACAATCTCGTACAAAAATAAAATAAAATATTTAAATTTTAACCAAAACATCATCACATGTCATGATACGATACTTTTTTACGTCTACTACTCCTTATTATATGCCAAAATAATCATAAATGTAAATTGGCGCCTAGCTGTTCTTGGATCACCAACATTGGCCCAACTCGCCAATACAACCAATAGCCAACAAAACAACAGCTAAATACAATAGCTGCATAATAAATGCTCACACGGTCGCGACACGCGCTCTGCGGCATCAATCATTGTACAATAGTGCGCTGTCATTTGTAATGATAATGTTTTCTCTATGACAGTAGTGCTATATTTTTATGATGATATATCTCTTATACTTAGGTTTAGATTGGTCGGATTGATTTCTGCTCAAGGTTAAGATTTTTTCTCAAATTTCTCTTGAAGAATGCATTGAGAGTGAAAACTCTTTTTATTATTTCTATCTTAATAATCTTTAAATTATTTTAATCTCAATCATATTATAAAAAATTAACTCTAATCTTAGTGGTTCTTCCTGACATACAATTTAAACATATCTGTTTATCGAAATATCCTCAAAATGCTTTTTGCCCCGGCCAATCCATTCCCCCCAATTTTTTAGTAACTCAAAATTCCTGTTCAACCTTCTTTCCTACATCCAAATATAACCTCCATGCTAAAAGTCCTCAACCCATAACCATCCAGGATAATAAATGTTAGCATACTTGACACGCGTGGCTCACATCAGTCAATGCCGCGCGATCGAGATGCCCTCATCTGTAACGACGTCACAATGCACAGGTATAATGGTCCAAGATATTTAACTAGAAGAAATAGTGTTTAAAATTTTCTAGGAGATAAGTAAGGCTTTCATTGAGGTCAGATGTTTTTTTTGCTGTGGTCATATTAACCATGGGTGCTCAGGACCGTAGAAATTGGCACGAGAAAGGGGAGGCCTGTAGTGGGAGGATAAAGGCTGTCGGTGATGAGCATGATGAGAACCATAGGTGCGCGTGATATTCCGAATTTTACTAGCAAATTTGCAAATTGAGATTTAAATAACTGAATCTCAAAACAGATAGAAATTAACACGATTGCACATAAAAGACAGAAAGATACTGCAGCAAAAGACGCATGCCCATTTTGATCTTTCCAAAACGCAAATCACGTCACCAACATTTTTCAAAAACCCAAACCTACACAAACAACCGCAAAATTTTAATTATTCAACTCACATAAGGTAAAAACACCAACAATCGTCCTTAGCCACATTTATTTCGTTTTGCAACTCAACAATGGCATGCGTACGTCGACATGCGAAGCTGTCATTCTAAATGATGCTGCGATTCTCAACGAAGATAGATCCATCTGCAGTACTACTAATACCAAGTCTTGAAGTACGACTTATGCCATAGCGAAAGTGAGATGGCGAGCTACAAGGCGTAGGGCGCTGTCTCGCTCTAACAACTTCAACAGCTTAACTTTGATAGATGGTGGTGGGTCAGGTCGCTCCTACTTTGTATTGTGCATGCATGATCTTGTTTGTGATTTAATATTGCTATGTATTAAAGTGGCAGCAACGATGGCTTTTACCTTACTACTTTTTTTTCGTGTTAAATCTCTGATCTGTTGGGAAATTGTGCTCGTTAAGTTGATCGTCTGTTGTTTGTGATTCTTCACGGATTAGGGTGTATGGTAATTTATTTTAACACATATCTTAGGTATTCGATTTTTGTAAATTGCGAATAAGCTAATCGTTGGTGGAATTTTGGGGTCAATTAGAGCTTGAATCTTTTTAAATTTTCCAAAAAGGTGTTTGTGTCAAAACTATAGTATACTTCAGAGTGTAATGCTTTATGTTTTTTGATGGACAACTGTGAATCAATATTTACCTAAATGAACCATTTTTTTTCGTTTAAATCAAAATTCATTCTATCTTACATATCGCATACTACAGACAGTTACTAGTAGGCACATTAACAAACATTTCCTCTCAACTCAAATTCCTCTTCACTTAACTCCAATCTTCAATATCCGTACAAACCTATCACCGTCCTCTTCAATAAATTAAACAAATTAATTCTCAGCACTGTTTATAAATAACTTTAACTGGCTTATCTGTCTCATACAACAATTTCCTTTTTCAACGCCACTGGACTGCTCGACTGGTCCAATATGCAAAGTGATACAAGTTATTGGCTCAGTCATTAGATGGGCAACGCATTGTACAGGATGTCTTGGGGCCAACTGGCCAGATCTGATACATACACCGCACCCAGCTTTCTAAGAGGGCCACTACTCGGAATAGGATATTGGTCTTTTAATGATCTGAATGTGAATGATGACGTTTAGAATTTAAACGTGTTTTTTTTTATTTGTGTGTAATGGTTTAAGGCACTGTAGCCACTGTTCGCAGGCAGCATTTTTTTAAGTTTAGGTGAGATACTTGATTTTTGACCCTAGTTTACTTATACAGCGGTCTGTTTTAAAACTCTTCAAAAGGTTAACACGGTATTGCACTAAAAAAAATGTCTTTAAAACCTTTGACATTTAAAACCATGTCATCGTAAACCTACTTAAAAGTTAAGAATGAGGAGATATATTAACTACTATAAGCATCGTCTTGAAAATTTTCTTTCGATAACTCCAAATTCAAATTTAAAAAAAAGATTATAATCTTATTTTTTTTTATGTTCTATTTTCTCAAGTCGCAACTCTCGGTGGTCACATCTGAGTTGCAGAACACTTTCTATATGAATTGTAGGTGCATGCATTGTAATGGTTACATGATAGATACAGGATTGGAAAGTCTTTTCCCTCAGGCTTACGATTACCATTATGTACCCACCTACAATCGATTCACTTAACTCGCACCTACTAACGTACGAATACTTCCGTTTTCAATGGAAAACGAAAACTATTCCAAATGTTATTTGTTTAAAGATAAGCTAATTACCGTTTTAGTTAATCTTGACATCACCCGACGTTATACAAAATATATTTTTTTTGGAAGAAATATTAGATTTTTTTTGAATTAATTGAAAATTGATAACTGATTGGATACTCGCAGATTGCAATAATCTAACTTCCAATACAAGCAATTCTTTAAGTTATTGCAGTTATGGAAGTTTGAAGCTCTACTTTGGCAATAAATAGAAGGATATGCTAGTATTTTCCAATAAAAAATCAAATACCACTATGTTAATGAGATCTGATTAGCAAGCAGCGTAGTTATCAGGATATCAGAGCGTTACAATACAAGAAATTAAGTCAATAGGACTGTATCTAGAGTAGTTTATACCACTTACCTCTACTTGTAGTACATACATGAATGTTTATTATGACTTTTATAGTCGTAACGTATGTTAAACGAATGTTTTCATACGTCTTTTGAAAACAGAGTTTAAAAAAAAATATGTTTTGGTACATCTTCTTCAGTCTGTTGTAATTCCTAATTTTCCGCTATTAAATGCAAAGAAATTTTGAGGTGCAAATCTTACAATTCGAATGAGGTTATTCTACATAACATCAATTAGAAATTGCCAACCCGTGTCCCATGAAGCATTTAATTAAAAGGCACTTTAATAAAAATGTCAAAAATGTGTTTTTCTGTATTTATAAACATTAAAACCAGTCTCAGTCCATTGCGGAATATAGGTTTCTCTCTTTATTATTTATTACATACGGTACCTATATATTAACTATCAAGATAAACAATCTATTTTTGGCTTAGTATCTTTAAAAAAAAGAAGTCAGTAGGACGAATACTCCTCGAAATACATCTTTTTTATTTTAATAAGCAACGACATTTGAAAGTTTACATACACTGGCCTTTTACGTTATTATTAATGAAATAAAAAAACCTGTAACTAGACTATAGACAGAATAGCAGGGTGCTCCATTATCATCACTTAAACCAGCTTATTTAACTAGAGGAAAATGTATACACATAAGCATAGGTAAACATGCGCAATTAAATATGTTTATAAACCATTTAACTTTCACCATTTGCGTACTAATGTGGTCTAAGAATATATTGCTGTTATAAGATGCCTTCCTATAGCTACATCACTATGTTGAAACCAGAGAAATATTTCTATGACATAAAATATTACCGGAGGTTTGTATATGTATAGGTACATGTATGGAATTCTTTGAAATAGATAAGTGACTTCCCTTCTCATAAATTGCTATTTTAAAATGGGATGATGTTATTCAAAATATAAAATGAACTCTCTCAAGGTACAACTTTTGTAGTTGTAAGGTTTTTTGGAAAACTAAATAACGAAGTATGTGTACTGGCCAGTGTATTTTCTTGATATTATAAAATCAATAAACCTTTTCTTAAATCTAACTTTAAGAAAAATAGATTAGATTTGTTTAGTTAAATTAGATAGTCATGACTAATTAAACATCTTTAACTGTATAATTAATAATAATAAAGCTATTTGAACCATGAAATGCAAATCTCATAACATATAACTGACATTCAGCCTCACGATCAAATCAAAATGGTGGTGGAAGTGTGACACCACAATAGCAGAACCTATCTCTCACCCAAAGTCGTGGTAGACGCATTGGTCATTCAAGAAAATATAATGTAATGTAACCGTCTTCGTATCAACCTATTGATAAAACACATCACCCGTTTCCAAATAACTTTACCGTAAAATGTAATGAGATCAAATAAAGCGCCGGGTCAAATACAAACGCCAAGCTTCCCCCCCCCCTTTCCAACATCGTTTTTCCCATAAAATTGTTATATTCGGATCGACCGTGACTATTGTATGTCATGCGGAAAAAGATTATTTGAGTTGACCATAATGGAGTGGTAAGATGGTGTATTGTGACAAATTATGCAATTAGGAGTGATGATCTGCGCAAGATGGCTGGCAGGAGATGGATGCGAGCAGCCGAAGAAGCTCATCAGCCCATATTCGTCTACTGCTGGACATGGGCCTCCTTATAGAGCATCAATTGGGGGGGGGGGCATGCCCAGCAATAGACGAATATGGGCTGATGATAATGATTCGCTTTGGATCATGTATAAGGGAAAATATTGTAGTATTTAGGTCGTAGAAGCATGGTTTACATTTTCATAACCAAAACTTAGTTTGAAATAAATTAATGAGACAGAATAGGATAAATTCTGTCAAATAAAAAACAAATCAACAATATGTTATAATTATTAATTAAAACTATGGAGCAGGATACAGATCATATAAACTCAATTACAGATCACAATTACAGATCATATAAACTCTGTAATCTTATACATATTCTATAAAATACCTAATACGAGCAAATCCCCTATCTTCCCCTTATATGCCTAAAATATTCTTTTCACAAAAAGCTACAAAATAAATGTTCTTTTTTTCCCGTATTTTATTTCCATTTACCGCTACGTTAATCCTAGCATCGTTGATAACTTTCTAAATTGTTTTTGAACCTAGTCCACGTCTCGGCAAACTCTTTATCAGGCTAATATGCAAATAGTATATCGAGCAAACCGGAGCGTTTTCTTATGCGGATACAGGAGCCACAGGTGAAAGCCTTATTCTGTTGACTTAAAAATACGTAGACGGTTTTATTTAAATGCAATTTTCAATGTTTTACATTGATTTTTTTTGCCCTTGATTTGCTTCTATACTTTCTTTCCTTTCGAGATGTCAATTTTACATATAAAAGTATCTGCACTTTGCCTCACTTTTAAATTTTACATAGGTATTAAAATTAGTATTTAATTTTTAGGCTATGATAATTTGTAGAATATTCACCTAAGTAAATTTGAATAAAGAACTACACAAAATATCGATTTTTTTACGGTAAATTATATATTAAGTTTATCTTTTATAGAACAACAGTTAAAGAATAATTTGCTAAACTTTCTAGAACACGGATTGATCAGCAAATAAATTCATCAAAACATGCACTTAAATTCAAAAACACACAGTAAAAGAAAATCAAAAGAGCTCTCAACCAACTCAACTCACCAGAATACACCCATACAATCTCCACATTAGTTTTTATTAGAATTAGTCCAAGTCGTACGCATACATTATTGTAATGACGAACATTCCTATAAGTATTTACCTTCGTAATTAAATGATTATTGGTAAGTATCTAATGTGCGCTTGCGACGGCCGCTGCCTACGTTTTATGATAATCGTACAGGCTAATTGGATTAAAATGATAGTTCTTTCAAATGAACGCCTTGTAGGTCAGCGTATGACTTGTGAGCAAAAACTGAAGTTAATTATGTATGTATGTAAATGTAATTGTGTATTTGTATATGTTGTTTGATTTTGTAATGAGTTTCACTTGTTTTTGTTGATGTAATTGCAGAGTATTAGAATTTATTTATTATATGCTTACTACACGTGTCGCAGGTGTAGTCTTGAAACTACTGGTCGGATTTTGATGAAATTTCTTTTTGATAATAATATTGTGGTTTTTTTTTTTGGTCAGGTCAGTAGCCAGAAATAGTAAAATATGGAGAGATTTGGAATGAAATTGCTTAAGGGTGGGATCTAAAATAGGTTCTATAAAAAATGTATATAGTGCGATCAAGTGTATCGTAACTTATTGCCAAGTAATTAATCCCTTGTACGCCTAACAGATTTAGCTAAAAGCCTCCATCATTTAAAAACAGTTTCTTTACAGGTTTTCAATGAAACGTCAACACACTAGCATTTATTATGCAAATGGTATAAACTAAATCATTCATTTTCTAACATTTTGATACATCGCCGCAACTAAAGCAAACATAGGAACGTGTGCTCGGAGTGCAAACAAACACTTTCACCGGCGCCCGCGCACGCGACGACCGGTCCGGGTTCGATTCCCGATAACAGCACTCTTAATGAGAATACCAGTTAATTGATTTATAGCGTTAGAAACGTGCGGGTATTAGAAAATTGGTGTAACTTAAAGTGTTTTAGTTTAGTTTCAGTATAGATTAAATGTTGTAAATAATAATAATAGTTACTACTCCATGCCTAATGCCTATAGCCTATTCCAATTTAGAAGAAGAAGCACTAAGGGTCTATCATCGCTTTTATAGATATTCTAGGAGTATGTGACTTTTCTTTTATTATTTATATATTTCATTGCATTAGCATTATTTTAAGAGGGACATGCCTTCTAACTTTAGAAAGCACTTTTTTAAATATTTTTTTATAAAATGCTTTCTAAAAACGAAATCTTCTCCCGTTAGCGTGTCCATCTTTTTCTTTTATAGTTTTTACGTGGTACCTTTAAATTAAAAAAAAATCTTATACCTTTGAGACAGTTAGACCTATATGACAGTTGTGAAGGCCTGATAGCTACACTGTGTTTCTTCCACACTGGCAAAAATATAACTTTCAGATGTAGCGGGAGGCCCCTGGGCACCAACCCGGTACTTCGTTAAAACAAATCCACCTGTACCATTCCTAGAGTAAATTCTCTTCAAAACACTAACAAAACCGAGGATGTCCGTTGTTTATTAGCAGTTAGTAATTTAAAACCGATCAGCACTTAATTGCGATTGGAAGTTTTGTTGGAGAGACAGCACAATGGCGGGATCACATTACAGGATATCGTTTTACAGATTACAAAGATTACTTCAGGGGGTCTACCACTGGTTCTGAGACCAACGTTGATGCTGACGTGGAAGCGAGATGCCGCTTTACATCTTGTAGCGTTTTCTCTCGCTCCCACGTCTGAAATGGTCCTGATGTAAGAGTTTATGGTAGGTATTCGATGTTTTGCTAACTTTAAGTATTGTATTGGAAGAATGCTATCTTCGCGATTTGTCTAATCGTCAGTTGTTTATTTTAGGAATTTAGGTAGTGTTGTCTGAGTTGTTGATGGTGTTTTGTTTAATTTTAGTTTTTGTTTCGTTTTATTATTACGTCTAAGAGAGTTTTCGAGTGGATGCTTATAGAAATAGTTTAGGGTATTCCGAAATTAAACCTTATTTCAAATTTTTAATTGTCATATGCCTACTTACAATTAAAATTTGTTCTCTTTTTAAGATACAACATTTCCCTTGAAATCAAAACAAAACATTATGTAGACAATATTTTAAAACAAATAATTAAAAAAGCATTATTAGAGAGCATAGCTACAATTGATTTTTTATCGCTCAAATTTAAATTTAAGCTAAGAATAAAACATCCAGGTTTCAAACACCACTGCCTTAATCACATCTAATCCTTTACTCTTCAATCTAAGCATCTAATAAAATAAACTCAGAATAAAACACACAGTATCACATTACAGTGCCCACACAATAGCTGAATAGATAGTCCATCAAGCAAACAATTACTCAAAGCAAAATAATTAACGTAACAACACTCATAAAGAAACTGCTTGCATTACGACGAGGCGGATCGGACTCTCCATGCATCTGATCTTCCAAAAACCAACTTACAATCACAACTACGAAAATAAACTCACAAAGGAAACTCTACCTTAAAGTGTATAACATAAGGTGTATGGTATAACCTTTTTTTGTTTTGTGATGGGCGTCCTTGTCTTGGTAATGGTATAAATCGAGTGTTGGCATATGAATACGGCAGCGCACAATGGAATGTCCACCCGGCAGTCGAACCCCAGACTCGCGTAAATAAGAAAATAACCTATCAACCCTATCTTTTTAGCGGTTTAACTAAATAGTTGCAATGAAGTGGGGTGGAGAGGGTAGAGCGACTTAGTTTTTAAAAAGTGATGAAGAGTGGAAGTTCATTATACAAAAAGAGATTAACCATAGTGATTCGGTTTCTTTTTTGTACTGTTTACTGTTATTATATGTCGGAAAAATTATAATGTAATGTGGTTTAAGTTCGACAATGTTTTTTCAAATGTTTATAATATACGATGTGATGATCGAACAAACCTTTATTTCTTGCAAATCATAAATAAACCACATCCACATTTATTGTCCTTTAAAAATAAGACGAAGAAAAAAACGGCTCCACAGTTTTCATTCTTCCCAAAGACCAAAAGAGAAAACAATTAGTGGGTGTTCTCAAAACTGCTATAAATTAGCTCTATCTTCCCTGTACTGTCCCATAAAACTCCATAGCTATGGTCTTTTACTGCACACGAGTAAACTTTATAAACTCCACAGTGAGAATTTAATTTTAAGTATAAAATTCTTTTAGTTTGTCCAAAGAGGTTCAAAGCATGTGACAAAGTAATAATTTTTGCTTAAAAAATATATACTGACTACTGGTTTATTGTGTTTACTATTTAAAAATAGATTTGATTACTTATAATTCAAAAAAAGAATAAAGCATTCGTACAATAATAACTGATCTGCTATTCCTTAAAATGTCAATGTATTGCCCACATTTGCTTTAGTGGTATTTATCGGACAATGTGACAGCCGTGAATGAGTTTGATATTCTCATTCTCACACAACATCATTTGGAGAGGACACAAAAACAACTGAATTTAAAACAGGGTTCAGATCATCAAAAACCTGTAAGAAAACGTGCTATAAATATAATAGAGAAACTCCTAAGCACAAACTACGGTGAAACCTCGATATTAGTTGTTAGATATTAATTAACACATGCCGCTGGCGTCCTCTATAAATCTCCGGTGTCGATATGTCGATACGTCGATGTCGATAAAAGTTGACGCGCGCCGGACCGAGAACTACACTACGTGGACACTCAGTTTTAGACCTGCTTCAGAGATTTTAACTCACTTAATAATATATTCGAACTGGATGCATTTAGAATAGTTTCGAATGTTGGGAAATTTTGTATATTTTAAAACTTGTTTTGCAATTCATGTGACGATAATGGCTTAATTTTAGGAGCTGTACTGTTGGTAGTGTCTAAAACATAGGATACCATTATTAAAGCTGAAGTTTTAATAAAATTTATATATCGATTAAAACCTAGAACGACCTAGTAGAAAGGGCTCGTATAACAGTCGATTGGCACAACTTTTTTTACTTATTTAAGTGTAAGTATGCAACAATGTTAAAACATTATGGTAATAAAACAGAAAAATATGACTTTATAACAAGCCGTATGCCAAACAATTGTGTGATTCACGAACGCTGCTCTTGAGCCTGGATATCCTTGTGCATGTGACGTGAATGTTTTTGTATCCAACCTTAAATTGTATCCAATATTAAATTCCTTTTACAAAAAGAAGTGACATATATAATCAACTATTTTAACTATCTATTACTGCGACTCCTCAAAACGTTTCATACAGGATTTATACATTGATATTGGAAAGTCACAAAATCAATGCGGCCTTAATAATTCTGTATAGTGTCGGCACGTCTCGTTGATAATGTTGACAACTCTAGCGGCGCGCGACGACGCGAGCGGGAACACACGCGAAATCAAATCATTACTCATATATATTATTACTGATTAATAATTAAGAATCAAACTATGAAATACATAATTATATTGCTTGAACTACGAATCGTGTCCAAAAAATTGGATGTCACTGAAGTAGTAGGCAAACAGACTTTCCGTGTAAAATTTGGAATTCAGATGAATAAAAAAATATGACTGAAAATAGGAGTAAATGTTTTTGACACTGTTAATTCCACTGGTATTGACGATAGTCTTAAAAACTAAAGGCACCTTCGATTGCGTGATTTTTGAAGGCAAGGTTTTTCATAATTACTATTACTACTATTTTTTCTCTTCTTCTCAATACCCTGAAATTTAACAACCTTCTTGAAAATAATAACACTCGCTAAAATTAACGTAATTCAAACTTCTTTTTGTTAAGCAAGACATGTTCTCGATTTTAACAATTCATTTGTTCTCACCACAATTAATCAACGACCAATATATTATTATTTAAGGGAAAGGTCTTTTCGCAAACACGCATAATTATAAAATCAGTTAATTATATTGAAAGTGCTGCATGTCTTCCTAATTGAGTGAGTATTAAGTACCGGAAACAGTTCAAATTAAATTCATTGAACATTCAAATCGTTAAGTGATAAGCTTTATTGTAATTCTTTATACATGAACCAGTTACATAATAAAATACGAATAAATGTTAGTTGTGTTGCCCGTTTAGTACTGGATAAATTATCCATGCATTGTTTTGCAGCGGCAATATTTGTGATGTCACTCTTTTTGAAATCTGTTTGGCAAAATGCATACAACTCTTAAGCTTATCACAGCTCATTAGAAAAGATTTAATTTTCCAAAATAAAAAAATATATATTAATATTCGTGACACCGTTAATGTTATGTAATATTGTCTATATACATCATTTGTTAAGTGTCTCTTTACGTCTTCAAATTTTTGACAACTTCACATCTTCTCATGTCTTCTCCCCATAAAAACAAGTCGACCAAACTCAATCTCTCCTGTATCCCGTCACTATATTAATGATAGAAACACATCAATAATGTATCTCAAACTACATGATATCCTTAATGAATGTACATATGAATATACATGCAGATATAAAGGGTTTTCTAATCAAAACTTTGTTATTTATAGGCAACTGGCCGGCTCTGATTAGCATATGGTAGGTCTAAGATAAGTGATGGTCGATCGTTCTAAGATGTCGGACTTTTACTTTGTGTTTCTAAAGCTGGTATTTATTTACGGTTAAATGTATTGGCTTGATTGGCTAGGAATTGTTGGTAACGCAGAAATTTGGATGTATGGAGCTTTGTTGATCTTTCACGCAAAAACAGCTGAACGGATTTAGACGAAACTTGGCACACAGATAGTTTATAACCAGTATTAACACATAGGGTAATTAAATCCCGATGAGATCATTTTTTATTTGTAGCAAGCGGCCTTAAGGAGAACAGCTAAGTTATAATAAATTAAAGGAGGTAAAAATGACAAAATTTTTTCTCTGTCTTAATGCGTACTCAATAGTTTAATATAAGCAACGATGTCTAACTTTAAAGGTATATTTACCTTCCGTTCATATATTTACAGTCTTTTGTTTCTGTATCAGAAGTTTTTTTCTCTCACATCATACTTAAGTACGTCACAAGCCAAGTCACCGGTGTCTCAATTTTTGCCGCAACTACGATACCATACGATAATTATCATTTTCCAATTTGTCTACTACATTCTATTTCAAACTAAGAACTTACACCGTTTAACTTTGAACTCCTTGGTAATACCCAACTTACACTTCAAGTACACATAAGTGGCAGCATAATTAATATATCACCGCTCTCGTAGCCAAACAACCATGACACTCGTGTCCTCTCGTGTCGCTTCGGGTCCACTCGGGTGCACTCGTACTGCACGAGTTAAACAAACTCTCCATGTGTTATGTCGACGTGCTTCCAACGCCAATCCGATGTTCAGTCATTGTTTATGTTTGTATTAGCCATATTTGTATGGAGGCTTAATTTGTATTTGGAATTAGATCAATTCTTCTTATATCATAATATTATATGGTTTGAGATACATTGTGCCAGCTATTGATAGCAACAAAAAGTATTTAACCTGGAGTTGGTGTAGTAAATGCTTAATTTTATCAAACTCAGCGTAACGTTTTATAAAAATAAAAACGAGAGGAACTAAATATCAACAGGTCGGTCTGGATCCAAAGAAAGTGAAAGCAGGCAAACAAAGCTCTCAAATATTATCACTCAATCAAACATAAAATAATATCAGCATACTAACAAGGCAAGCACGTACCAGGCGAGCATAAAAACAGTGCATATCAACCGCAGCGGTACCCAGTACTTACTCCGCATATATTAAGTCCCAAACATCAATCAATTGTGACTCTCGGCTAACGAGTGCGTTTTCTCCAAGACACATATGCATAGAGAAACCATAATTTAGACATTGGCCCACTCACTAACTCATAGTAGACTGGCGACAGGTTGATTTGGCATGTACACAAATAATACTAACCTACATGCATATGTAAGGTAAGGCTGGGTGTTCACTCACGCTGCCTTAGACAAAAGGGTTTAAAGAGGTTTTCCGTTACTATACTCATACCAAGTTATTACACGGGTTAAATGATTGTGATAAGCCAACTCAAGAAAAACAATTTTCGTTGCGCTTTTTCTGATAGGGGTAAGGAAATAACAAAAATATTCAAATCAATAATGGCAGGGCAACCAAATTTGTAATTTGTAAATCCTCATACCTATTTCCTTTTACAGTAAGACAACATACAGTACAATTTCCATATATCTGTACGAACACACTCTCCTTCACCGCGTTTTGAAGTTCATAGTTATTTTGAGTATTCGGTACGCCGTTATTTAGCCATACCACTTCAGGGCAACTCCTTAACGAGGAATCAAGGTCGGACTACTATCGCAGCGCGCTGGTTATGGAGACGCCATACAATTACCGTTAAATACACTCTGATTGTACTTACGTCATGTGGAAATTGAAATAAAGTTATAGCTTTAGGTTGTTGGTGGATTATAAATAATGATAAGAAGAGTTAAATATATCATGTAGCTATAACAAATTCCATTTCTTTTTTTTATACTACTCCTATTATAAGGAATTGTGTCCTTGTGACGCAGAGGTTTTATAAACATTGGTCCAGCATTTATAGATCGCACAAACGCTTGTCCTGCGAGGGGTCGAACCCGCGACACGTCGAGCACAGTAGGTTTGACATGGTGTCCTATAGGTATTATCCACATCCACAATATATTAAGACGTTCCCATTATATCATTAAACGTATATCGTACAAATGTATTTTTAAACTTTGTATAATATTATAACAATAAAATAACTAAGAAAAAAGACGGATATACAATACACAAATACATATGACTTGTAAGTACAATAAAAATGAATGCAAACTGCCAGAAACATAATATAGAGTTCAAATGATTACGAGATTGGACGTTATAAAAAACACTGGATCTAGATTTGTAAAAGTAAAGAATATTTTATAGCCAGTACAATACGACGTCATCAAAAATATCATAAGAAAAAGATATCTGGAATCTACTTTTCCATCTAAAACACTCTTCGTCATAAATTATCCTACCGCAATTAATCATATGCGGAAAAATAGGAGTTTTAAAATAAGGGGGTCTCACACGCATATTTACCGAACATTCGCCACAGGTGGTCTAAATAGTCTTCAAAAGAAAAGGAGGGTCTATAAAGAACCCCCTTGTAAACTGCACCCTGCGTTTTTCTCAAGGGTTTCGGTTTTCAAATCAGCAAGATTTGTCAAACACATGTGTGATTAGATTTTAATAACGGGATCCTTTTGTGTGGCAGTACTTTGTACTTTTCTTCTGACTAAGGAGTTTTTTCAAGTGTGTGTATTTTGTGTGGATTGGAAGGGAGACCCCGTTGCGGCAGACGTAGCGCAAGACGTCCTCAGGCACGGTGCAGTGATGATCTGTGCAGGATGGCTGGCCTCCTGCCAAGGATGCGAGCAGCCGAAGATAGATCTCGATGGCGTGCAATTGGGGAGGCCTATGTCCAGTAGTGCACGATTTATTTTTTTGCACCCATGAGTTTTCCGATATGCAGATTTTCGCTGATTGAAATCAAGTCACTGGTATGACTTATTTGTGAATAAGTCATACCAATAATCTGACACACTCCTTACCATACATCGTCAACATATCGACATTATCTTAATTCATTCATTACTAAACAAAATTCTCAATCGGCATTCGAATCTTATCTACAAAATCAAATAAACACACAAACATGAATTCTAGAATGGAAATTTCAAATTACCAGAACATTGCATTATTAATTTGAATATTTAACGCGCTAGTGTGAGCTGTGCTTTACAGTGTGGTAAATAACAATCTGCGCAAACGAGGCGTGTTGATGTTGATACAGCGGTGTACACAAATCACGCGCAGTTCTCGGCAGGCAGTGTGGACATCGTGGACACCGTGGACACACGATGTGTGCTCGATTGTGTCCAGTGTCCAGTGTCCGACACTCACGCTAAATATTTGTTGGCTGACATTTGTGTGGCGACGTTCAGTCACGATTGTTTTCGCACTTGTTTTGTTTTTTGATAAATTGTGGTAGTTGAGGTTTGATTTAGAGAGTCCTTAATTACGAGTATATGAATGAGGTGTGGTTTTGTTGAATACATACATTGTAAGAGAAAGTGTAACTTCAAAAAAAGTACCTTGTGAAAATCATCATGTGCAAATTGGTAATGAGCTTTTTATTCTCTCAAACCAACATTATACAATCACTTTTGATATGGGCCAAAACATTTATGCACCAAAATTATGCACTAGAGCATAAAGCCGTATAAAACTGACATACGTCATAATTTGACGTTTGTTTATGACTGTTCCAGAAATGTCAAATCATACGGACTCTATTATATCGTGTCAAGTGTCGGATATTGCGAATATGCGACACTATCGCCGCACAGGGTTAACCTTTAACATGCTATTGTTCGAATGTGATATGATTATTTGTTAACCCTCGCATGCCGCAGTTGTTGCGTTCGAACCATGACATATTAATGTGTTTGACTGTTTGCATGTTTGTATTTAAGTTTATCTGCTTGAATGTTGTTAGTGTTTCGTTTTTGTTGTTTACTGTCCCTACTCATTGTACTTAGACATTTTCGCAATTTTAAGTTCTGTACAATAGAATATCAAGATTAGTCGAGTTAATAACGATTTAGCATAACACAGCACTTATCTGCGGTGCATATCGCTCGCCTACCTTATTTTCTTTCCTAAACCAAGTTTGACCACTACTAATGTCCAAGCGAGTTCTTTATCTACAGGAAATTTATTCGCAGTCGCCAATCAGTTTTGCATACGACACGTTAGCCGTCCGCATCGTAAACCAGTGGTAGGGCCGTTACTCATAATGTTATGATAATCCACCGAGTGGACCGTGTGCGAGTGACTTGCGCCACTCACTCGCCTTGTGTAAACGAGGCTTAAGTAAACTGTACCCAGACCTATTGTTAGGTAAAGTGCAAATGAAGTAGGTATGGTTCGAAATGATTTATGACCAAAAAGTTTGCATTTGTTAAGGATTGACCAGGTGTGTTTTGATCTGAGTATTTCTGCGGCAATTTAATTTACTTAGACGTATGGCGAAGGACAATGTCTTTGGAAATATGTAAATATGAGAACTTTGCCAGCTTACGTTTAATAATTTGATTTAAAGCCTTTTCTCATCATTCTTAATTATTAAACCTTTCTAACATTGATTTCATTTGCATTAACAAACGTTATACGACAAACCTGCTCGCTTATTGGTGTTGGTTGGTAGACTTTCATGACCAAACAAATCAAATGTCCCAAATAAATAGAATACAAAAGACCAACATTTGAACCAGTATTGGTGGCAAAACAAAACACTGGCGAACGTACACCACCACACATAGCAAACATTGGTCCAATGTAAAGACGTACTGAATTTGAAACACCAACGATAGTTGGTTACCAATATTAGCTCAAATGCCACTATTGGCAGCCAACAACAACACTTTACATAAAATAACAGTGAACCCGAACAATATTTCATCTGCCATATGCTTAGCAGACCCATATTTCAACATTCAGTCGTGCAATCAGCATTTCAAAAGAGTTTGATCCTCATAAATAAGACGGATTCCTAACATACGAACACACAGACACACATGCATGCATTCATACATGCGTACAGTTTGCATAGCAATATGACAGTAAGTTATACTTACATGTCGGACCGCCTTGTTCGTTCCTGATCTCAAAACGACGGCTAATTTTGAATAGTTGCTACAGAAAATGGTAGTTTTTCGAGGGGGTTGAAAATTATGGTCTAAACTGATTATTAACACAATTGGTTTAGCGTATTAACATTTTTAACTATACCGTTGTTCATGTTACATTATATTTAATGATATTTGATCTTAAATGAAGACTAATTAGAAAAAGTAAAAATTGAATTACATCAATTAGGCACCTGTGTATTTTGGCTCACGTTCTAAAAGGAAAAAAGTGATCCCCATTACATACTAAGGCTCCGCTGTATGTACATAAGTCTGTTTAGCAGTTCGTCTGTCACCAAACTGTATCGCATGAACTTATCACCACGTTAAAGAAGGGTTAGTAAGGGTAACCGTTTTACTATCTTCTTTTTAGGTACATACATACCTGCATATCTCCTTCCATAAGGTCAAGAAGACTAACGCTTTACTTAAACTCCAATTCCTGATGAAAATCAAGAAAGCTTAGACTATAACAGTAGAGTTTTATTTTAGGACTAACTGGCTCATTGCGTTTTATTGCCTTACGAATGAGAATTGTTATTTTAATTGCCATCAGATATAGACGGGAGCTGGCTGATCAAATGGTTACAATTGAATAGGTTTTGACTTGAATTTCGTATCAGTTTTAAACTAGTAGAAACTGGTTTAAAAAAAACAAACAATATCTATATTAAAAACAAATAAAGTTTAATTATTACGTCTGCTTTTAGCAGATCCTCTAGCATTATGTCTTAAAAACTCCAGACTAATTGTTCACTTCACGTTAGGAAGTCTGTGTCGATGGTATTAGCCTTAAAACTGTCGACCCTTTAAAACGAACCTTTTATTGTTCACATAAATGCTGAATGTATATTAAAACAGTAAAAAGGTGTTTTTAAACCAATTACTTTTATTGACCTCCATATTTATTTTTAGATCATCTGTGACCGTTGCTTATCCTTGCTCTTTTTTGATATCACCAGTAAAAAAATCAATTGTCTTACTATCAATGTTCTTGAAATACAGACTGGTGCCGGGCAAACGAACTAATAGACAGACGGACAGATGGACGGACATGGACAGTGGAGCCTCAGTAATAAGATTTCGTTTTCACACTTAAGGTACAGGGAACGGTAATTATAAAGCCTTGTAATTCTATACGACTTGTTAATAATTATAATTTAACATTGTAATAATTAAGATGCTAGTAGCTTATGTTCTGCTCTACGTTATTATAATAAAACTTCAATGTATACAAGTATTTATCAAGTTTACTTTAAATTGTACTATTTTCTTTTATTTCCACTTTTACCTTCAATGTCTTTACGCGCAAAAATGTTGCTACTACTTATCCTAGAATATTAAGCGGTCATAAGTAAAATTGAATAATCGAATGCACAAAACCGTTACGGAACATAAAGTTTGTTTAATATCATTATAATATTAAAATGATAAAGCTCAGGCACCTTCTAACTGTATCATATTAGGGCTGCCACTTCAGTTATGCGACTTTTTGCAAAACACTTCATAATATTAAAAATAAACGACGGGCGGAATTATTTTATAAACAATAAATTGTGTTTAAAAGGTAAAATTAAGTGAAAAATAAATTTTGTTGTTTTCTTTTGCGTTTTGAAAGGTTAGGTACTGGCTTATTAAATATAGGGCTTCTGGCATGCCAGATAAGTTAAATTAAGCCAAAAGTCTATTCAAACTTTAAATACAATAAAAACGCACTTCATTACGCCAATTTAACAAAACCATTAATAGTAATTTTCAACTAAAATCTTTCAAATTTTATGTACTTAATATATTGTTTTAATGAAGGGATTATCCTTTACACACACATGACAGCCCTACGTGTATGTATGTGGTTGCGCGCGCGCCGCGTCCGCGCCCGTGGGCGAGCGGTAGCACCCACGGTACCGAAGGACAATGTACCGTAAGAGAAACATATTATACAGCGAGATCGGTTTATTATTAGTTTTAGAGGCTGCGGATATAGGTTCTGCGATGGTTAAGAATAACCCTCTTTGTGGTGCAGTCTGGTAATGATTTTATTGAGTGTGAGTTCTGATCTGAATGCAAAATTGGTTTTAAAGGGAAACGGGGGAAAGGGGGACTTGTTTTTTGCAAATGTATCCTAGTTTAAAGGTTTTGTAACATAGGGACTGGCATGAAGACTAAGTTCGAAAATTTAATATTGTTTTAATAGTCATGGGTTTATGAGTAAAACCATTTCGTGAATGATTGTAGTCTGTCCATGTCTAGAATTACAACATCCCTTATCTTTATCCACTTTTACTTAAAAAAAAACACGTACAATATCATTCTATTATACTCCGAAGTTCATCAATTGATATGCATCCTAATAAACTATAAGAATATTATATTGAACCACCCTGTACCAGTATAGTCCCGTGGCGTTTCCATTCCACGTTTTATAGGGTACCGGGTAACACCTGATTATCTGCTCGCATTGTGCCGGACCTGCTAACACTCGCTTAATTTATATTGCGGTTCGAAACCAGTATTGTACGATGCGACGGTTTTAAGTGAGAGAAAATAACTGGGGTTATATCAGCCGAAAAGGATTGACTATGGTTTCCTAAGGCTATAGGCCTTGTTAGCCATCTGCTTAAGTGCGAAAATCGGAACAACTAACACTTATGTTAGAGGCCATGGATGATGATGATGACTACTGTTCATCGCGCTGGTTCTCTGCGTGGTGATCAAATTGATACAAGAGTTTCATGAGATACAGTAAAGTTAAACAAACAGGTCCAACATGATTTTTATTAATCCAAATGACGTCGATATATTACAGAGTAGACGAGTAAACAACTTTAAACATAATAGTTTTAATTACATAAATAGCACGCCTATATGACTATAATATAAACGACAATAAAATACAACCACCAACTATTTAAAATGATTAATTTCATGCAATCTATCTTATATTACAACAAACACTGTTAAACATAAAATCTATTTAATTATAAACTTCACACGTTTAATTTCACACCTTTATTAAATACATGAATCCATAAAACAGGAACAATAAATCAAATTACACACAGCTCTATGATTATATAATTGTTTAATAATGTGCTAATGATTGTAAAAAGTTTTTGTGCTCGGCCGACTATGAAATTACATTGCACTGGATTACAAGCGATCCTCGTGCCATGAATCTTTATAAAATTAGACTTGTCGCTGTGCAAGTAAGACGGCGCGATTAAGGGTGTATAGGGGCCTCTCGCTTCCACAACGATATTTTTTTTCTTTAAGAGCTCATGGTACAGGGAGGTTTTGCCTAAACTGTTACGGGGTTTGTCTAGAAATACTGCGTAACTGTATCCTATAGACCGTGTTATAGTTTTTGGGGGAAATACAGTTGCAACCAAAAAATTAGAAATTATTGCTTGGCTGAAACAGAAGGCGTATTTGTTTTTTCCTTTGTTTGTACGATTTCATATTTTGGGATGATTATGAAAAATGGCCGGGTTAGTTTGCGATTCATTGTATGATTTGTATGCACCAGGTGCTGGGTCGATCCCAAGGCGGGCAAGTTAGTATCAATGTCACTTTTTCAAAATAATATTTTCTTTCATAGTTGTTTTAAGACACAACTGACAATCGTTGAAGGAAAATATCGATCGGAAATATTGGAAAATCAAATCTTCAACCCACAATGAGCAAAATCCGATTATCAGTTCCCAAACTTTCCCCACACGTAGGGGATGAAACCTGTGAAAAAAATCAACCACGCTAGCTGTATTTCATCAAAGATCCAATAAAAATTAACGATTACGTAAATAGCACAAAGAAACTGAACTTATCTTCTACATTTTAGTCTCAAGTCAAGTCAATTCAGGATATCATGGTCCACAGATGGACATAAGCATCCCCCAAGTTGCGCCACAATAGCCGATTCTTCATATTTTTTTAATCAATTCAGTCTATCAATTTCTAATTATATAAGTACAAGTGAAAAATCATACCTACCTAAACATACTCGTATATGAAAAGTGACCTTAGCCAATACTGACGCTTGCCTTAATGTAAGTGCGTGAATAGCTGAATCCATTCCTTTAAATACCTACACAGCAACAACAGAAACTGCTCAAGCTCTAAATATATCCCTAACACATCGAGTAATTTCCTAGGCTATTACAAGGCACGTATAAATAGCGCTGGCCTATATTAATACAAGCAATTACAATAAACTTGGCATTACGGAGTAACAATGCCTTAAATACGGAATAATGTAAGGGCGAGAGCATGGAAACCTGCGTGTCACAGTAATGATGCGAAGCTTAGGTGTTGTTCACATTAGACCACCTCAGTTAGACATTTCGACTTTTGACGTTGACGTGATTGTGTATGATAGAAACGAATGTATAAAAATGACTGATGACAGACAAACAATGTAATTTAAGGCTTTTTTCTATTGAAACTGACAAATTTAATATGTGACTTGGCTACGGCTGACATCCTATTTTTACAACCTGTAATATCATTTCATTGCTATTTTTTTTTTGCTCTTGCAGGCTCTCCTGTTCCTATTATTAAGAGATTTTTCATCCATCTACCTGTGTCTTTTTGGAAACAGTTCTGCGCTATGCAGTCCCGATTTTATTATCTCTTCTACCTTCTTTCTAATATTTCATATCGGTGTATTATGCCATTTTTATCTCACTCTACGTGGACAGATACCTTTGCTACCTACCTTTCTTTTGCTCTGAGTCGTGTATAGTCCTTTAGGACCATAATATCTCAAATTCTAATCCTTTTTTTGTTTGTTTCTTAAGGTTTTGTTTAATAAAGCGTGCCTTTGTGATTTGTAAGTACTGAAACACGTTTGTTTTGATAAAACTTAAACTAAATTTATACATGTGGAAGCTTGTAATTAGCAAATATCACTATTTACTTTGTTAATAATTGTTGTAATTAGTCTGTAAGCTTTCTTTAAAATTAAATAAATAAATAAATAAATAAATAAAATAATTCTTCATGACACGGCTAAATAAACTAGGTCGTACCTTACAAAGTAGACAGAGCACCTCTTAAGCTAAAACCTTAACTTATCTTATTGGTAGAGTACCAAGTAATGATAATAAACTTGGTATTAAACGTGCATTACAATAGTTTAAGTACTTACAGTTCGTTTTGAAATGCACTGAGCACGGGGTAGTACAAAATGTATTCATTTCATAGAAGTAATTGGCTTCATTTGATTGTTTTAGATTCTAGGGGATTTCTTATCCAATTTTGCTGTTAGTAAGAACAATAAACGAAATGAACGTCATTCAGTTTTACTAAAATAAAAACGACAGATATTCCATATTGACACATCATAATCACATCAACTTACAGCAAACCTTATTGCTCGTGAAAAAATAAGTTAGAAGAAGAGTAAAGAAAAATAAACCTAAACGTAAAGGTATCTAAAGCCCTGATATTAGTACCAGTACTAGTATCGTACAAAAATCCATCAAAATCCGTTCAGAAGTTTACCCTCTTAAGCGTAACAAACCATCATATTTCGAACATATCTCACACCCGCTAGCTTTTTACCAAGGTCCTTTAGGTACATAGTATTGTTAACAACATCCCTGGTAACTCTTTAGTTATAAACAAATGAATAACGGCACTGCACCAATGTGCCTCCCGCCGTATATCCTTATGCAAGTCCACATGTCCACTTATCTGTAACGGTCACGACGCAGATCGCCGACGATTGTTACTTTCGCGTTAAACTTTTATTATAGTCGTATTAAAGCAACGTTATGCAACCCTAACTCACGACTCTCGTACGTGTTGTGTGGACCAGCCTTTATCTAGATTTTCTAACATGTAGAAGCGTAATTATAGATGTGAGTTGTTTTTTCCCTGTTTATGGCTGGTTTATGAGAAAGCGATATCATCGTGTCCATATAGAATTTTATATTTTTTTTGTATTTCATACTACGGTGGATTTGATTAAACTTTACTGGCTCCTAGCTGTGTCTTTTAATACTTTTGTTTGAGCAACTGTCAGCTTTTGGTTGAACATTATGTCCAATGTCAATACCCAACATCACTAGTTATCCAATACCTCACTGCTGTTCTAAAATCTTCCAAACTTCAATGCAATAAATTTCGAGTCATTAGCTTTAAGATCTTGGCTAACACACAGACAAACAATTATAATTAAAATACATATAACAGGCACTTTCAACGTATTCAGCCGGTCTTCATCCCACGCAAATAACTCGCGGAAATAGTTTATAACAGTGTTATAACTGTTATCTATATACTCTTAAACTACTTCTGTATACTACTTATGGGTAAACATTTAAATATTAGTGCAAGTTTTATGGTATATCTGCTATCCCTTGTAATGTACACGTAAAAAGCAATCAAGCATCGAACTGCTTTTCAACGTCATTTGCATCAAGATGTTCAGCACCTCCTGTACTGATCGTACCACAATCATATTTGTTAGTCTTTTTTTCAGTGTCTTTTCCAAAAAGTGTTTTTTCGTTGTTTTTTTGCCGATGTTCCTAAACAGTTTTCGGCTAGTGGCTAACTAGTTAACGTTATTCATTTATTTTTATTTGCTTTTTTGCCCAGATTTTTCCCAAACAGCAGTGTAGTTGATAAGCTTTCCAATTTTATTTCGGATCTTATGTACGATTGATTTTAGATTCTAGTCTAGATTTCGAGATTCTTAAGTGTATTTGTATGAGAACAGCCAGCATGTATGAATCGGTACTACAGTTATAGACACTTTCTCCAACTTTCAATCCATGTAATATCTGGACCAACCTGACAATAATGGAATTATAATCTAACTTGGCATGCGTAACCGAACCAACACAAAACACAACGCATAAAGACAGAATCTAAATCAAAACATGACATTTGCAATCCATACCATTCTAACCAATGAGTCCGGTTATAAAATATTAATTACACAGATAATTACACTGCGGGCTTACGCAGTGTTGGGAAACTGTACGTGCACACAAACATGCAAACACACATACATTAATTGCGGTAAAGGGAGCATTACAAAATAGATTGTCTTCGGGCGGCGCCCGCGCAGTAATTGCAATTGTAGAGCTTACAAAACTGTCGACGGTACGTGTGACGTTCGCGTTTAATGTGTTTACGTAATTTATTTGTTGTTAGATTGAAATATTTGTTTGAACATGAATTTGTGTCCATACATGTATTTTTTGAGCATGCGTATAGGTAGGGGTAAAGGAGCCGGGTTTAAGTAGATGGCAAAGGAGAGCACTTTTTCTTTACTCTTTAAATCTTTTATTAGAAGTTTTAAGTCGCCACAAAAAGTACAGGAAAATAATTTCTTAAAGGATGATAATACTTTGTAAAAAAAATAAAAAACAGTAAGATCCCTCACACCTCAAGAGAAGTCAATCGTTATTTTTAACCGCTCATATACACTTAACTGTTAATTACGCGAAATACAGCAAAACACATTCGTAATTTACTCCCAAACAGCATTCAATCACACTAAAGCTTCCCCTATATCCATAAACGAGAAACCAGTAGCGATAGACCCGTCAACATGGTCCCGGCATCAATAAATGATCCAACAATTATGCGATGGTATCTCAACACATACTGGCCGTGATAGCGCTGGTCTAATCAGGCACGTCAAACTAACGAAGCTGGCTTGCTCTTAATTAGAATGATATAGGCAGTGCATGGGAGATAACGGGGAGGTTTGTATGGAGACAGTTTTCTATGAAGATTTGAAAGATTTGAAACGAAATGTGCTAGCGAAGATGGCTATGTTCTTTTGAAACATAAGTTTAACAAATGCGTGGCTGAAATTGGACTTCTTTGAAAAAAAATGTACGGGGTAGTTAAGAGGTCTTCGCTCCTCAATGTTATAAAAATGAGTGGAAGGAAAACTCCAAATTAATTGACGTAAAACAATATTTTTTTTTTCACTAATTTTTAATCGTATTTTGAAACACTGCAAAGTTAATACAGCAGAAAATATTAGGCCAAACCAAACATCGTCCTGAAGGTCTTTTTAGAAAATCGAAACTAATAATTTTGGTTCTACATTCTTGTTCAGTTAAAACTAAGAATGCAAGGTCACTGCATACATTTTCCGCTGAAACTAAACAGGTAAATAAAGTCCAATAAATTACTCGCCTTTCAAGCCAAAATCACGATATGATACTTAAGGTATAATAAAAACATTTCACATTTGCATCGCTTCAAGCCTGTCCCAAAATGGATGGAAGCGTGAACTTACAGATTAGCCGGCGGTAGGCCTAGGCCATTAGATTTAAGGCTAGATACATACGAATGAACTCCCTCCAAGCTATCGCATATTCTTAAATCTCGTTGTATCTCAATCATTTATCTATAAACTGGATATGTACGATGCGTTGAGAACCGTTTGCTACCGTGTGTCCGTAACCTATATTGCCTATATCGTGACGTGGCCTTCCTAGCAGGTGCAGTCAACATTTTTTATTGTTTTTATTGGTTCTTGTACCGGTATGGCCTTGGAAAAATGGCCTGCTGCCACGAATGTACTGACTTGCAAATGTTTCAAGTCTATGTGATTGATTTTTACTGTTTTGTTTATATTCATTTTGTTTTCTAGTCTCGCATACTTTGTCTACTAACATTATGCAGGTAAGGAATATGAAGCTTAGGATGCTAATGTAGTAGTATGGAGATTTTCATATTCTCTTTTTTTCGAAACTAACTAAATACTCAATTCTTGGCTCACACTACATCTGATCGGTTTAGACTTATCCCGAGTCTTTTGGCAGTACTACACCAAAACATAGTAACTAATATAGTGTTAGTAGTACCATAACAACTGATACTATGATAAAACTGAATTTACGTAGTCAGGTGCAAAACAAAGCGATCGTCAACCGTCGGCCCATATCCAATCTAGTTCAGCGCTGCGCCGCGATTGTCCGGAGGGCGCCGCCGTCGACTCGCTAATAAGCATAGCCCGCACCAGACTGACACACATTCCCTACATTTATTAGCAATTCTGATATACGAAAGCGATACAAGACTCTCATAAGAGGACGGTATAGGAATCCTATAGACGCGTCTTAAAGTGATATTAATGTCGTTGTAGGAGAAAGACAGTACTACAAAGCGTAAGGCGTTATCTCTTTTCCACAATGTAACAATTTTACACTAAAAAGTGTTGGTACGACCTCAGAACACATTTTCCTTCTACATATCACGCAAATGTTATCACTACCATTTAATAGAATGCCAGGATTACCTACCGATACAACATTATTACCCACATAAACTCGTTTGACGTAATAAGCCGTGCGTTTCATATATTTGTCGAACAAATCGACCGTTTTCGCGGGATTATTACGCATATACTCATTTGCATGTAAGATACTTTGCTTTTATTGTACAATTTATAGGGAAATTATCGTTTTACTTATTACAAAGTGTGCTTGACTAAAGTATATATGGAAATTTTGTTTCGTTTAGAATGCCTATTATCTGAGAATTGTCTTATGAATGGTATGGCAAGTTATAGCAATGTACTACCGAGTTTATTTAGCAGTAGATTGAATAAGCGTACGAAGAATTTCTGTCAGCTCAGATAAACCGTTTAAAATGTATAGCGGATAAAGTTATTTGAATGTGGAATATTATTTCATGTTTACGTAATAGGGCAGGACGGGATTGTGACGTCACTGCGTTTGTGTATTGTTTTGAAATATGTTTACGTATTATTATGACAGTCATTAGAGTATCTGAAGGTTGCGTCACGCTATGATATGTTTAGAAGTCTGACTCGATTCGATTCTGATATGTTTTTATAGATAAATGTTTTATTAAACCGGTCGCTAGTTTGGGGAGCCAAAAGAGTTTTAATATCAATACTAAAGAAAAAAGTTTTAGGTAATCAAAAGTATGTAAAGTCGAAAAAAAAATTACGTTATCCTCCTCCATTTTCCAACCAAGTCAGTCAAATAATGGCAAGTCTCTAATACCAATTTACTATTCCCACAAACTCACAAACCACAAACTCTATATACCAATATCAATCCACAAACACACACTAATTACAACCCCTATAAAACTTTCTCCCAACATACAAATTTCCAAACACCAACCAAGTGTTGGCAGCCCCATCACACGGATATTCATTAAGATTGGAAACGCAAAATGATTAGAACAACCCGTTAAGCGATTGATCAATAAAGAGATATGGACATATGCAGATGTGAACACGCCTTACCAAATAAGGAAGGAGGGTTTAATACGTAGGCTGTATCGATTGATGCCTTTGCCAGTTCAATTATTTTAAAAAATGTAGTTGTCAATTTGAAAGCTTTCGGAACTCTATAGTTTGCTTATTGTTTTCGATATGCTACACGTGTGTTGTCCAATTTTCTGTTTTCTCAGTAAATTATAATTAAGAAAACACTCAAAATTCTGCCTTATAAGAATCTCAAAACTGATACTGTACTATGCACGTTGGATATCTTTATTAAAAGAAATTATCACTTTCGCCTTCTTCAGGAGTAGCAGTCAAAACTTTTTTGACGTTGGCTGCATAGATGTGACAAGCAAAGTATCATTTCATTACATTTCATCATTTCATTACACTCTTATCACGTGCCTTAGCATCATATTGTTTTAACAACAAAAATATACAACTAACTTCAAAAAAAACTACTGAAACAAACTTGATGAAATTATGGGACCAATACTCAGCTGTTACAAAACAAAATCCGGTTCAAAAAGTTATGAGTTAAAAAAAACGGAAGTAAGAACCTCCTCTTTTCTGAAATCAGCTGAAAATATATACAATCTATCTTTGTTTCCCAAACAGGTACTAAACACACAAAGACTAGACCATTTCCTAGTCCATTTCCTAAGTTTTTCAAACCCTACATCAGAACCATTGGTTAGTTAACAATGCAGTCTTCCTTCGATCATTATTGTAATGACAAGACGTAATGAGGGCTGCAATCAAACCAGCCAATGATCTGAGACTGCCAAGGGTATGCAAAAAGCTAACGAGAGTTTTTGTATGACAGTCTATGTAGGTTTTATTCGTATAGGTAAGTATGGACAGTTCCTTTGGTGTAGCGAATCGTGAGCTTGGTTTCATGGCAAGATATTTTTTAACATTTTAGACATTGTGTAATCTAATTAAGTGACTGCGTAGAACCAGTCGCTGTACATACACTGGACTTAGGTTCGAGGCCCACTTGACGTTTGTTATTTTCTTTATATTATTTATGTTTTATTATAAGTTGCGATCATTCTTAATTTTGTTGTGTTTTAAAGCATATAAGAGGAAAGTCAGGTTTACATATTAAGTTAAACCCAAGGTGCCTTTGATAATATTAATTCGAGAAAGAGTTAAAACACCGGTACGGTACGGAATCAAACTTCATATTAAAAGTACTCATATATTACTGCCAATTATTACTTAACAAAACCATAACATAATACACAATACCCATATCACATACAAAAATATAAAAAAGTATCTTGATCCTATTACGAAAGCCTCCACACCATCATTAATCATGATTAAATTTCCCTAGTGTTGCCATATTATTTTCCGAAGGTGTATTATTTCAGTTCCAAAGACAATAATTCACGCATTCAAATCGCGCGCCGCCATTTTTTATATCGCGTGTGTTTCGCGCCTTTTTCGGGTGCGGGCGTGTTACTAATAAAATTAGGCTCGGGAATGTAGACTTATGAATGCGGAGAGGTTTTACTCACAAATCGTGGAAAGATTTGTAAATTTTTATGTTTTGGGACAAAAAAATGACTTTGAAATTAGGTATTACATATAATTTCAGTATTTTTATGCATAGGAGCCATATAGATCACGTATATAAATAAATTAAATTTCAATTTCAATTTATAACCATGTAGCGTGCAAATTGAAATTCAGTTCAGCGTCTTACAAGGCGATCATATATCATTGTTTTATTTTATCTCGAAAATTCCCAACAAGACAACCTTATTTACAGTCTGATCCAACCCCCTTACCAACATACTTCAATTGTCAGTATCCAAAGAACAATTTACACCAACCGTCTGGCCACTGACACAGAAAAATCCCCACTCGTTTGCGTCTAGTCGTTCCAAAGTCTTTGCAAACGCAACCATAAATTGTCGGATTCGTTTCTTGTCTTTGCTCGCTTCGCCCAATGTTGATTTAACATGGTTTTAGTATTATTGATTCTTTATTACGTAAATACACCCGCATTGTCTATGCGCACGCAAGTTTTGTATGTCTTTTAATTAATTTAAGGGTGTAGGCTGGATATAATTGTTTATGGTTTGATTATTACGCGTTCTCACGACAATACCTTTGTATTTGTTTGTGACTGAAAGCTATGGGCTTCAGTTACTATTGAGACTAATTACAATATAGTTTTGTTGTTCAAAGTTGGTTTACTGCAATGAAATGGAAATATGGCATAAGACATTTATGTATTAAGATTAATTAACAATGGCTTTTTTATCTTTGAGGTTGAGGTTAAAAACAGTTCTAGTTCTTCTGATTACAAAGCTGGCAGAAAAACGATTAGATTTTATTTTAACAATGTTTACAAATGGGTGTTGAACTCAAAATCTGCTAAGCCTGTCAAGTAAATTAAAAAAAAATGTTTTTTTTTGTTCTTTTATCACGAAAACTTAAAAACTTGAAATCATATACGAAAAGTTTGAAATTTTTGAAATCAATATTGAAACACTACTTTAAGAATAACTTAAAATTCAAACGTACTAATTGCTTACCGTCGAGTCGGTATTCGGTACCCACACTGGCTCTAATTTGTTGACTAACACGCTCTTATTACGATCTTATTTTGTTTCGATAGGGCAATTTAAAAAGTTCTAAAGCAAGAACAAAAACGGAACCAAATCCGAAAGCTTGCGGCATAACGATTCAGTGTTCGCAGACATACCTACTACACAGCAGCTTATATCCGTTCTAACAAACACGTTTCACCTAGTAAGTAAACTTGACAATCAACATACAATTAAATTGAAATTAATTAATTCCATCATAAATATAATCAGATATAAAGTGTAACACCCACTTAATTTTAGCATAAAACTAGGCTATTAATTAAAACTTAGATCGGAACTAGAAAAGGCGTGAGATCTACCACCATAAACTTAAAGTTAACTGTTGCTAGTGTGGAAAAAGGACGCTGCTCTACAATTTGCATCGCGCCATCTTGCTCCCACATCTAGTCATAGTCTTAGAGACAAATGGTAGTGAAAATGCAAATCCATGCGATTAGGTCGATACGAATATAGATTGCCGTGTTTTGGAATATGTTTCTACTATAACGACTTCGATTTTAATATCTATGTTTTTGTTGATTGGAATATTATATATGCATGTCGCTGTTTGGGCTGGACACGGAAGGCGGAAGACCGGGTGTTGTGGCGCAACTTAGGGAGGCCTATGTCCAGTAATAAGCCTCTATAGGTGAATGGATTGTTTGTTTTGACTAGCTAGCATGCCAGTTGGTTATAAATATGATGTCTATTTTAAGAAGCTTTGATTTCCAAGTAGGTACTTTCGCTTCATTCATTAGGACTTCATGAACATTTTTTAATTGTTTTGTCTAAATAAAACCTTTCAAGAGCGAGTAGTTTTCGCGACACTGGTTGTTCCACATAAATAGAGTATCTATGAAATTAATGACTGTGCCAACCTTTCCCTAGGTTTGTATACCTACTTTTTGTTTTTTTTTTGTCAGACGCAAGCTAGAAGTAGGACGGACGGACAGTCGGAGAGATTCACCGTACGAACCAGACCGTCCCATATTTACCCTTTGGATACCGTGCACGGTATAACGTACCACGGTTCATGACATACAGCCTGATGACGGACGGACAGTGCCTCAGTAATAGTAATTCGATTTTACCCTCGATACGGAACTTTAAAACTATGTATACTTGTGTATCTAGCTGATTTCTACGCTTATATAAAATATCATGTTTTCGAATATATCATCAGTAGTGTAATAATATTTTTCGTAGCTTGTTGTAACTTTAGGCAAGCTTGGGAAACTGATGAGGCCGATTAGTCGGTGCCGGCTGGTAACGAGAGCCTTCCTTAATAAATCTGAGGGTAGAACGCGACGCGATGACGTCACTACTTAGCTTAAAACTAGGATATCGGGAGCTTTTAGTTTTTGTAAATAGACGAATATATTTTAGTGACAATTTTATGTTTGCATGTTCTGTTTTTGCGATTGTGTTTTTTTTCTCGTGGTAACTGTTATTGGTAAATGCGTGATCACATATGCTGTATGTTAAGGTTAGATTGGAAAGATAAAAATATTTATTAAGTTACGTTTCTTTCGCTTATGATTTTGACAGCAAAATTTAATTTCATATCCTTACATTACATTTTTCAATTGGTTTCGCTGTCAGACGCAATTTCAGAGACAAACCAAAGTTTTGATGCAAAACTATTTTTAATGAATTTCCTCTGAAGGACTCAAACTCATAAACACTTATAATCTTCAATAAAATTCCGTTAAATAGTTAAATTCCATATCAAATAAGTAAACATATGGAGTTGTAAATGTCTTCATATATGGTTGTATGGAATATACATTTTAGTATTAGAATTAATTGGAAACCTATGAATTGAAATTACGTCTTAAATAATATGATAAAGAACGTCCCACGCCTTACCTTTAACTAAACTTTATGATCTGACTTCACATATAAACTTAGACGCAATATATTTTATCGTTCTAAGCTTTAAATGGTTTTATTACGTAAAGTATAGCTTTCGAGAAGGGAAATAAATAAAGAAAAAAGTGTTTGGAACGTTTCGTCTTTTGTTCATATCAAAAAGTTAAAAAAATAATGTCGATCACAACTAAATCAAGTTAATACATTGCGAATGAATACTCAAACGTTACGAGTAAAGAGGCATAAATAACCAACAAAGAAACAAAAGCAAACAAATGTCTTTTGCAAATCTCGCGAGAGTTAATGCCGACGCCACCCATATTTCCAATATAACGATGTTCTAGCACAGAACACGGCCGCATTGCACTGCCATTCACATATCCAACTTACTAATTAAGTCAACAACCAAGAAGAAAGCTCTAACTTTGACAATGTTCAACATACGTAACAGTTCAAAAGATAACCAATAAACGATGCGCCCCAAAACCTGAACTAAAAGTTTTGATGTGAAATATAGGGATGGGTCAGCTTATATCGGTTGGTGGTAAAAGCAAAGCCGCTAGCATAGATCTATGCTTATTTAGACACGTCCAAATGCGCACAGTAGCGCCACCATATAAAGTAAACAATAGCGCACCAATGACAATCGCGCGAGCCCGCGGTGCCCTCATTATACCCCATGTGTGACTTGACTTGCCTTTTCAAATTATGGATATGAATACGGCGTATTTTCAATAGTGAATGGCCGGTCGTATAATAAATTTTATTTCGCAAAATGAGGATTGGATTGTTCGGTTAAAATTTATGTTTATACGGGATTGTCAAATAATGTTTTTGTTGCGCTTAGGTGGTTCTAATTAACGCTGTTGGAGCTGTCGCTGGTAAGTCGGATTAATTTGTTTGTGTGACTCCTAAAAGGAATAAAAATGCAAACAATAAGATTTTGTGTTTGTTAATCTCTAGGCAGATAGTTACTAATTCTAATTTAGTATCTAAAGGAAATGTTTTGAGGAAAACCTTGGAACAAAACAATTAATTTTTGCGTAACGAGTTATAGAGCTCCCAAGAACGTATTCAATATTTGCACGATAGTATTCTAATATAGACATAGTTCAGTCTCTTCCATTTCCTCTTCAAAGAATTTGCAATCTATCTTCGATCATATTACAGTTTTACTATTGAGTTCCCTAAAATCTATCAAACTAATGACGAACAACTTCCCTATTCAAAACCTTCGACTAGTCTTGGCCGTCTCTTTTAAAATTACAAATTGTCATATCTACATTCTCGCTAAAATCATACAAAATTATTATAATTAGTTCCTTAAATACTACCAAAATAAACAAGCCATTATATAGGTTTGGCATCATTATCCTGTGCGAAACTAAAGCGACATTGTACCGTGCTTTTGCTAACAACTTGATAGTGTATCTCATTAAGGGAACGCTAGCGACGGACGTTTTGCGTCATTAAATATGTAAATAGTTGGAATACGGGCGTCCATTCAGCTGACATGTCGCGACGCCGGCTCTCACAGACTTATGCATGTATAGAACTGGCATTTCAATATATTTTTTGTGATTTATTTAGGTCATACAATGCATGTTTTTTTTTTTATTATTCTTGTATTCTGTGAACGAAATATTCTTGTTATTGGTAGTACCGTTAGTCGAAGACATAACCATAGTTAAGACATTGCAAACTAATTATAATTATCATGTAGTCTACAGACTCTTTTGAGAAATTAAAACCCTGTCCTACTTACTTTGCATGTAAACCTACAAGATTTAAAAAACCATGAAACGTTGTGTGTTTCATAAAACAGCTGACCACACATCAAAACTTACCTATGAAGAGGCATATTTAAATCAGTGCACTGAAATGGCAAATTGACGATGACCACAAAAAAACCTAAGTTTTCTTCTTTCATTTCTTTATAATACTTTTCTCATATATTTTTTCTGCCATGTCTAAACATTTACACTCTATTTCCCTTTGACTGTAATCGGCTGCAGCATTGACGTATGTTAATAGTGGCAATATTATCAGATAAGTTGGGATTACTCTGCTACCGTCACTTATGGCGTATGAAATCATTTGCTTGTAATCCCACAGATAATTGTGAAGTACAGTTTGTATACTGGGCGATTAACCCGTTTAATAGATTAACGTAATTTGAGCTATTAATATTAAATGTGTGGCTGGATGTAGGTGGTGTAAATTGTTAATATTGCTGTAGTAATTTTAATGTAATATTGGGTTAGGACTGTCAGTGAAGAAGGTTTTAGAAAAGAGTTTGTCTCCTCTTTTTTATCATCTTCATCTTTTGAATTTACTTTGATATAATGTCGATAAGTAGCCATATTAAGAATACAAAGCTTTACAGTAGAACCTTCTAATATTTACATTTGACCCTAGACCATATCTCTTTACGTCTACGTGTAAGTTTTCATTTAGGTAAATCTACTAGACTATGTACCTGGAGGTAAGAAAAAGATAACACTAGAATATTTTAGTCTTATTCAATACATAGAATACTTAATTCTTTGTTCGCTCTCTCTATATGTTTTTCGATTACCGTCCAAAATTAGTATCATAGAATGCAATTTTCAAAACAGTATCTATGAAGGTCATTTCAAAATTATCATCGTACAGCAAGGTCAACTTGTTAACGCACTGACAGCCACAGGCTTCCTCCCAAAGGATGCAAGGTCTTCATAACTTACTCCCATTAAAAAAAATAACA
Source organism: Trichoplusia ni (assembly GCF_003590095.1). Classification (NCBI taxonomy): domain Eukaryota; kingdom Metazoa; phylum Arthropoda; class Insecta; order Lepidoptera; family Noctuidae; genus Trichoplusia; species Trichoplusia ni. The sequence goes on from NC_039486.1 coordinate 12,326,982, forward strand.
AAATAACATTGACTAGTTTCACCAAGGACACTTTCGATTTGCAGCGGATGTTGTAAATTAACGCACATAGCCGGCATTAAGTTGTCCCCTACATCATGCCCCGACACTTCTTAATTAGTGACTTAGTGGCTAACTGATTGGATATCGGACGACGTTTTTACATCAAAACTCTTTTAATCTATTCGCTAGATGGCGTTAGAGTGCATGGAAAATGGAAAAGATTCTATGTTACAGAAGTAAGTGCATCCAGGTTTAATGAAATTAAGGGGTATTGTTTTGAAAAATTTAACAGTGGTACCGATTTTGCGATTGAATGAGATATCGGATTGGTCAATATTTTTTTCAAAATCAGTCAAGCAAGTAAGTCTTGATGCTTTATTTTGATTACAAATTTAATGATCACATCAAATAACTGATATGATATAAAAAGAGCTGGAATGGGATGGACGCGAAGTGCAATAGACAGAAGAGAATGGGATAAATAATAGGAGGTAAATGCCCAGCAGTGGGTTGATGATCATAAAATTTTATTTCAATTAAGGTTTTTCCTGAAACATTTATTTGTGGTTCCAAAATATCATTGCCACAGCGAAGAAACAGCAAAAAACCTCCACTAGTGCCTCTATGAAAAATAGTAATTAGCATTTAAAGCAACATGATCTAGTCTATAACGTAGCATCCTATCAGCTGATTAGCAGTTCTCCAAGCGTCCCTCAGTCAATATAAACATTACAGTAAGTAGGTACGCTGGTACTCCGGTTAGCGCACGCAGTCTCCGTCACTTTGCCGCGCAAATTGCTTTACTGAACGCGAGCGCTGCCATCACGCTGGACAGTTTTGGAGTACCGCAAGAGTTTTGTTAAACCCTTTTGTGTAACAGTTTTTAGGTTATGGACTTACAATGAGGAATATATTTATGGACTGTGTATAAAATTTTCTATAGCTTAATGTTGGAATAATGTGTTGAAAGTTGTACCCGATTAGACATTTTTTTTAAATAGAATTTTAGAAATCTATACCCGCAACTAGCCGTATACTAGCCTCAATACCAATTAAAACAACAAATGTTACTTTAGCCTGCTTCAGAGACCAATTGCTTAATTTTTTTCTTTAAAACTCTTGAACTTACTTACTTGCAAGTTTAGAAACCTAATGCGACAGGTAATTATAACATCCCATTATTCACTAGTCATCAAGATAACATAAGTTTGACTCCAAGACGCGGAACCCGCCACTCTTTCCACACACTGGCAACTCGTTTTTTTTCTATTCGCCGCTAAAATTAGCCGACGGATTGTTATTGGTTAAATTATTCTGAAGGCGTTCGATGCCTTTAAGTGAATTTCGCGATCGGACCGCACTCCTCTCTATTCTGTGAACATACAGCTTCTAGTAACATTGTAGAAGTACTGCTAATTGCAGTCCCGTGGACTTAAGAGTGCTTCGAAAATATTTTAACCTAACTTAACTTACAATAGTCAAGTATAGTTACGTGTATCACATTCTATAAAATAACTTACCTCTATTTTTTACTTGAGTTCATCAAGTAAAAAAATACACATACAAAAAAATAAAATACAGGATGGTTGATCTTCGAGAACAACACTTAACGACTAAAGGCTTAGGTACTAAGCTGAGTTATCTTAACGACCAATTTTCATTGAAAAAAAACCCTTTTTGTGTAGGATATGATATTTGATCTGGAATGCTACTCTACATAATATCGGAGTATATCATATATCTACATTACATATATAGGAGGGACAAAATGCGAGTAAAATCGTGGAGCTAAACTAGTTGTGCTTTAGAATGAAACCTACGTTACCACTAAACAGTTACCTGCCCTTAAAAATAACAGTATGAGCCTAAAAAACGACTAATATTCGACGCTGACAAATTGTCTGTCTGTGTGCTTTTGTTACTTTTTTCACATAAACACAGACAAATTCATTTACTCAGTACTCTTGCGGTTTACTTTCGTGAATTAGAACGTTGACAGAAATCAGTTATATTTATTTGTAACTGAAATAAATTGTCGAGTAATCATTTGTATTATTGCGTGCAAATCGACTGAAATAACTGTATCTTAGTGAAAATATATAAACGCTACGAGTCTTACAAAAATCAAATCTTCGCCCGTAGGCAAGCGACATTTGTACAAGGACAGAAATCGATTACATTTATTCACGTGACGATTCAGGTGACAGACACTTTGATACAATATTTCAGTACTGATCAGCTTCACCGATTTGATTTAGAAATGGTTTTTAGATTTATTTATTATTTTTTTATAAACGACTCCCGCGGTAAGGAATTTAATCCTTGTGTCGCGGGAGGTTCACAAACATACAAATCACATGCACAATGACACCCAGGCTCGGGATAAGCCTTCGTGGATCTCACAAATGCTTGCCCTACGCGGGGATCGAACCCGCGACTCGACGCGCGCTGTGGGTTCCGTACATATAGGACAAAGATAAACAAATCGGTTAGGTTAAGCTATTAAAATTACAGAAGTCTTCCACTTCTGTCATATAACCTGATCTTGTCGACCACCACCTCACTTTTTTCGGACGGGATATCTTCAAATTAGTCTTCAAATAACTCTTACGGACAATCCTCCTGAAACAATTTAAAATAATTAGAAACTTCTTTTCGAATGAAGATTTATTTATCATTAAATATTACAATCGTGTCTTTCTCCCACAACTAGAACTCTCACTTCAAAAGGTGAGGTTCAGTTACCGGTATCAATAACTTTAGATTTATGATGTTTAGACATAATAAAATCCTGATAAATATAGATTTTAAAGAGCAAACGTAACCAAAACAGCTGTTATTGTTAATATCATAAACTATGATTTATTGTTCGACTTTCACTGAAATGTATTGTGTCTGGCAGACACGTGTTTGATACAGACACCTTATTTACATAGCGAGTCGACAAGTTATTGCTATTACATATCAGTAATCTAATATTATACAAGGTTAACAACGATTTGTTTGCTGTTTCCGTGTTGGTTAACTTTTGGTTCTATATTTTTAGGGATAATGTTCAATCTATCAATTCATCGCCTAAAGACGTCCACTGCTGGACATAGGCCGCCTCTAAGTTGCGTCACAAGACCCACTCCTGCGTCTTCCGCATCTAACCCTAGCCAGCTACCTTATTTAGGTAATCGGTCCGTCGGGCTGTCATGTCGGCATTATAAGAGTCGACTCTTCTAACGGCCATCGGTCTTTCAACAGACATGGGCAGCCCACTACTATTGTATTATTATACAATAGTACATTCAAAGTTGCAAAGACCTAATCTACCTATTAACAGGTAACGCCTAGAAACTGCTAGCTGAAAATATTTTTCTTTCTTAGCCTAATTTGAACCCTCAGTATCACAATTTCCACTCGCACTTGACCGGTTGTTATGAAACCTATCTCTTACAATTCAAGCTCACACTTTAATAATTTTGATTCCATTATTTTAATCTGATGTCCTATCGTAAAAACATGTTCTAATCATCTATAAAAGTAGTCAAGTATTAAATACACCAACCTAAGAAAATGCCAATTAAATTTAATGCTAAAGTTATTAAGATGTTAAATCAGACCTCAACCTTTGGAAGCAATTAGCGAAATTCGTCGTATCATTAGCTCGACGGTTATAATTTCTAATTGAATTCTAATTAAGACGTAACAAGAGCATTTTATTTAATACGATATTGTTTGGCGAAACTTTAAACCAAACAAATACAGTTTGACTCCTTTCTTCATATTTAGTTTTACTGGAACATTATTGTCTTTTTTCATATTCTAAAACTGTCAGTCTAAACCTGTGGAATCTACATTTATTGAAATCATAGTAGTCCGAAAACTCAATATTGGACTGTCAGAAACTACAACTTTAGTAAAAACGACAAAACAAAAATTCGCGCCAAAATAGAAATGCTTTTTTTATACATACTCATCACCACTTGTTCAGTCCAACGTCAGCAGCCTCACGCTCTTCTCTCTTCTCTGTCTCTACAGATTCTTAACGTCTCAGCAGATGTTTGTCTGCTTAACAGATATCCAGTACTCATAATACAAGCTTTGCTGACTCTGACACTAGATGGCGTTGTGACAAACTTGTTCAATATGATATCTCCTTTGACCTAAATCTCTTGATTTTAACACAATTTTAAAACACACAACCAGTCAAAAAACCTATCTCTACAAGCCATCTTAGGAAGCTCGCTCTAAAAGTTCGCGTGACCAGCCTCGTAAACCTGAGTCGCACATTACCGAAATACATTCAGCACGTATCGTATGCGTGTGCCCGATAAATTATACTGGTTAATACGGAACCCTTCTAGTCGCGTTATTCCACTGTAATTAATAACGAAACCATACGATACCATCTTTTAGTTAAGTCTTATGGTTGAACACGCACTACGATTTTTGTGTTGTACGTATTAGGAGACGGGTGTCTTGTTAGGAATTGCTTTAGATAAGGATGGCAATATACATGTTGTTGCATTGACATAAAATATTCAATCGCTATATACAATGTGTGTAATCAGGGCAGGCGAGCTATTATTAAAAAATCTATCTGCGCTTGAACTTAAACAACTCTTTTTATTCCAATCCAAAACAGGAACAGAAAAATACAAAAAAAAATAGCTCACAACGAATGAATGGCTCTATTAGCTCTAGCCGAAAGCAATATAATTTTCAAAACAAGAATACTTTTCCTATGGTATAATAATATCCTATTCCTATTTCACACCTTGCTCTAGAATAATATGAAAAAAAATTAAAGGAGGTTTACTATTCCAAATTTTCAACCTCTTTGTTACAAGGTCTCCTAATATGTACGATCTCGGAACCCAGACTAAGTTAATAGGTTACAGTGAACAGTGGACTTGTTCACACGTCCTGAAATTAAAGATTAATCGCTTCGATAACGTGACGCGTTCCGTTCCAAAATAAACTTGACAAAACGCCATCTGTGTCAAAAATTATCGTGTTTGTTTTCACGATTTTACAATGAATAGAAACTTTTTAGCTTTGCGAGAAGCAACTCTATTGCGTTGGAATAAGTATAATATCGAAGGTGGACGATTAAGTGTACATTACAACTTTATTTTTTTATCTTAGTAGGTAATCGAGGGTTATAAATTGATATTTTGTTGTTAAAGTCCTGTTATTTTAACATTACCGCAATGAACAGCTGCTTTATTTGTTGCAACTCTGCTCTGATTGAGCTCCTTGCATGATCGAAAAACGTTTGTAACCGTCAGAATTGATAGCTTCTTAATTTAATATATTGTGGACTGATTAAATTTGTGATTGTTTGAATAAATCATAGTTTCCAATATGAGATTTAAAGGTACTTATAAAAAATGTTGTTCACCGTTCAGCGCCCAGGTAAACCATCTAAACAATCCTTACCAAAGAAATAAGATTAAAAATTTCTATCATATTTATCTACACACACTATATTTCAATTCATCCCCACACAACGTTGGCAGACCCCTAAAACAATTGAACAATTCACACAGAGAACACAGCGAGTAACAATTCTGTATATTTTTTTACAAAAATGGATGTAATAAAAAAGCGGGGGCTTCGATCAATCGGTCCGATCCTCATGTCTTCGATATTTGCGGTTTCAATATACTTAGTGATTGGTATCAAAGTGCCAGAGTTTCACACGTAGTCCGAGGGACACAGAGTAGGTAGGCAATGGAAGAGCTTCTGGTTGTTTTGTTATTATAAAGTTCCTTTTATATTTTTTTGGAGTATACAGGGTTATTTTGCAACAAGATTTGTATAAATACGGTAAGAAATACAACTTAGCATATCGGGTAAGGTGAATTTATTGATGTTACCATTTTTTTCTACTTTGAGGATATGGCAGTTGTGCACAACCTAAATCTGATGACGATAACTTGAGAAGAAATTAAAATACTTCCAAATGCAGTGTATACTTACGTTATTTACATGAAATTTAGAGGTAGCCGCCCGTGTTTTATACCATGTCTGTTACCAATCACTCCATCCACTCACTAATCTTTGACTATGTGAGACCGCAGCTGATATTATTGTTTCTTTGAAATTTTACTTAGAACTGCTTCTGTTTGGTTCAATTGTATATTTTTTTCTGGTTTATTAGTGGTGTGGTGGGTTTTTGTGGCGGCAGTCATTCTGTTTGTTACTTCTGATGGTATTTGCTTTGAGGAAACTATTCTGATAATAAGATAATATAATAATCTATTTGTAGGTATAAAAAGATCTTACAGATCTGGTACAGAACATTAAAATTATTTTAAAAATCAAACAATATAGAGTTGCGTGGATAAATTACACAGTTATAAAGTTTAGCTTTTGGTTCACAATAATAAATGTTTTTTCGTTATACTTTGTAGGGATAACTTCTCCTTTCGCGGGTCTGCTGGCAGAAATTTCTTAAGAAATAAGCAGTACCCTTGTACATCATTTATATGTATGTTATACCTATTATTTTTAATACTTTTGTGTGTGTTTAGTTTTTGTACATAAATTATTAAATAAAGTATATAAATAAATAAGAATAAACATTGGTGTGGTGCTCTCTACATCAAATTTGTTTTTAGCCTTGCCTTAAGTACCTACGTCAAAAATGAACCAAACTAAATGCACAGTTTACGAATGGTTTATCGAAAACAAGTGCAATCTGATGGATAGAAAATGAAGACATCATAAATCCCTTGACCTGTTAAAAAAATATAGAATTATTAGAATCATAGCTCACAAAACACACAGACACACAAACAGACGTGTATTCGACCGCAAATTTCCTGCAGCTTCCGTTGATAACCGTTGATTGCAGGATTCACGCTCCGCTCCCCACACCTGCTCGTTGTGGCTTCGATACCTGATTGGAGCTCGTGTTACTTGGACTTGTTACTGACGAGTCGACTTCGAATGTTGTATAGGCAGATAAACTTCTTTAGACTTTGGAACAGCTTTTAGGAGAGGAAACAACAGCTTTGAGAGTTGGATGAAGAGTGGTGAGATTTTGAGGTTATGATAGTTAATACTAACGTAGTAAATGCGGATGTATGTCAGAGTGTTTGTATGTGTATGTGCACGCGTCTGTGTTTGTATCTGTGTGTTGGTTTTGGTTATAATGAAATTTGGTATGGAGGTATCTGACACGTTGGATTAATACACAATCTACTTTTATAAGACTTGGCTAAAGGAGGTAAAATTTTTGTAACTATAACCGACATCCAAGGGGGCGAAGCCACTAGCTACAATAGAGGATAAAACAGAAATACGAAGAAGAATACGAATTTAATCCTTGTGCCATATATACATTCATAGCCCGCAGAGAGAGAGAGGAGAAATAGTTATGCCGGGTATGTATAACTCGTACTTGAAGAATTGGATATAGACCCTCCGTACTTAAAACAACTGCAAAGAATATCTAAAGACTAATCAGAGTACTTTTTCTATCAACATGAAAAAATCTTAATTAATCACGTCTAAACGCACTAATTACAGACGCTCTAACGTTAAATGTGATTGTCCTGAAACAAATGCCGATCTTACCGGAGAGCCGGGTATCGCCCGATTATCCACACCAACATAGACCAATGGGTTTTTGTCACACAATGTCTCATCATCCAACGACAGAGCTACGGTTTGACGTCGTCTACTTTTTAAGTAGACAGCTAATTAATTAGTGCAGTTGTGAAGAGTTGGGTAATCGAGCGTGTATTTAGAGTGAAAAATGTTAGGTTATACTTAATCAATTATGGTAAAAAAAATGTGTCTGTTTTTGTAGTGGATAGATTTAACGTTAGATTTAGAAATAGATTTTCATTGATGTCACTGTAGGTAGTAAGACGCTATTTTATACAACCACAGTAAGTAGAATATATATAGTAGTAGTTATTCTGTTTATCTGCTACATGGGGGTCATCTCCCAGTCTTCTAAGAGTCAAAAAAAGTAGTAACCAGAATAAGATTGTTTTAATACTCGTATCATGCGTCAAAATCTAGCCTTTCGTTTAAATCTATGTCTAGACTAAGAAAGTCTAACGGTACATCTGAATTTCTGAAACTAATCTAGCTAGATAACCGACGAAATAATTTTAATCTATTTCTTAGAAACTTTCATGCGTTTCAGAGAGTTACAAGAAACTAAATATCGGTATGATTTTTAACCAATTACAAAAAAAGTAGGTAATCTCAATAAGTATCTATAGCACATTTTTTTGTACGTAGTTAATTACAGAATCTATCGAATCGAATCTCGATAACTATTTAAAATAATAAATATCACCTAACTGCTATAGAAAAAGCGAAAACCACCTTAATACCATTAATATTATAGAACCTCTAACCATTATAATATCAATAATCAAATCCAAAAAAAACACCTGTTGAAAAGAAAACAATTTAAAAACTAACCCTCAATAAACACCTAAGCTCGACAAAAGTACACAAAATCGAGACTAGAAAAAAAAACACATTCTATATTCAAATCTTGCAGCGTCGTAACTGGCAGAAAGCATGTTTCCGCCATCGCTGTATTTGTACAATTTTTTACATCTTGAACGCAGCCATCCGCGTGGACTTTTATTGCAGTTCGTGAATGCGCATGAGAAAATAGTTCTTACGAGGTTTCAGTAAAGTACAGTTGTATTGTAGGTGTTTAGCATTATATTTAGAGAATGAGAAATATAAGTAGAAAATAAAAAAAAACATTTATGATAGATTTTGAGAGCCTGTCAAGTTTATTATTATTTGAAACCTAAATCATTGTGTTGGCTTCCACTAACAATAATTAATAATAATCTTATCATATCATAGTAATAAGATCTAACTTTTATTATTTATTAAATTAATTTAAAATTTTGCCAGAGAAAATAAATAAAAGAAAAAAACTATTAAACGAAATAATGCATTAGGCCATTATATGCGCTCGTGTGTTGTCACTGAATTTCAAAACATTCTAATTTTGAAACCGATACGCTTCGGCTATAACTTCACATACAAATATAAAAACACACCATATTTCAATGACTTACAGTTCATTATTGCTTGTCTTAAAGCAAATTTATTTAGGGGTGAATTTCAACAGGTCCAAAAAAATCTTCATTTCCGTGGATTTTTTATTCTTCAACTTTAGAACAATAAAAAATAGTGTTTTCTCAAGTTTTCGATCAGATATGCAGTTTTGCTTAATATCTAGCAGATAGCTTAAAAAACTAACGAGATATACAAGATTGAAAATTCCGTGCCACGGCGATGAAACATGCATGCACGGCAATGAAACAGGCGTCCATGGCAATGAAATGTTATTATAGTGTACAAGAATATTTAAATGATAAAGTTAATCATTGAAACAAAAATAAATACTATTAATTTATACGCAATAATAATAGAATATAATGTGTAAAAATCCAGTCACACATGATATTATTTTTATAATATAACTATAAATAGATACATTCGTGTCTAGTGGCGAAACAAACATAAGTCACGGAAATGAAACACGTGGCCACGGCAATGAAAGGAAACTGTTTTACAAGGCACGGCGATGATATTTTTTTCATTCCCGTGTATTTTTTTTCATTGCCATAGCAAATTTTGTCCACGGAAACCACGGAAATGAGAACACGGCGATGAAAATCAAGGGGTATAATTCAATTTACTAAAAAACTGGTAATAATTCACAGTAATGAACACTTTACAAATAAGCTAAATATAAATGGCATTGTATTGAATGCTCAATCGAGATTAAAAACTTATTGAAATAGAAGTTAGACCTATCCACGGCGATGAAAGAAAAAATGTCCAGTACCAAAAAAATTGAATACTTTTAATTATAGCTCGAAAACGCAGGCACGTACACACGTCGTTCCTTGTCTAGCCTTTCGACGTTACTTATATGCAACGTTTAACGCAAAACGGGAGCGACGCAAAACGTTAGAATATGCAATATTCTCAAATATGTTTAGGACATGGCGATGAAAGGTAGTTCTGGGACAAATGGTTTTTTATTAACCATACGTTGTATTGTGTAAATATTTGAATAAATGTATTCCGAGTCAATACTCTAACTATTCACGAACCAAATAAAACTAAGTTTTAATATAAATAACGATACATTTTTGATCAATGATGACTTTAATACATCAAGGTGAGTCGTGGACAAACACGGCGATGAAAGATTATGTGGTTTAACTTTTTTTTTTGGAAAACCTATTAATTATATTAATAAAATATTTAGTGCTACAGATAGATTTTTATGTCATCTACCTAAAAAAAAATGTTAGAACATTATAACAATGCTTTTTAGTACCGATTTCATCGATGCCACGCAATTTTTGGGTCCGGGAAATTCACCCTTAGATAGTTTTTTTAATTAATTGCCCGCCTTTTTGCTACGGCCAGCAATCTATGTTTTCATAGAAATCCGGAACCAGGTTAATGACACTAAGTAAAGTTGTTCGAAACTTGAAAACGGTTATTTCATGGAATATTTACTGAAGCAAACAGTGCCCACGCATTGAAGATATTGGAAAATTGTTAAAGTTTTACTTTTCAAAGGCAATAAAAGGGACTTTAGAAGAATGGCTTTTGCACGTAAGATAGTCATTTTTATATTTGTGTAAATATTGACATTGCCGGGTGAAGGACAATTGAGTGAGTTTTTTGAGTGAAAATATTTGAATCCCGGTACGCATCAAAGTTTTTGGAATTCATGCGCTTATTGGAAAGTACGTTATTATCACTTGTAAAAACGGTGACGAAAACAGTCGTCAGGAAACCAGCACAACCGAGATTTCATCGGGTCGATTCCGACGATTTAATCTCTGACACCAAGTTGTACATCAACCAAACGGAAAGATAAAGAAGTAAGTAGATATAGACTCTTATTGACTCCATCCCTTCTGGTAACAAAGACGTACACAAAATCTACCTTATTAAAATTTTCGCATAAATACACAATATACTCCCCGCTCTTAATCTCAAGTATGATACCTGAGCACCAACAAACATACATCAACAGCCCCGAGCATCAAAGAGATCCTAATACAAAAAATAAACCTCCCAAAATCCCTTAATACGGAAAGGGGCCTACATACGGAGGTGTAATAAAGGTACCTACACGCGGACGCCTCAAGAATTAAAAAAAAAGAAAAACTCGAGGGCGCACAAAGTCTACAATGTCAAAAAAGTCTCCGTCAACAAACAAAGTAAAAAAAAACTCCATATTCTTAATTTAACTTGAGTCACTCTTACATCCCTACTTGAAGTAACAATTAATGGAAGACCTCCCCCGCCCCTTTCGCCTGTCACATTATAGAGGTCGGCGGACCGTTTAAGGGGAATCGTAAATGTCAAGTTATGTTGGACGCGTGACACGAATAGGGAGGCAAGAGTAAGCAAGTTCCCCATTTCTTAAGGCAATACAGAGGTTTGTGTATGTGTGATACTCGGCGATTTTCTTCGTGGTTCGCTTTAACACGCCGTTTGCGGTAACTTATACGGGGAAGGAAAACCTGGCCTATTTATTATCTGTACTTACTTTTATTTACCGTTTCGAAGTAAGCGGTTCACGAGTGAATAAGACGAGGAAATTATAAATTAACCTTTAAATATAAGAATACTGTTACTTAATTGAACGTTATTGAGATATTTTCCCGTATTTTTTTTTATGTCGAATGCTGGACAGATATTTGTAATCAGGAAAATGTGAAAAACTTTACGTGCATTTCTTTCATTTTGTGATTAAGACGCGACTGGAGTCATATAGCAAAGTACAGAGTTATAACACTTGTAAGGTTTTACTACCTACTAACCTATTGTGAACAAAAATTACCGTAAACGTTATAACAACAAAAAACGATACGTGTTACATTGAGCACTGCATAGATAAATTCTTGAATTTTACTAATAGCTTTCCTACTAAGTGACGATACGAATCAAACCAAACAAATGTATTCTCAACGTCGAAAAAGCAAAGAAAATCTAGTGTGGTTTAAATACGTAAATAAACACGACATATCCGAAACCATCTTTTCAGCATGAACCTTTCCCATGGCTTCACGCATTTAAATCACAAAGAAAAACTAATTAAGAAAGTAAAAATTCGCATAGAACGCCCGCGATCAATACCCAAAAAATCTCCCTAATCTATCCCTTATCAAGTTGTCACAAACTTAAGTAACCCTCCCTCACACATGCACACACACTACTAATTCTCATACAATCACGCACGCACACAGACACACCACTCGTACCCACACACGCACACACACACACTACTCATTATAAGGGTAACTAATCACTGAGCTGTGGAGAGAAAAAAATTGGAATTTTTTTATTCATTAACCACCCTCTCTTCTTAGGCTGATGTCCCTGAAGACTAGGGAAAGGTGTGGAGTCGAAAGTTAGCATATTTTTGGTGAAGTGTTTAAAGAATGTTCTTGATTAGAATTAATAAAAGGTTTTTTTAAAACAAATTTTTTTAATACATGTGTAAAAACATTTATCACTATATTAATTATTAGTATTTTAAAGTTTTTTAAAACACTTACAATAAACGCAATGCCTTAAGCAATTCGTTAATTCAATATAGTTTAATTTTATGTAAAGAGATGGAAATGTAGAAGTTGACAGATGAACGAAGTTTAAAGAATACTACAAAACGTATTATTGAGATTGTATTCTACAATAGGGTATTTGATATCGAAAATATTGGATAAGTATTTATTCTTCTATCACAAACAAAAACTAAAGCGGATACGGAAATTTAAAATCTCGTGTGACGTCATTTACCAGTATGCTTTTTACTAGTAAGTGATATCACCAGTCCCCACTACCATAAATTTCATCGTCTTAAGTGCTCTTAATTTTCCTTGCGTTTTTATAATGTGATATAATGAAATAACGTATTCGGTATGTTTAGGAGATCTGTCCGAATAACTAAGCAGATTGATATTATTAAATTTAGTGGTTTCTTAGGTTTACGCGAATGTTAGACATTGACCTGCCCGTGACCATGATACCTGCAAAGGTGTCGAAACGTCGGGAACTAAAATACAAAATTAAACCGCGATAAAATCCGTAAAAGTAGTTTCATTTCAATTATTAGATTTCATTAAATACCCATAGTATTTTATATTTATATTTTATATTTACTCAACAACACAGTTTACAGACCTACCCGAAATAAGAACAAAACCCGTCTCCATAGATGTGAGTGTTCCATCTCTGCATACGGCGCACACTCGCCAGCGTACTAAAGCATGAATTTGCATATTTGCTCGCTCACTAAGTGCAATAGCTTGTTTGTACGCACTTCATACATTCTTCCTTCTAACATTCGACAATTCATTAATTAATACCGTTTTTCGATTTGTTCTGGGTAAACAACTGTTTTGTTAAGACGTTCGTTGTACACTCGACAACAGATTTCATTCTCGTTTTGTTTTGCGAGAATTGGATTATGTTTTCTAGTTTTCTAGGAAACGTGCTTTCTAATTTCTTTATAAAAATGTTTTGCTGTGTTGTTTGTGGTTGGTGGTACGAGAACTAGAGAGTTACTGAAGAAGAATCCGAGCTTAAAACCGGCTGTTAATTAAAGAAATACATTGTTAAACAAATAAAGAGCGAGTCCTTATAAAACATGCTCATTACCAAAGTATGAAGACTGCGCTCCATCGATGACACTGGCTTCCTTTTCATCGCTCCTCGTACTTCTTTACTCTATTTTTTCTTATTACCTGAAGTTTGCGATAAACTTTAATAAACGCGAGACGCGCATCATTTAGAAGAAGATGAAAATCAAAGAAAAAACATCTCGCCGTATAAAGGCCGTTATAGGACGCCCGTCAAACAAACGCTTTTCTTAAGCAAAGCAGCGCCTAATTTCAATATCCGAACGGAACGTGGACCGTTCGGAAACTCTCCTCGGGGAATAAATTACTCCGTCTATTCAATATTTCATCAGGCCGAGAGGCCGACTCTGAATATTCAAAACTAGAGGAGACACGTAAAAGCACGCGCAAGCCATTTTTCGCGCCTATCATCTCGGTAACAAAACGCACTCGTAATTACCCCCTCCCCGCGACTTACCCCCACCCGCGGACCCCCTCCCTCCCCGCGCCGGAGAGGGGGCCGCCCAGTGACAATTATTGATCAAAAATTCTCTCTCTTCTTTCGCAAAAGAAAACTTGGACGGGTTATGTGTGAACCGGTATAGTTTGATATTTGTAATTAGATATTTTAATTATTATTTTTTCTTTTATATGCTGAAAATCATCAATAACAGTACTGGCTTATAAGTATAATAGACAATCCAAGGATCCAAAAGATAGTTTAGGACATCAGATTTCAAAATCAACTTTGGATTAGCAATACAATTAGGTATCAAAGTAACTTTAACTGTTTCAAATTTAGTGTGCAAATTAAAAAAGATCTCTATCCTGCGTCCATAGCTATCCAATGGCCAGCACCGCAATTAAATTAAAAACATATTTTTCTGACATTTGTTTTGATAAAAATCAACTAACCAAAAACCACTCGCTTTAAGCCAATCAAAACCTAAACTAACCACCCTTTTCATTTCTGATCCTTTCATATATTTAAAATAATAAATGTTTTCAAAAAACAGCATCAAGTATCAAGTGCTATCGGTTGTGCGACACGCGGCCTCGGCATATTAATTGCACGCGGCGCTACCGGCGGGAGGCAAGACATAGGGAGGCGCGGCCGCGAGGTCAACCGTCGCCTCGCCATTGTTTTGTGCGTGCGACTGTACTTTCTAAGCTATACATTTACAATTTTCTTAAATACAAAGTAGGGTAAAGAGTTTTGTGTACGTATATACTTGGGAGGAAAGCTGATCAGTTGATGCAAGGGTTGGGGAAAATGGCGGACAATTGTTCTTTCGATTCGATTTAGATATTGAATTTTAATTTCTTGATGATGAATTTAATTAAAATAGGTGTAGTTAAAATAAAAGTGTGGAATATCATTTTAGGATGTAGTAGACATTTTTGTAAAATTAATTAATTGCTCACGTTTTTGATTGCTGGATTTAGTATCCTTTTTCAGGCAAACTCCATAGGTCGGGAGCTATGGAGCAACAAATCGATAGACACATCAAACTTATAACACAACCCAATTTTTGCGTCGAGGCTTAACAAAATAGTTCGCATTGAACTTTACATAAAAATAACTGTCTCTACTTATGCCCTTAATAAGAATCGGGTCATGTGTCTCCCAAAGTATCTGGCGTAAGAAATAGTTTTGTTTACTTTGACCAAAAGTTACTCATTTAACATTGGCCAAACAACGGGACAGCCTGCGAAACTTTTTTATTGAGGACATGTTTTTCTTGATCTTACGAAGTAAATAAAGGTTTTTATTAAATTATTTTCGAGGTAGTGTTATTTTTATTACTAGCTGTTTTCTCACAACTGTGACATTTGTTAGAGCAAATACTCTTTTTCAGAAAAAGCCATCAAATCCAATACTGTCCCAAAATCGGTGCAAACATAAGATACTCTACTTAACGCTTGCAATCTGCTTCTTTATAATTTATTCTTCCGATTTCTAGGTACAACACTTCGTATATTCGATAATTATTCTAATATCCGAGTGTTTTCGTGTTGAATTGTGTAAATCTTAAAATGCCTTCATGACCATCCCTTGACCTAACATAATACAATGGTGATTGTTAGTGTAAGAACAAAAGTTACTTGAGGAATTTTCAGTACAATAAAATACTACATAATAATCAATATTAAAAAACAAAACAACGTTCTCTAACAAAAACAAAAAACAGCGAATACTAAACCATCGAGCTCTTCACTAGAAACTCTTTAACAATTCATAAATACTAGGTACGTACATCATCCAGAGCTAAATAAAAGTACGTATGCCGTCGTATATTTGGCTCGCAGTTTAATGTATTCATCCCGGCAGCCCGTGGGATTGTTTCCCGACCTGCCCATTATGCAGGAGTGCAGTCCGTCGCATAAAGCAAATCGGAAAACCGATCGCTTCCTTCGATTTTCCGCGCCTCTGTCCATTATTGTGTTTGTGAGCTCACCACGTATGTAAATCATTCGATCCGCACACACAAATGTAACTCGTCCTCCTCACACGTACCGATAAGACGAAGGACAGACAAGGACGGCACCAACCGAATTGGTGTTAATTTACAGTTGGCAATTATAATTTTCGTATTCATGTCCCTTTCTTGCGTTGAATTTTTTGTAGTCCGTCTCTTTTGCGGCGGGGGGTTAAGATAAAGCGGTGAAGACGCGAGATATGTAGAATTTTTTAATAAAAACCGCGCTTCTGTGTGCGCTAAGTGATATGCCTTGTTCTTTTTAATTTCGTTGCGAATGCGAGCGCAGTCGGGATCATCTATCAAGGTTTTTTTATTTATTCTTTCTCTCTGCCTCCACACGGCGTTATAAAGATTTCGCATGGGATATGAATATTGATTGTTTCGTTGCCGACTAATGAAAGCTTGATTGGTGTGCGATGTTGATGTGTAATGAACCCGCTGGGGAATGGGGAAGCGTAAAAGGTTTTTCGACGCGTTAGTTAGCGAGCTTTTTTATTGGAATGGTTCTGTTTTTAATTGTGAGTGGCAGTGTCGTTGTTGTGGTTAACTATACGAATTGTAAGTTGTTTTTTATGCATAACTAGCGTATTAAAGTATGCAAAGTAATTGCCAATGCTACCTTCTATTAGGAAACGAATCATCTGATTAAAAAAAACCTTCAAACTATAGCATACAAAACTCGCATGCATTTTTCGTAGAGTCGTTTTCGTAGGTGCGCACACGGCGCTACATGCTACACGTGCGTAGGCGTCTACGTGTGTGTAGAAGAATTCAACGCACATACTTGCTACGAAGTTGTGTGATTATCATTCTAATTGAATTATTTATATCGGTAGCTGTGTTAATGAGAACTGTGTATAGTTTATTTGTCGTTTTAGTAAAAATGTAAGGGTTTAAGAAGAGTACATATTACAAGAGTTCAATCAAATAATGAATTTACCTATAATTTATCTTTTGATAATACAAATACTTTTCTATCCTTCTCTTTCACGGTTCTATCTCGAGTTAAACTTTCATGACATTATTTTTAGCATTGGTACGTAACCACAGAACCTACCTACTACATAACTACAGAACTTTTATTTCTTTATTTTGATTTGACAAAGAATCAATTATTTGTTCTAAGATTTTGGGTGTGTTTTTAACTATATGTTATAACTCATTACATAATTATCGCTTTATATTATGATGATCTTCATGGTTTTATGAACAAATATCAATAAAAAACACATCTTCATGACGTAACACGCAATTATTCCTTTCAGCCCGCGGCACAAGAACATTGCAATTCAAAAACTCAACTGAATAGTTCAAAAACCATTATTTGAAGCACAAAATTCCCTATATACCTACGCATTACATAAATATATATACATACACAATAAATGATTATAACTTTGTTCCTTGTACCAAAGTTCATAATGAAAGCATAATTTAGTTTTAACTTGACTACGCCTGCCAAAATGAACGGTTTCAAGCCTTTACAAAGTAAAAATTAAATTTTAGATCGCGTACCGCCCTTAATTTCTCATCAAAATTCTGTTTGCTATATAAAAATGTTTCGGCTTTCACTATGAATAATAATAATAATAAATAAGGTTAATAATTATTAGGATTACGTTCCAAAAGGGTCAGACGGAACTATTACTAAAGTTTCTCAGTCGGTTCGTTCGTCTATCACCAGGCCGTGATAGTTATAAACCGTGATACCTAGCTAGCTGTATAACTAATTTGTATATGGCATGTTTAGTTTAGTTTAGCAGCGGTCGCGCTGGAGAACATATGGAGAGGCCTATATAAAGCAGTGGACAGCTATAGACTGAGATGATGATATAAATAATAAATAAATAAATATTCCACAACTTTCACACAACGCCATCTAGTCTCAAACTAAGCTGAGCTTGTATTATGAGTACTAGGCGACTGATAAACATACTTATATATTTCTAAATACATGCATAATATAGATAAATTACACCCAGACATAGAATAAATGATTGTGCTCATCACACAAACATTTGTCCTGGGTGGGAATCGAACCCACGACCTCCGGTATAGCAGTCAGGGTCACTAACCAGTAGACCAACAGGCCAGTCGATGATGATGATGATCTTTAGATTTATGAGTCCGACTCAAACTTGATGCCTGTTGGACTTTGATAATCAAAGAATTCTTATATTTACTGCTAAGCTGTCAATACAAGTTTGTTGCATTTGAAACTCCAACTACCACTGGGGGAGGGAGCATTTTTAACATTACACTTATAGATTTTTGTTTGCTAACGTGATTACTGAAACCTTGTTTATATACATATTGTCTGATTCTTGTTAATCTCTCGAAAAAAAATACCTGGTTAATATCGTGGAGGTCTAGCGTTTTTTGGTACGGGTTTGTATGCGCGAAGGTTTCGGTTCGATCCCAAAGTAGACAAATAAATACCAATTTGGTTTAAACAAAGTTATGTACATTCTTAACTTCTCCGACACACTTCTCCAAAGACACCTCCGGCGAAGCCTGTTATTATAGCATCAGTTACAAAAGCTGGTGTCAGAAGTAGGTTTCAATCAAAAACCCTGTATTACCTGTATTATTATAGGGCGAGCCTGTATTAGTAAGAAAGTTCAGGCAACTGTGCCACAACTAAACAGCTTTATACAATACACCTGATTTCATCATTTATGGCTACGTCATCACGATACGCGTCACTTCATTCATCTTCCCTATATTCTACAGCCCTATTCATCTTGAAAGTCAAGCAAGTTTAAACATCCTACAACACGTACTCTCTCACATAACCATGGTATCGAAACGAATCCTGTATCGGATGAGGTATCAGGGCGTAACGCATCTGTGCGATGACGCTGCTCAGATCACCCCCAGCAGTCGCGCCTCAACGACCGGACAGATTGGAAATGGTTTACCACTCCTACACCATCCGACAAAACAAAACAAACCCAAAATCTTTAGAAATAAGCTTCACAATCGCTTGAACTTTATTGTCAATCTTGGTATTTTTCCGGTAGCGGAATTTCAACTTTAATTTTCGGAGGGTAAAGTTGCTTTTTGGTTGTGGTTAGTGTGAAGAATGGTCAGCGTAAGGCGTTCTGGTCTGCGTGTTGCGAGTCGAATCGTCTTCCGGCGTCAGACGTGATTTCTTGAAGAAAGTCGATTCAATGGACGCAGTGGACATTGGCCCCCGATTGTATTTGGATTTCTTTCTAAACTAGTGGAGGTATATCTTTGAACCTATAGGAATGTGATGGTCATTTCCAAAATTCGAACATGTTCTATAGACCTGCCTTCTTCAAACTGTTTCACATTTTGGGGCAGTCTATTGCTATTTCGCATTATTATTATTATATTTCGACTAAATCAAATAAAAAAGAGTGAATGATTATGAATAAGTTAAGAAAAAAATTTCTAATTTTGTAACCTATCTTTAACAAAACATAAATACTTAGTACAAATATCATAAACGTTGGTTTAAATATGTCAGCGCTTCTATGATCCAATCTTATTGGACTATGACACTCTTTATTTAAACCTCCTTTCTTATCCAATTCGACTTTCAAACTTAGTAATAGCGCTATTTATAATTTTCTTTCTTTTGTTTACTCCCATAATTGCAGCTTTGTTGATGACGTAAGAGTTGTGAAAATGGAATGTAACTGTCAACGCGTCAAGCGGTTTGATTACCGTTTTCTTTTGAATCCTAGCTTTATTCTAAAAATAGTAGTAATTAACTGTAATTTCGACTTTTACGTAAGATTTGTTGATCGTTCTGGAGTTATCTAAATACATATTATTTCCAAAGTTGTTGATCTCATTTCTAATATACTTTTTTGTTCACAATCATTTTTTTTAGAACATACAAGATCATTCCCTTGCGGCTTTTTCAGTTTATCTTTCGAATTTATGACTAACTATTCGAATATTATGTTTTACATACATTACCTATTTTGAACTAAGTAGGTTTACATATACATATTTTAGATATAGTATATATTTTTTAGATATTCCTATACCCTAACACCTAAATAAACTTTGAATATCAAACAATAAAAATTACCAATAGGCCAGATTACTCGTTCCAAATTTGAACCAAAAAAAAAATGGAATGTTTTTATTTTTATAATATAGTCTAGCCGAGGGCTCGGTGGTTCCATTTTTAAAAGTGCAAAGTGCCAGTAACCTCGGTGCTCCTTTAATTTCAATAGTGGGGTCGCGCTCAAGGTCACCGCCCGCGAGGGGACACTTCACGATCAGCTGATATTCTGTTATAATAATATTTACCGCGTTTTTTTTTATCTTTAATTCTGTTCAGATTTCTAGTGGAACGAATTTTTAGTGTTCGTATATTTATCTTTTTTTTAAGTTATTGTTCCTCCTTTGGTGTCTTGCGTGCATGCCCGGAAAAACAGAATAGTCTTTTGTTATGAAATTAATGAAATAATTAAAGTAGTTGATTCGATCTTACCATTCCAGCAGTTTCTAATTCCAATAAATGATTGGATAAAAAATATAAATACTTAGCCAAGCAGGGGCTGTCAATATTATTATGAACCCAGTCAAAAACGGAGCTAAAATTCCTAAATTATAACGACGCAACTTTGAAACTTTCACGATTGGCAACTTGAAACTACCAGTTGCATCTGAAGTTTAGGGGCTCGATAAAAGTAGCAATAAACCACGAGCGTGGGCAGAGGGCAGCGCGAGGCCAGCAGGGGCTCGCGGGGGCCGGGGGGTGGGGGCGGTCTTCGCGGGGGTTGCCGGTCATCTCCCCCTTTTTATCTCCGCAAGTCAAGGGCGCGTGGGGCAGGTTCGGCCGGCCGCCGGCTATTGACATTCTGTTTTCAAATTTACCTACTTTTTTCCATTGTCCGTAACTTTTTAATATGGCGGGGTCGACGAACCGAATGGCCAGTGCGGCCTATTACGTAATTCGTTTTGTAATGTTACCTTTTTACGTATTTCGTTTTGTTTTTAATTGATCGTTCGAGATATTGACAGTTGCGTAAGTCGGATTCTTGTTTGTATTTTCAGATTAGTTTTGGTTGGGATTTTATTGATTGGACATTACCGGTTTTGCAAAGGCGGCATCCGTTTGTTGCCTCATTAGTTAATATAATTTTACTATGACGCATTCCACAGGCGGTGATTACCACCTAATATGGCGATTACATATGCGCAGTATCGGCAAAACTTCAAAGCATGTCGGCAAATGACCAATTCGCCAATGACATGCGAAAACAAATGGTTCGTTCACACTAATTATAATTACCTATATTTTCGCTACAATACAATCAAATATCGATTAAGCATGTGCTCAAAATTAATTAAAACATGTTAATGTGATCATTAATTTTGCGGCAACTACAAACGAACAATGGAAACAGTATTTAGTTAATTGGAATTTAGCAACTAGTGTGACACACGTACTATTTTTGTATATTTTTTTCTTTAAGCCTTGTACTGGAGACTTTTGATCAATATGTAATGAAAGCATTCACAGGCTAGAGAAAGACAAGATCATCTGTGTAAATTTTATCTAAGCTATCATGCTTCATGACATACAGCCTGGTGACCAAGGAAAGATAGACAGGCTGCGGAACCTTGGTAATAGGGTTTCGTTTTTATTTTTTTGGGTACAGATACCTAAATATAATATGACTAAATGAATGATGAAATAAATTTCATGTTAAATATTTTGTGAGCAAAAGACTATACCGAAGTATGTTCTGTTTACGGTCAGGAAACTTACCCGACTGATTACAAAGTTGATATTAATCGAATAATATTCCCCTAACATCTTCACTACACAAAACCTAACATTCTACAAGTTGATTAGTAGTGTTAAAATCGATTCAAAACACGATGTATCGAGTGGTAATAATCGAGTTAGATACGAGAATCGAGATATCTGTCATCTCACATAACTTAATATCGCCAATACTATCGATATATCATCTGTTGCGGTTCAGCAGTGAATTGATGGGGATTAGTCATTTTGGAAAATTTCTGACGGATGTTCAACATTTTTGAAAAAAAAACGACTCCCGCAGTTAGGTTATACTCTCGTAATAGTTAATCCTTGTGTCGGGAGTTTTACAAACATACAAATCACATGCACAAAGACACCCTGACTTTGTGAAACAAACATTTCTTATCAGAATCAATTATGTACTAAGTGGTAATATTAAGATACTTTTACGATTGGAATCTGGTTGGAATGGCGTGTCTATTTATATTTTTCTTTTATCTTATATCTTTACGAATACTAACAATATAAAAACTATACTATACACCTTACTTAATTCGAAAAAAAAATGTTACTATTAAAATAATCTCTTAGAAGTTAAAAGTTACCTAGGAAGTTAAGAAAATACCCGAAAACATTACAGTAACACAATTCCAAGTCGCTCCGCTACATATTGATATATCGACGGACACACAGAAACTCCAAAAAGTTTGAGTGACAGGACCGCCGTAGAAATACGATGTCGATAGTCGATAATGCAACAAAGCACCCGACAGCCCATCTCTATTGACAGGACGGCTAGAGCGTGTGCTACGTGTGAATGTTATCGATAATATCGCGATGTGGGCATCTCGATAGCTAGACCATTACGTGCACGTAAAAATATCTTGGGAACCGAAATGAGACCGATTTAATCGATCGATCTGCTTTGTGAACTTCATAGGCGGGAATAGGTGTCATTGTTTCTTCAACTCGCTAATAATTACACTTTTTATCAATCATCTAACGTTACCAATCTTATTCTAATTGTTATTATCATTTAAATTGAAAATTAATTTATTGGACAGCCGATGTTGTGGCTCACAAGCACAACATGACAGCTCGCTAAATAGAGTCCGCATTACATTTCGCTAACTAATGACAGCACGACAACAATAGACGCAAACAGAAGTCTCAATTTGTAGTGTTAGCCGCGTCGGAACGCGAAACTAGCAGAAACAAAGTAAACAGATCGCTCGCTACCACAAAAAACATTGTGTCCGAGTGCGACAGACGAAACGTGTTCGTTGACCCCCGTGCTGAAGGCGGCGCGTGCGACGGACAGACAGATGTGCCAGTCACTTCATAATCATAATGGCGGATAAAATACAAAGCCAAATCAAATCTATGAGATATCTCGACAGGATTACGTTACAAATTTTAACTACAATTATGTTACTGTTAACTCGACGCAGCCGAGTAATGAACTTCAATCTGATCAAATACAAAATGCACGTTCCAAGTGTTCCAACTTACTTGGAGCGATCCTTAAGAAACGTAAATAAGCTCGGTGACAGTCGACGAAGACTTCATCAAAATCAATTTAGAAATCGCGCGACGCTACCGAGGTCCGCTTCGATTGACGATTTCGTCTCGGACGGTGGGCGTGTGTAGTCGATGAAAAAAACATATCACTCCCACTCCGACCGGTTACACAACAACAATTTTAACGGAGCGCTAATGATCTCAGAATGAACTCTTTACCCAGCTGAATAAGAGTCACAATGCACGAACCGTTATGATTGCAGATTCGCAGTGGCCGCACCACGCCTCGACACCCGTCATTGGCAGAAATAAAAACGGCGACCACGCGTAACTCGTCACGTCTCGCCGGACAGTGAAATCGTGCGACCGGTGACAATGTGTCACTTTGCCAGCTCAGCGAGACCCACCCTGCCCCGGCGGCTGGACCGCGCGCGGCTCGCGGTGTGAGGGTCGCGCACTTCGCCAGGGGTCACCGCTGGCTGGACGCGTTATTGTGTACCGCATTCGTGCCGTTGCGTCGCCGTGCCTTATGAAATGACAGTTGAAGCTTCAATGCGCAAACGTTTCCCCGCAAAAGGAAATTTCATCGATCACGCTCACAAATTGCGACGTAACTATCGAGATGTAAATCGCTTATGGCTACCGTTATTTTGAAAAATCGATTCTTCATAATCGATTAGTCACAGTTGCGTTCCGTTTACGCAGTGGACTGTCCCACGGTCCGGCTGTGTGCGACACAGTGCGACACGGCGACCTGTGTGCCTACACCGTGTCGACCTATCGTGCGACTTCGAAATAATCAAGTGTTTAATCGCATTTGAAGGACTATTAGACGAATTGCCACACACTGTCGAATTTCCCAGACATTCCAATTGCAGAATGTTTTTTGTGTGACATATTTCACAGGTTTGAAACTTATTGAAGAAAAAGTTTCATGAAACTGCTTTAAAATTTCGCTCTAGCTATGCAATCTATTTAACATAATAGCTACTTAGTAAATCAAATACGGAAATATGTAAACCAGCTCAAGGGTAGAAATGAGAGCCAAAAAACTAACACAAATATTCCAAATAGTTACTATTCGTGCACATGCCACATTAACAGTAATAAAATATACATCAATACAAACACTTGGGAACTTATACAATTCATAACAAAGTTTAGTCAAATTATTTACATAAATAAACTAAAATTAAACAGCTATTAATCTGAACTGCTGTTAACTGTCAGCCCTAATAAAGGGATCGTGGTAAAACTTAGCTAAGTTTCGGTACAACGGCAAAAAGTACCTTAATAAAATATAAACTTTTTCATACATGGTTATACGAGGAAAGGAATCTTAGTTGTATAGGTACGTGAAGTTTTGCCTTAAAAAATAATATTTTCTCAAAACACGGTCGAACTGACCTGTGACGATGAATTAAGCACTGTCCAACAAGAAGGAAAGAGCTGACCGTGTGAATAAAAATAAATTGTTGGAGAGGTTTAAAACATTACATAGATTTTTTGTTAAATTTTTCATGGCGGTTTTTAGCAGCTTAATGATTAGAAAAGCTATTATATTATAAATCAAAATACGTCATTCTTCATAAGCACTAAAAATAGGACGCCTCCTTATTAGCCTCTAAGTAAGTAAATCTGGGTGAATATTCAACCTCATTGGTATATCTGACTCATTGGCATATTCTTGCCGAACTACTAATACCTTATAATTTAGGCAAGGGCCTCACCCTTACCTGAATTTACCGAAAAATGCCCCTTTTTCCCTGTTCACATTAGTTAGTGCTGGGCAAATATTAGCAGTCATACAGGCACACGTAGACTGCCGGCAATTATACAGGGTGATGGCGCGGCCTGGTACCGGCCCGAATTTGCGCCCAGTACGAAGGTACTGTACAGGATGCTTCAGAAATCATTAAAAAAATGAATACTTTTTGGTGATAAATTTGATTTAAAAAATTATATCAGTATTGAGATTGTATTTCAAACATTCTTGAAAAAATAGACTCTTATTAACATTTTCAACTCCTGTATACTTTTTTTTTGCAGTAATAAGCGTTTATGTATAAAAAAGGCTGGTTTTAAACCGTTCCCACACTTCAGACATTTTGACAATATAACGATTCGACACTACTGAAATAACTTTTAATTAGCCCTGCATACATTACCAGGTTTGAGTAAAATTATAAAAACGCGCTCTCCAAAAACAAGCCAAGTAAGGTATAATTATTTAATATTCAACGATAAAAACAAATGTGCCAATTAATAAGCCACCATATAAGAAACACCCTGTAACTAGTTAATATGAAAGCTTATTCATTTGCATTTGTCGTGGCGAGCACGTGTGGCGGCTCGCGTGCCGCCGATGTATTACGAAAAACGAATACACCCTGTATATGCGATAGTGAGTTTATTGGGTAGACGGTCAAGTAGGCATTAAACAACTTTTAAATAAACAATGTAACTGTTGAACCTTTAGACATAAACGTGTCATCTTTGTAGGAGAAATACAAGTTTAATGTGCGGTTTACCAATATTGGATTTTTTTATAAGCATAGGTATCAGCCGAGCAAAAATTTGACGAACGTTTCTCTTGTAAATAATTCGCACACCCATTAATTTTTATCGTTTTCTTCTCTATCTTAAACCTAAATTCTCCTCTTCCTCTTAGTAATAAAATGATTTAGTTATTCTATACCAAATAACTAATTCATGTAATTGTTACGAGTGACCTATCTATACAATACTTAATCTATACCCAAAAACGATTGTCGGAGCTGTATGAGGCAACGATGTATCGCCTAATGAATCATAACCCCGAAACAGTTGGGTAACTCGCTCATTAATTGTGTGATCAATATCGGCCTCCTTGGTACCGAATCAAGTCGTTCTCAATGACAATTTAGGAATATACGACTCGCATAATGACTCAATGACAATTATTATATGACACTTTAGGAATGTACTCTCGTATTAGCTCAGGAATGGTCAGTGACAGCATAATAGGTACAAGAAGTTTGTTTCATTTTAAAATATTACAAGAATAGTTGGACGTGAATGAGTTAGTTTAATTCACGTTATGATCGCGATGGTTACCTGTGCATATTAAATAAGGACCCAAAAAAAAACTCGCAAAAATATAAACAAATAAGTCTCTTTCAGAAACAATTTGGAAAATACTAATATTACTTTTAAATACGAATTTGTAAAACAATAGACAGAATTATAAAATCATTGTATATTTAGTAAAATCATGTCCATTCTCATTTCGACAAAAACCAATAGTCCTAAAAAGTTCAATTTAAACGTAAAAAAATGAAACATTACTCACCACTACCTGAGCCCAACACACAAGCCATCATAAAATCACTTTCACATAAAAATTACGCGTAAACAAATACTTTTAAAAGTATTTAAACTAACATAGTCTTATGAGTCCCTTAGCAATTGTCTGCAGGTACAAAGGCAGAGGCCATAAACGTTACATGTGGGTTAGTCCAAGATCTTTGGCGGTGTTTCTGTAAAGGTGTTACCGGGCTCTTTGACAATAGAGCGTGTTTTCAAACTCTCATACAGAGGGTGTTATAATATTTTACTGTTGTTTATTTTAAGTTTCACGTGATGCGTGCGTGGTATATTGTTTTATTGAGTTTTCAAAGGTTAGTAAGAGGGTTTGCATTCTTAAAGCTCAACATTAAGTAATCTGTTAAAAAAATGTACAGATGCGAACAAAATGCATTGTGTATACTAACGATAGTAAGAAATACGTAAATGAATAGAGAAAAGATACTAAAGTTTATATCGTGAATCATAACTAAAAATAAACTTTGATGTAAAGGAGTAATTCTTCCCCAGTCAACAGTCAATATATGTACAATATTAATGCTAAAAACCATCTCGACAGTGTACCTTAATGACTGCTTTAAGAAGGCAGGGAATTCAAAATTTTGAATTGTACATAGGATGTCGTTATAATTTTCTGTAGCCACTTATTTTAACCATATTCTTACAAAGTTTAATAATCTATCCCCGAACACAGTGTTCAATACCTATATCAAATTAAACACCAAAAACATGATTTCAACCCATTTAATAATCACACCCGAAACCTGCACAAAAACAAAAAACAATCAATTCCAGTCAACACGAACATCAAAAAAAAAACTTTTCAAATAAAATTAACATTAATAAACACGTAATAAACAAGTCTATAGAGCGGTTACTCACAATAATTACTAAAGACCGCCAATCAGGGGCCTACCACCATCTTTTAAAGTTTGACATTTGCTGTTGTGCAAGCGAGACAACGAGCGTAGAGCGTAGAGCGCTATCTCTCTCTCTCCCAATAGCTCCAGTCTTCGGTTAAGAGTCGAGTACGAGTAACGCTGTAAATATTAAAGGAACATGTTTTTTTCACCGCACAGCCTTCTTTCGTGACAAAATAGCTGTTAGTAGTGAACTTTTTAAGTTTAATATTTTCTTAATTCTGTTTTTGCTAACATCGGATTTTTTTTGTTTAATATTTCAATCTGTTAAATTATTTGATAGGCCTTTTTAGGTGGTGTAGAAACGATTTGTAGTGTACAAATTGTCATCAAAAATATATGAACGATAAGGCTAAACTCGCTCTATTTAAAACAACGTTTTACTCTCGCATTTACTTAATTAAACCTAATACTCTAGTTTTTGAACTAAGACAAAAAACGCAGATGAATTGAAGACCTCTATTTTTGAAATCGGTTAAAAAATTGGCAACAAAAGCTCATTCAATTCAAAAATTCATTTACAATATTAAATGTTAAAACACTTAATTTGCGCGTGTTGTTTTTCTTTAAGAACATAAATATATTTCAACACATAAATAATAATTATGTTTTACACGTGTATTTCACCTAGAAACCTTTTCAAAGGTCACTCCTACACCGCCCTATATTGTTCATGCATAATTTGTTACATGAGAAATACTTAGCCTCTGAGTTCTTTCTCGGGAGCAAATTAATACTAGTGTTTATTTTAACATCGTACTTATGTTTTTTGGAGTTTTTATGAAATAAAATGATTAATTAATGACAGATCAGAACAGATCGAATGAAATTCGCATTTATTTATAAGTAGCATCAATTAAAAAAAGCTTCAATAAAATTACAATTATAACGTTGCAAACCGCTAGTAGTATAACAAGTATTTGTCGTTTGAATTTTTACTAAGAAAGATCTCAACAAACTTTATACAAAACTGTATCGATATTGGTTCAGCCGTTTCATCGTAATGTTGCACTACATACTAACAAACGTATCCATTGTTTAATCCGACAGAAGCACGAGTTAGTAATTTTAAATTGAACAGCTACAGTTCCAACGGTTTAAGAAGGCAACCAAAGCCAAATAGGATTATATTCGTCTAAAAATATTGTTTGTTTACCTTACTTTCAGTCACATGATCATCTCAACAGCCTTCTGAAGCACCTGATATCGACCAATTTAACTTGAACTCCTTTATCAAAGCACCATCAATTAATCAACAGGGCCCACCAATTACTGGCAACATTAACCGGGGGTTAACTATAGTTAACCGTAGTTTAGACGATAGTTTAATCGACGTTATAACTCGTCTGTGTTTATGATACTTAAGTGTTCGGCCATTAATCTTGGTCTTTTCATACGATTTGAATGTGGAATTTGCCTGAAAGTTATCTTTATGTGAGTTGATTGTATTGAAGAATGTAATCATAATAACTTCTAATTTAATTTATAAATAATATAATAAAATATGTACTTTAAAGGCTCAGTATGTAAATTAATTAATTTATGTACACGTAACGTAAAAAGAGGAATTACACATGTTTTGACGACCTCCGTGGTCGAGTG
This sequence comes from Trichoplusia ni, assembly GCF_003590095.1. Taxonomy (NCBI): domain Eukaryota; kingdom Metazoa; phylum Arthropoda; class Insecta; order Lepidoptera; family Noctuidae; genus Trichoplusia; species Trichoplusia ni. Next base: position 12,356,254 of record NC_039486.1, read on the forward strand.
GCGTACGCACCGGTTTCAAGGTGTCGCTAGCTCTGAGGTCCCGGGTTCGATCCCCGGTCGGGTCAATGTAAAAATTCACATTTGTACATTGTCTCGGGTCTGGGTGTTTGTGGTACCTTCGTTGTATCTGAATTCCATAACACAAGTGCTTTAGCAACTTACTTTGGGTTCAGAACAATGTATGTGATGTTGTCCGCATTTATTTATTATAAAAATACAATAAAAATAGCAAAGGTAATACTTGTTTCTTAAGAAATTTCCGCCAGCAAACTTGAGGCATAAAAGATGTACACATACCGATACACATATATCTCAGTAGTCCATAATCATTACACATGATAAAATACGTAGAGCGTCTCTTAAAGCACATCACAATATAAGCAACTATGTTTTAGCTTCCGTCAAAGTATCAATGTTCAAATTCAATGAACACAAAAATAATGAGCAACAAAATAAATAAAAAAAACCTTAAGTAGAACTAACGAAACTACATAATCCTCAAAAGTTGCGTGTACCCGGCGACCATTAACACATGACCTCAAAGACATACGACAGAAAAATGCTAATGCGTCCGATCTTAATCTGGACCTTAACGCGTGCGTCCGACCACGCATACTTCACTAAATGTAACCCTTGAACTATCTGATAACACCCTTAGATTTACACCGAAATAACTTGACCTATCCACCCTCCCTAACACCAAATAATTATATAAGCGTGATCTGTTTGAGTACGACACGCCAGAGGGCAAGATATACTGGTTAAGAAAGCATGCGACGTTTGAAATATGTGTTGTGACGTCACATTTATGTCAGCCAATCCATTAATGTCCTTATCTGGACTTCCGAATTCGTGTGTTTCTTAGGAAAGTGTGTGGGCTTTATTGGCACGAGACATGACACAGCAGGTTTGTGAAGGTTTACTATTGATGTTGACTGGGAAATTTTAGAGGTAATAAAGTTTTAAGTATTTGTATGTAGAGTAAAATATAAGGAATAACGCGAAAACTTGCTCTTAAAAAAAGGATAAAAATATCTTTAGACAAAGTAAACAAAAGAAAAACCAAATTTGAAATAAATAAAATAGAGACATTCAATAAACCCGGTCTTTTTCAAAAACAAAACCAAAATGATATTGACTGACATAATCTCTAACTTTTACCGCATAAATTGAACAGCAATGACGTCACACAATCATTCATTTAACATCTCAACGTATCCTTACCCAAATACATATAACGACTTAACAAGCCCCAATTCACACACCGACAAATATCCCGTTATGGCTCATAAAATTCAAAGAAAAGGCCAAAATTTAACAGCACCATACCCCATATCCATTGTTAGTGCATGAATTCCGGAATGTAATCACTTCGTAGAAGACCGTGTGTAAGTCAGGTAGACGTATTGTTTCACACATTCTTAGTAAAATGGACAATCATATTCGTGCAAGCTTTTGTTCATACGATGGATTACTACTAACCCCTAGTTGGCGTCTAATGGTTCATTAAGTTATTTGTTTAATGCGTACTTCATTTTTGCAAATATTTATGGATTACGTGTTCATTTTTATGGTCATAAGATTTTAAGTTAACATATTATCCACTAAACTGTCCACATAGGTAATTGTCAAACTTGTAATGAAAAATGTCGAGTAGGAAACCCAATGCGTCCGGGGTAAACCACTTCGACTCCTTCTAAAAATCTCTGAAGCGTTCATAACTTTGTGTGAAAGGAATAGTGATATCTATGTTAATAGCTGCATCCCTATCTAACTTAGCAAAGAGCGCAAACAAAAAATCATATTCTCGGAATAATATACACAAGTAGCAAAAAAGAAACAAAAACTAACTCAGATGATATAAAGTCTCGTAAAATCATTCGTCCAAAAAGCAACATTCGTAGTACAGAACCTGAGCGAACAAGTTTAATAACTCGCTGAAGTGGGAAAACAAAACGAGGCAGACATTGGACTAACTACATAACAGGTAATGGCGAAAAATAAGCAAAACTCACGTGTAGACGAGCTTCGAGCTACGACTTGTGACGTGGAGTACGAAGCGAGGGGTGGGTGGGAATTAGAAAGGTTTTTTGGTAAGTTCAGAGTTACTGTGAGACGTTAAGACAGTTGGCTAGAATTATGTCTAATATATTTTTGTTAAAACCAAATAAAATAAGTTTAGGAACCGTCCCTTTTTAATAAGAACTACTTACTTAGAAACTATGGCAAATTCGGTCAACTGGTTCTGTGTTAGGAGGCGATGTATGAAAAATTCTAAGGTGTTATATTTCATAGGTGTTAAACTCAGAAAAAAAAAATCTGACGTCGGAATTGTACTACCTTTACAACACACATATGCATATGTACTAAAGTGCTTCGACTCAGCATAGTGAATTAGGCCTATCCATACCCCCCATCTTCCACTCAGACACATGAAATCAATCCTAAGCTACAACAAAATACCTTCTCCATACTTTCCAAGCCCCTAAAGCTATAAACACGTGTGCTATGCAGGCACACGGAAAGCTAACCCGTTAAAAGTGTAGGGAAAACATTGAAAATTTTGGCGCTTATCAGCCGGCGTTCTAACTTTTATTTTTGGTGCCCGAGGCGCGCTCCGTGTGTGCACGAATTGTTTGCAGACCATTGTAGGGTTAGACAGAGCTTCGTACTTTACTTAATTGTAGTCTACTTAATTGTTTTTTAGTGTTTATATTAGCGTCTTCTTTTAATACCAATTTTTTATATTAATATTGTTTCGCCTAAGGGCCCATCTACTATCAGGTTTTAATATTCCAGATTTAGTAAACGATTCAAGATGGAACTAATTTTTAGATGACGCGAGGAATCCTAGATCCTAGAATGCAAGTACCCGAAATAGCCAACCAGCAAATGATAAATCAGTTTCTAAATGATAGAGACCCTTGCCTAGTCCAAAATTCAGAGACTAGTATTTAAAACTAACCAAAGGAGATGTCTACGACAATAGTGGAACGCAATAAGCTTCAGATCATTTTCAAAAACGACACTATCAAAAATGGACAAATATGTAATTTGTTTCTTCTGTCTCTCGTTGTTCAAAGCCATATTTTGCTGAGGTGAGTCGACTACTATTGCTTCAGCTCCATTGAGGGGTAACTGAAGTCCGTATTCATAAAAACAAATGCCTGCAAGTCCTGCCACTTCTATTCCACATGCGCATTGTGTCGGGGCGCACGCGAGCCAGTATTTACGAGGTTATTTCGGCCGTGTGCTCTCACACGTCGCCCGATACACATCTGATTCATTACCGAGGCACTGTCTATAGGATACACGGTTTATGTGTAGCCTTGATTAGGCCATGTTTTAGGCTGGGAATTTGTTTGAGGGTAATTTTAAAACAAGCTTAGTTTAAAATGTAATCAGTCGAGGTAAGCGATGATGACGTTTTCTGTTTTAAAGTTTTTCGAGTGACACTATTAATATTGTTTGTATATTTGTTATCCCTTTAAGCTCAAACGGTTGGACTTATTCTGATTAAACTTGATATGGATTTAGCTTACACCCAAGATTACTAGACAGGCTAGTTTTGATCCGTGGTTTGGTTAAACATGAACAAGGAATGTGTAACAGTTAGAGTATTAATTTTCATTTCTTAAAAAGCCCTTTTAATAACTAAAAATCATAAACATATATTTTAACAATTGTTAATAATTATTTACAATAACTAAAAAACTAGGCCATTCAACTATCTCGTAAGCCTTAATGACGTCATCATTAGCGTTTGAATACAATGACATGTGAAAGTACGGAAACGATTGTCAACAATGACATACCATATCCCATGAATCATACTTGATTGATTACTGATAAAGTACTAGGAAACCATAGATTCGTATGTAGTTAGACGTACTACGTAAAAATAAAGACTAACGTTTCACCTACTTCAAACAAAAAGATAAAATAATGACATGAATTTTATTGGTCTGGTGCGAACTGTGTGTCATATGAAAATAAGCTTTGAATCTGTCAAATTTGAAAAAAGACAAGAATGAATGGATATGCAACCTCTTTTTGGAACTCTTAGTTGTTCGGATTACAAACTTGTTTTGGTTTTTTTGAGATGTAGAACAAACTTGGGTAGGCGAGGAAGGACTGAATATAATATAGAGACAAAATACAGTTAGGCTGTTACACACATTACCATGACAACAACAAAAAACTAACCTTATTTGCACCAAACTTTTTTGATAGCCATTTCAAACAATTACTCCCCACTTGTACCCAGTACATTCTATAGCATTCGAGCATTGTCTTCTAGTGTTGATTTTACAAAATTTAACGGTCAATGCGAGGTTATCGTTCTAAAAATAGTAAAACAAATTAAATTAAGTGTGATGTAGCACCAATTTCATCGTGTCGTCCGTTCCGAATCTAACTGTAAATGTAGCTAACAATTCTGAAACTTATTTTTCACACGATTTTGATCGCTGTGTGATCCACAAATGCTTCTCCTTAGTCTGGGTGTCTTTGTGCGTGTGATTTGTATGTTTGTAAAAACCCACGCGATACTGCGGGAGTAGTTTTTTTTAAGAAAACAAAAAAATAAATAATAATAATTTATTTTGCACCGGTAGGTACCTACAGGTAATATAAAACTTAGACCAAATGATTAAAAACTCTTTACGTCAAACCTCATTTAAACCTACACACCTCAGTCACCTGACAAGCAAACGACAGCCAATAAAAAAAGAAAAAAAATCAAACTAAGCAAAGTGAACACGACTGGAACTACAGCAGAAGTTCGAAACTAATCTAAGTGGTACAACTTGGCAGGCACGTGCCTGGACGCCATGTTTTTTTTTTTGCCGACATCAAAAAAGGTTGTACTTCACCCTTCAGCCAAGCGCCGTGATATGAGCATCGCATGCATGAAGGGGCCACAGAGTAGTACGAATCAGAGGCTGCAACTGTTTTTATTCAGTTTTTGAGAATACTTCAATAGCTCTTTTTAAAAGTTAATAAGTAATCGCAACATATTTACCGTTTGCTTTAGATTAAGTTTTGAGACGACTTCTTCTAAGTTATTTGTGGTCTTATAATATAAAACTTATTTTCTAAAGCACTGGTCCCTAATTCTCATATTCTAACCTAGACTGCAAACTTTCCAAAGCCTGCCAATAAATAAAACTTAATACACTTTTCACTCATTTCGCAATGACTTGGGAAACCGCAATAAAAATACAAAACCATTTCTCTCAATTACCAATTGAACGACGCAGAAGCTTTCGAAAACTATTTAGTTTAAGCACAAATAAACAGATTTTCTTCTTTTTCTTGTTTTCTTGATGGAATTTAAATTGACATGGCATGCAAAAATTGGCATGTTTCTTTCACAAAATTTGTGTATATAAACTAAAGTGATTTTGCAACGAAACAAACTTACGTGAGAAATAATATTCTTTACTTATTTTACTCGTAATAAATTACCATTTTAAGTTTCAAATAGTGCCTTGGCAACCTCTGTTCCTTACTACTCTGTGCCACCGAAGACGTCTAGATCCTTCTAGTACGTGGTGCCAAAATATTCATTTCTTCCGCCTCGCCGCTCGCCTCCTTGTCTCGACAACCTGAACTTAGAATGAGTTATTATACCGAACCGGTACACCTTTTAGTGTAGTGTGTGCTTTTTGCGACAAGATGCTGATTTGCATAATTATAAAAATGACAGTTGTGACGCAGTCGAGAAGAAGAAATAAGTAAGTACAAAGTCATTTTCAAGTCTAATTTTGTCTTATGAATTAGTTGCAATAGGTGACAATATTTATAAATGTTTTAAATTAAAGTGTACATATTTAAAATTTTCATCAACTTTTATCAAACGACTTTAGCATAATACCTCCCCCTGTACATACAAAACAAATTCTAAAACAAAAACAATTGCCGGCGCAAATCGTCAGAAACGAAGACCCATTTAAAACGTCACATATACCGTAGCGAACCACCCTTACACAAGTCTTGCTTCACCATATTCGGCCACAGTTAAGTCATAACCCATATTTAGAGCAATAAAGCCACACTACATTATTAGGAGCACTGTTTACTAGTGTTGTGACGTGATCACGTGAGGTCAGATGTTATCGATACACATACTACTAACACGTCACTTGTATGGGCATGGAGGGTTCGTGACTTGCGAACGATGTGTGGGGTTCACACGCACGGCTTTAACTTAGCATTTATATCTAAAGAATTTTTGTAAGGTTTGAAGTGGAAGTGATTTTGTGGTGATGTTTTTAAATTTAGAATGAATAAGAATAAGAATTGTCCAGAAATGTACCTACTTAGTCAAATCTTACGCAGAAATTAACTTCAGAAGTACTATTTTAAAAAAAAGAACTACGTAATTTCGTAACCTGCGTCATTTCCTTAAGTAAATCTTGACATTAAACAATAAACATTAAAATCTTGCTTGTTTTACTACCTTCTGGACTATCAACCCATCAAATCTAAAACAGTAGACATCAAGCAGTGAATGATGACGAAAATGATGAAATCTAAAAGCATGAAATTTCCTTAAAATTCCAACACAACGAGATTGCATTGAAAGTCCATTCTATATTTATAAATTACATAAAAATTCCGTCATCTACAAAAAAAAATTGGTTTCCCATATCCGTGGCGGCCATTCACAAGTTTTTTACTAAACTCCGCGTAAAGCCGTGGGGTCAACAGCCGAGAAAGTGACGGATGCTTTCACGCCCTATCTGCCTGAATGAAGACTTTTTACTGAGCGCCTCAAACTATATCTGTCGACTGTCCCACGTTTATTAATTCTTTGAATCCGTTGTCCGTTGAAAGATGGCGGGAATGTCTGACAGTCAAGACAGAAGCTATGTGGCACTTAAGTAATTGATTTAAATCATTAACTAATTTTAATCTCACAATTTAATAAACCCTTCACTGGATGTATAATATAGGTACATACTACGAGAAAAAAAGAAATTAGAACTTCGATGATTCAAATTTGAAATTCGAACCTGAGAATAAAAAATAAAAATGAAACAAAAAAGGAATTTAGTGACAAAAACAAACGAAGAATTTATCCAATTAAATAAAAATTCAATGATCTTTCGAAAAGATGTTTATCTCTGGAACAAATCGCTTCATAACCACCCACTTATGTTCAACGAAATATTTATTTCAGTGTGTATGTCGCCACGCGAACCACTGATTAACTTGGCAATTTATATTAATACGAGTTTAAGGGCTGTGTTAAAACAATTCAGAAAGATTTTAACAAATCATAGATATGTTATTCGACTTATTTGATGTAGTTCGAAGGATTTTAGAATGGCTTCCGTTTCGGAGAGTTTATTTATTTATTTAATTAATTATCACACTAATCTACCATTACAGGTTTGAGGTTACTTAACCTAATGCGGTAGCTAGGACTAAACAAAGGTCTCAAGTATTATGTGAACTAGGGTTTCAAAGATTGAATTATTATGCACATAGTTGCAGGTCAAAATTCCAGCAACTGTTTTAATATGTAATTTTCTGATAATTCTGATTATGCATAGGCAATAAGTTAGCCTGATACACATGCCCATCATTGCTCCTCCTGGAATTGCTTTGGTAAACTTTTTGGTTAGTGAGTAGGGGTACAGTGCTGTACTTATCGCTTTTAGCAATACCACCCATTATGCCACAATGTCTATGATTAACACGGAAACAGGAAAACTAGATGACATCACTCTTTTACTACTAATTAGCAATGTATATAGAAGAAAACGAGAATCAACCTGAATTGGATCTTAGCCGATAAATTAGTAAATCAAATCTTGTCAAATTTATAAAATGTAATCACATTATATTTTTTTCTTTTTTTTTATATCTTTTTCCTTAAGTTATATTAGTATGTTGTGTTATGTATGCGTTCAAGTTCGCAATAAAACACTTCCTTTCTTTCTTTCACATACTAAAATTATACTCAGACTTTGAACAAGCAACCTCTTTATTATGTAGCCTTTTTGAATATCCTACCTCCCCCCCCCCCATCCCTTTTGTCATGAAATGGCTATAGGTACCATTGATGTATAAAAATAGTTTTATTTGTATCGATGTATATAGATATCTACCTAATAAATTATACTCCTACTAGTTGTTGCACGCGAGCTCGCCCTCTAAAAATAGAAAACGATCCCAGAGGACCATAAATTCAGGATCTGTGTAGAAAGAGTGAAATAAAGAGATTATTAAAGTTTCTTATAAATCTGTTCAGTGGTTTTTGCGTGAAAGAGGAACAAACATCCATGCATACATACAAAACTTTCGCGTTTATAACATTAGTAGAAAATAGGATAGTCTCTATTGTCTTACAGCTAGGCAAATGTCTACCATTAAACCGTAATTTAGAACATTAACACGTAATAGCACAAACTTTATTAAAAGTTATTCTTGAAAACTCACTAAACTCAGTGTTAATCCGATAATCCACAAAATTAGAGGATTACGAATAGTTTTAAATCAAAATTGTAACTAGGTACCTTTTAATATAATAATAAGACTTAATCCGCAGTGATTACGTCACATGCAGGTAAGTATTCCGACAGTCTATGATTTTAAATGATAAGATATGGAAATAGTTTAATTATACTAAGTAGGTACTTGTAAATTCTGAGATAGTTCTAGAAAGATTTGGTAGATAAGTGTTTCTGTTTTTTTTTCTTTTCATATTCTTAAATTAAAGTACCTAGGTACAAGCATAAATGTAACATTCTCAAAATATGGTAATTTTTCAAAGCAGTTTCCATGATAATAAAATCATCCATTTAGTATTTAATAATTAAAACTAGATGTCCCTAAGTTAGACAATAATGAATATTAGACACATATTTTTGCCTTTTACTGAACAACGAATATTGAAAAAAAAAAACTGGCATACATTAACAGGTAACATTTCACACGTTGTAAGGACATCACAAACAATACAGACTCTTTTGTTTTATATCCTTACCTGACAGGGACTTCTTAAAGGCACATATTATTTAATACTTTACACAATCTTAACGGTGCCAAGAGCATTATTAGATAAGCTACTTGAATGAACGAAACTTAACATTTAGAAATTATACTGTACTTATTATAGGTTTGACATGTAAAAAACTTGAATTTAATACAAGAGTGACATGATCAAGGTTACAAATACGATAAGTATTTATAAATTTCTATAAATAAATGAAGTGGGTGCTTTTTAGAACGATGGGAATAAGTTTTTTTATTATTCATATCATAAGTTATTATTCGATGAAGTATTAGGTATATATAATTCCATCATCAGCAAATCTTTTTCTCTATGTATCTGACGCAAGAATTCAATTCAACGTACTTTTAAAACCGTATTTTTTTTTTATTATTATTTAAAAAGCTTAACCCCAATTTGTGCCGTCAAAACTATTCCAAGGTCTTATTATAATACAGTGTTCTTTTTCCAAATTCAAACGTGTTCAAACCTCTATGTTTTCTACACACAATAACATTATTTTACAACCGGCCAGTATCGGTTGCTTATGGGTACATTGTTTATTTTTTATTACTGAACATTTTATATTCCACGACGTGAAAAAGTTTTTACTGATTTTATGTAACAAGAGTGAAAATAGCTTCGAAGTCGTATAACTGCTGCTTAAGTCATGCATATTCATAAAACTGTGATTCTTTATGTTTAGAGCAAAAGAGAGCTTACTTTGGTTGAATTAAACCGTTTAGTTACATAAATTAAATGTCCAGAAAACACTTGAAAATGCCAGTTGATCAGATCATTTTTTATATTAAAAGAAACCATTTACAACTTCTTACACTGGCTTCTCCATCGAAATTACTTCCTCAAAATAAAACACTTGTTCGTGATTTTTGTAGTATCACCACTCGTCCGCGTTATCTCGGACATGTCCTAATTTTCGCTCGACCTCGGCTCGACTGGGGTCGAACGACAACACCGCAATTCGGATGCGAAAAAAGTTACGATCTTAAATTCTTCATTCAAATAACGGAGGCTCTCGAATGGCTAGTATCTGCTCCCAGCGTAACATTTGTTGCGAACTCGTAATAAAGTTAAACATAAACGCACAGTAAATGTTACTTTTAAAACTTCAGATTCGTTAGATAAATAAAGAGTAGGTATCCGAAAAGTACATAGAGTGTAGGAGGCGTCACATGTGTGTAGGTATTGGAGTAATGTGACACATGTGTGTTGTGAGCGCGGGCGGGGGCGCGGGGGCGCGGGCGCGCGCACGTGTGTGTGTGTCCGGGGCGGGGCCGGGGGCGGGCCCCACACCGGCGCGGGCGGCCAGTGCCCGCCGACCGCACGCCGAGCCGATATTCGGCATTCGCGCGACACCGCCGTACCGCGCGCTCGTCTCGTTAGTTCACTCCGCGCTCGCAAGCCATCCGCGACACACGTACGTGCCGTTCTCGCTCCCGTCGCCACCCTCGACTACTGCGCGCACTCACTACGACGCGAACCGTGCAGTGCTATTAAACTTTTCGGTGACTCAGTGCTTTCGGACTCAACTGTTATTGAAAAAGAATCTGTGTGAACTCGAACGGAATAGTGCAATGCGAAGATTGCGGTCCGGCGGGAAGGCGATACTTTGAGCGACGAAAGGGTTGGGGAGTGCGGGGTGCGAAGCGGGCGGAGGGCGGCGCGAAGCCGCGCAAGCGCCCGCTGCTGGCCGCTCCGCGGAGCCACACACGCGTGCAGACCGGCGCGCGCGATGGACGACAAGCCGACCGCCGTCGGCGGCGAGGAGCACTACAGTCTGCGCTGGAACAACCACCAGGCGCACCTGCTGCGCTCCTTCGAAGCACTGCTGCATGCTGAGACCCTAGTGGACGTGACGCTAGTGTGCGCTGAGCGCAGAGTACGCGCGCACAAGGTGCTGCTGGGCGCATGCAGCCCGCTGTTCCGCAGGATATTCAGCGAGAACCCCTGCAAGCACCCCGTGATTGTGCTCAAAGACTTCCAAGGATGGGAGGTGCAGGCAGTCGTGGACTTTATGTACCGCGGAGAGGTGTCCGTGGCGCAGGAGCAGCTGGGCACCGTGATTCGCGCCGGGGAGTCGCTACAGGTGCGCGGGCTGGCCGACCAGGACCGTGAGGAGCAGGCGCGCTCGCCGCCGCCGACGCCGCTGGCGCGCAGCCCGGCGCAGCACACGCCGCCGGCCGCGTCGCCGCCCGCCAGCCCGGCCAGCCCGCAGCCCCGCCGCAAGCAGGCGCGCCCGCGCCGCCGCTCCGGCGAGTCCGACACGCCGGAGAACCTGTCCATGCGGCGCTCACCCAGCGGCGGCCTGAAGGCCGTGCGCCTGGCGCGCCCGCGCTCGCCGCCCAAGCAGGAGCCCGAGGAGCCCGAGCCCGAGGCGCCGCCGCCGCCGCGGATGTTCGCGCCGCACCAGGACATGTTCCCGCCAGTGCCGCCGTCCGCGCTCTCGCTAACACCACCGCACAGTAAGTACATCACAAATAATATTGTTGCTAGTTGTCCATGATGGTTACATTTGATCCGCCATGTAACTAGGGAATCAATTTGCAGCAATTTTAAATCAGGCGACATTCATTTAAACAAATTTTTAAAATTGGCTAAAAGTTAAACAAAAAACAAACTAGTCACAAAGTGCAGCTATAAGTGGGTAGTTACACAAAATAATCGATATGTTGAAAAACTAAGGTTGCTCATATCAATGCCGTCACAGACGAACAATTACTGAGTTAACCAATAATTAGTAAAAAGTGACCTCGATCACTCATTGTCAACGTCTCAAAAACAAATCTCAAGATGTTTTACTTAAAATTTACTACCTACCTACGTAAAGGTATTCCCAGCGAATTTAATAAAAATTATTCGAAGCTTTCTGAACACCACAAAATACGCAGATTTGATTTCATACTGGTAATCGGTCATAAAATGGTTTAAAAGAAATCATCGATCCACTTCATTTATTATGAAGTCGCTGAAATTAAACAAGTTTAATTCCTATCCTAAAATAAAATAATAGTAGCGCTCTAATTAGAATCCTATGAGATGTGATCTATATTCAAGACTCACGAAACGTTAGCTGTAAATATATCTATAAGTCTAATTAAACTCGAATCATCAAAGGATCCGTTATCGATGAATCGTTATCGATTTCATAAATCGCATACAGGTTACCGGTGATTCGATTAGCGACCGATACCGAGTGTTAACCGGAACGGTTCCACAGATAAATTAAGATCACCTATTCATACGTCGGGTGCATTATCTCTTCGATCGCGTGAAAGGTTTTAACTTTATAAAGTCCATTAAGTGAGCATGTCGCAAACATTTGCCGTAAAATATACTTCTAAATGGACGGCATTCGAGCCAGTGATCGTGTATGGTCCCCATAAAGGTGTGTCAGTGTAAATTTTACACTTCAATAATTATTGCTTGTGCGTCTCCTTATGAGTATAAAGGAGGAAGCAATTCCAGCAGTCATCTTGTTTTACGAGCCCTTTTCGATTTCTAAACGTGTTTATGGTAGGAATTCTCTGATTGTCATAATCTAATTTAGGAATCGTATTTTCATCTCGTCCGATCTGTTATTTATTGTTGTTATAGCTTTTACAGTGTGCCCTATTAAATAAAGGATGGACTGCTTGGGACTTAGATGTATATTTATCGTCCAGTTTAACGGCAAGTTGATTTTAATTCTAACTGGAGTTACCAATTGAGTCAATCGTCACGAAACTTAACCGCAAAATGTAGTAACGGCACACTCATAAATTACAGCGCTAATATATTTTACACAACAAACCGTAGAGGCTCAGGCTGGAATTAGTCCAAGGAGTGGTTTTATACGTCAATTTTGTTTTATTGTTTCCTCAGTTTCGCGTATGTGCCGAGTGCTTGATTGCGCCATAATAGTCGTAGGTTGTAATGAAGGGTTGCACGCACTCGCCTCTCGCCGCCGACGTGCGTGGGGATACTAAACACGAGGGGAGTTTGAACGTTTCCGCACTTGTCATTCGGTTTCGAAAATCAAATTTCAAATTGCCTCGATTTAAAATGTTTGTTCGTGTTTACATTTCTGTTTTTCGGATTTCGAATTTGCAGTAGACAATTCTTTCTCGTTTTTATCGTTTGTAAATTAAGCATTGAAAGGTTTTTTGTTCAGCTTGTTGACGGCCAGCTACTGTGGAGGTTTATTACGAATGTACGTTTAACGTTTTATTGTTTCCTTCTCCGTGTGTGATGAGTTTGATTACAGTTAATGGTGGTGCGTAAATGTAATGAGGGGTTGGCGCGGGGACGGCGGGCAATCACAAAGCGTCGGCGATGTTTCTTGATTTGACTTGAACGAATCCAAAATCTTCTTGCTTATTCAGTCGGTGCCATATTAGTGATGTATTATTCAAATTGAGCTGCCGAAATGTATGTTGCTTATAAATCGATACTTATCGCAAACCTACTAGCTTTACAGGTTGCATCGATCATCCGTAATCAACAACTAAATGAATTAAAAATAGACTTATGACGACAGAAAATAAACGCTGCAAACCCACGCAACTTATAAAATGTCAACACAAGATTTTTAAAGTAGGGTGACGTATAAATAGACACAAAAGGGGTATTTTTCTTCAGTCTAACTTTCACTTGTTCCCAAAATGGGAATAAGGGCTTAATCATTGTTCTTTTTTGCACATTTGGGTACGATAGTTGCGCAATAAATTAATAAGACTGTCCTTAGAAATAAAAAAATAACTAACACATATTGAAAAAAATCGAGCCGTGTTCTATTTTCAACTATTTTCTAATTACAATAAGTACTAATTGGAAAATACGTGTTAGGGCAAAAGGCGTAGGTAAAGACGATTAATAGGGTACTTATCTAACAACATGCATATACGATTATACACATAAAGATTAACATCCATTGTTCAAGTCATCCATAATATGAACCGGTTTAAAAATGCATCGTTTATAACTTTATCTATGAGTTTTTGTCACGCCATTCTAATTATATTTTTATTAGAAACACATACACATATAGGTGATTTAAAAAAAGTATAATCGCCTAGTCTCATTCTGAGAGCAACGTAGCGCCATCTAGTAAAATAAAATATGAAGCCGCGATCTTTAATAAAAGAAGTTACAAGGAAAATACTTTAACATTTAATTAACAACATTTCTAAAAATAGAACACCTGATCATAAACAAAAGAAAGACATTAACAATCTTTGATGTTCTAAATACAAAAGAAACTACCAGTTTATAAATCACAGAAAATGTCAAGTTTGCCTAATAGTAAGTGCTTGTAATTTGTTTACATTAATTCATCACCTGACACGCGAGGTTTTACATCAGGTACACGACCTTCAAGGGTGGCAAAAAAAACGAGAGAAAAAACTGCGCAAACGACGACATTGGCACGAAGCGCTAGATACCGTGCGCGCACGCAAGGGCGGCTACGGTCACTATGCGTCACTGCGGTGCGGGACAAACTGACACTGTGTCATACAACACTGGAAACAGCAAGTCACACTTAACTCTGCTTGCCTATTGTTACTTGTCTAATACGAAACGATATCGGTTTTTTTTTTCGATAGTTTTTGAGGCTTGCTTTGGTTAATCCCAGTTCAGTGTGTTGTTCAACATCGCAAGATTCTTTACCTATTAGTCTTTTTATATCTAATCTGTATTAAAGCAGACTTCCATTGGTTTTTAAAATTGGATCTTCCTGAAGGATGGATAGATATAAGTGTTAATTAATAGCAGGCAGGTAGCGTAGGTATACGAGGCACTATTTTCGCTTTAAAATCAAATATCCATATGAATTATCGACGACAAATTTAAGCGAAATCCTTTTAGAGTTAATATCGATTCCAGATGGATAAAAATCTCATAGGCCATAGTTGTAAATAAACCTACAATTTTAATATTTACTTAATAAGAAAAAGTTGGCTTCTTGTACATTTGAACTCGCAACCGTCCTTGTATATATCAGGGAGTCATAAATTAAAAATGAGTATACTGAATACATAATATTTACAACCATATAACAGGGATTACGCAGTCATGAATGAATATTATTTCTAATTAGTCAGCCTATTCCAATAAATTAATATTGGATTCTTGAGAACTTTGACGCATCTTAAATATGAATGAAATATAATAATTATTGTTTTTAAAGTAAAGTAGATAAGGTTACCACATAATGTGGTTCAATTTAGGTTATGTCGAAAATGAAGCTAAGATTCTTTTGCAAGTAATTAGAGAACAACTTTATAATAATTAAAATTGATAACATATGGAACTACGTATACAATACAATACAATGCAAATCTACTTTATTGCACATCAAAAGAAAACATTTGATACAGTAAAATAACATGTAAAATGTACAAATTGGCGGTGTTATCGCTACTCGGCGATCTCTTTCACACAACCATTGTATGGAGTGGAATGATCCGAAATCAAAAAGGTAGTATCCAATATACATAGTATACAATACTTTTTACAACTGACGGCTAATATTTTGAGCCATTTACTACGTCTAATCTTAAAAAAATTAAGCAGGCACGGCTAGCATTAAACTTCAATATGTTATTTCTAAAAAAGAGGTCTTTATCCGGCAGTAGAATATTAAATAGGCTTTAAAAAATATATTATTATGACGTAAATACGTTCTTCGACAATTTCTGTCCGATTGCTACAATACCTGTTTATTAAACCCAACTAAATAGTATTTAGTTGTTCAAACAGCTGTCAATCAAGATATAAGTTCGTTGACAGATTATTGTTGTTATCAGGTGACATTTGTAGAATAACCTCGCCGCGGGCGATGAAGTCCGGCCACCGAGGCTTAGGCTTTTGTTTTATTATTTAAATTTATTTAAATGTTTCAATTTATATGTCATATGTACGGTATTCGCAATAAACGTCAATATTTCTTTAATTTTAATTGAATGTGTTTGATTAACAACAATTTCATAAGATTTTTTTTTATTATTATAAAGAAATCTTTTTTAGGAAACGCTTAGCATATATTTATATATGTAATACGAATGCGATGAAAAATAAAATTAATTATATTGTAAATCATATCTTGTCCGGCTATCACCGAACGGATGCAGTCCCTACTGAAGGATTAGAGCGATGCGCGAGCTGCGCTTGCGCATTTACATTCAATCGACACCGCAGCCGCCCGGTGACCTACTTGTATATTGAGTTTTAACACAAATTCTTTATGTCAAAGTATTAAAAGATCGAATAAACTGTTTCTGAATTTAATAACACCTACCTAGGTTGTAGATAGTAGGATTACTAGGTGACGAATGATAAGGTCACTTTAGGTCTGCTGTACGGCAAATAAACTTTTCATCCCTTTTACATTCAAAATAATTATTTATAAAACGTTCGCCATTTCATATCCCAAATAATCTACGTTGCTAAGCAGAGCATAAAGCATTACACCATAAAGTTTGCATTCATGAACTTTTACTTTCTCACAAGTCTCACAACTCGCCACCCTTGCAAAAAATACACACGTTATAAACATTCAAAGGAGTTCCAAACACATTATATCAGTCAACGCGAATCATTTAAAAAAAGAACAAAATGAATTCTCTTTTCAAAATGCATGTGCATCCAAATAATCTTACATGTACAGTTTTTCAAAAGTAGCTCTTATTGCATTGACATAAAGGCGTTGTATAGTAATACCATTGACTAACAGGAATTACGATGACCAAAAACGAATAGGACCAAACATTGGAGCAAACTCGATCGTCGCCTGAGGGGTGTCTAAGTCTTGCAGGCCGTCTGACACGGCATAGCAACACCTGCCGTCTGTCTGTCTGTCACTGACCTAGGCCAGCAAGCGACCAAACCCAAACCTGTTTTGACAAAAACGATGCAAAGCATTTTGTTACTAACAAACCAACACACAGATTTCAGAATCTTCGATAAACCGTCGATTTTCAATCACAAATGCAATGAAAAGTAATTTATAATTAAATGTCAAGTTAAGGGCATTTTCTGTTTAAATTACTGCGCCCCATAAACGTTTGCCTCTGGCTAGCAATTATTAAGATAATAAAAACTGGTAATAAACAGACACACATTACTAATCCGTCAATTATGAGCAACGTAACATATCTGCGTGTCGCGAGCGCATGTAATTATCATTCTAATCAAGCATTGTGTTACGGAGGTGAACAAACAAAAAAATCGAGCAAGCGCGAGTGTGGACTATGATGTTAAGAGACTCGCTTGTCAATTGTTTGTGTTTCATTTCACACAAGGGCCAAAAAAAGTTTAAAATTTCGATAATGTTCTTAATTCAAATAATAGCGCGCTTTGTCTTTATATTTATTGCTGAATTCGAAGACAATATAAATAAAAGATGTTTAAAGTTACATACCTTTATAAAATAATCGAAATAATTACAAGCAAACAAAGATGAAATGTTTAACATAGCCTTCAATTGCATGGCCGCTTGGGCACGGAACTCTAAACGTCATGTAATTTTTTGCGGGGCTTCACCCAAGCCAGTTCATGTTCATACACGTGTTTCATTAATACTCTATAATAATATTAAACTGTCATTAAGCTACTGTTGACCGATATTTTTTTTGAAAATTCGTTCTCATCCAAAAACTGAACAAGAAATATTATCGAATAATTAATACTAATCTAAAAACGAATCGAACGAATTTCTGTAGTTTTCAAATTTAGAATTGATATCTTTGCTCGTGCGTGAGAAACATTACTTGTTTGTTATTAATGTATACCTAATTACATTAAACACAAATAAAACGTCAGTAAAAAGTAAAAAAGTTGAATTTATAAAAAAAGGCTTCATTTCACTTACAGTTACGCAAACAAATATAACAAAAAAAACAACAAACCTAGGTACTTAAATATGTCTTATTTACGCCATAAATAATTTATAGCTTCTATGACATTTCCGATACTTGTGGAGAATTGAAATCATATCCTTGCTTCATAAAACATATTTTTCCCTTATCCATTATTTTTCTCATTTCCTCTACTTGAGAGACAAATAAAAAACAGACCTAAGTTATAAATAAGTCTTACATTACTCCAATATCAAACGCAGATACAACTTTCTTCAGACATACTAATGTAAAACAAAACAATAGAAGCACAGCACTAGATAAAAGTAGACTCGGACAATAATTTACGTGTACATATCTATCAGGCAATTTATTCAGCAGGTGACCGTTTCGTGAAAGGTGAGAGTTGTCGCAACGACACACGGACACACGACCGACTTGAATAAGCGATATCGCGAATTTCAATTCACGTTTACATATAAAGGAGGTTTTACTAGCGCTCTAGATAACACAAAAGAAAAATAAAGCTCAGTGAAACGGAAAACAAAACGCGGCTAGGTTTTAAATTAGGAATGCGAACTAAGGATATTTAAAGCTTTTTTTAGGTTTCCAAATTTAAAAGTAGGGAGTACGGAAAAAGAAAAAAATGAAATCAGAAAAGTACTGTGGTCGATAGTAATACCATTCCAAATTCATATCTACTGACATTATCATATTATGCTGGTGACATTCTAACACTTTAAGAACGTGCCTATTCATATCGTACGAAGAGCGACAAAAAGGTTTCAATTAAAAAATCTACATATTTTATTAAAAAAAGTATATTGATATGATGTATAGGTCTAAAAACCTTTAGATCCACTCAATTAAACGACAGCTTGAGGCACAAAAACTTTGCCAAGCAAAGACAAGTGAACAAGACTTTTCCAGAGGTTTTGAAAAAGGCCGTCTTGCAATCAAAATGCAAAGCGCACTTTAGCGATATATCACATGTAATTTAATGATAAACATGATTACTCAGTACGAAAGTAATTTATTAGCTATAAGTACGTTGATTTAGTCATTGAATAACTTTTGACCCCGTCCACAAATTATTTGTGTTATGCGTGTAAGCAAGGCTTCTCATGTTAGGGAGAAACTGCAGTGACTATTAAGGAATGTTTGTTAATGCAAAACTAGCAGAATAATCTTTCCAAGCAAAACTTGGAAACATGTTAGGTACACATTTTGAAACTTTTATTAGGTACTAAGGTGTAACTTTTCGGGAAACTATGTAATTAAAAATCCTTCACAATATAATTTAACGAGAAGCAAATGACACTTAATAATGGCGGCGTATTTCGTGTAAACATGGATCATGTCGCGTAATATTTTGACAATCTAAAACTTCAATTATAAAGAAAAATAAAACTCGAGAATTGGAGCGCTACTGTAATTTACCAACATACAAAATTTCTGATTTGCAAATGTCAGGAAAACGTGTAAAAATGTGTATTTATAATTAAATTAAAAATATTTAATGGTACGGTCACTATACTTCTTATAAGTGGCTCTCAAACTATAGTATTAGTTTCAATAAAACAGAAAATAACTGTTCAGGAAGTTTTGAATTTAAATAAATATTGTGCTACTGAACGGTAGAGGATCGAGATTATTTGTTGCCGCGAGCGTAAACAATATTTTAGAGCAAAATAGTTTTATTATATTAAAACTGTACTCTGTAAGACAATTTTATCTTCAGTCTTTTGTTTTAATCTTATATTAAAATGCTATCTCCTCTCAAGAGTTCCTTATTCAAATTGAATCAATAAAGTTTATCTATTGACTTCATACTCAGTAATAGAAAATATAATATCAATAATTGACATACGTTACAGTAACTGGCGGTAAAGACACAATAATAATTATGACGCTTAAAACTAGTATGAATAAAAAAATAGAATGGTTTCAAATTTAGAATACCCAGAAACCAGTAATAACTTACGTCAATGTAGGTCTAATATAAATTAAACAATTATAAAAGAGGTTTACATCTGCACGTAGCTAGACGTGACGTGGCTATTAATTGGTACTTTAACTTCGTCATTCAAATGTTATCCTTACAAGAAAACACAAATATAATAATAATAATATCTATTGTAGCTTAAAATAGAACAAATATTAGGTAGGCATGTAATCGGGCAGTTGTCTGTGGTTTATAACGCGTCAGTGTTGACGTATAACCTCAAAATTGTTAAGTAGAAGCACATCACAATAATATTTTATAATGTCTGTCAGAGGTTAAAACGTATTTAGCTTCGCTGCTGATAAGTGAACGTTTCTATTGAATTATAGTTTATTTTTACCGAACACAACAGATACAAGTTGACGAAGTATTCGTAGCCAGATCTCTCTTTCAACTGTTTTAGCAACACATCATTTAAATTTTTAGGGCCTTATTTTTTGGCGGTAAATTCAAGTAAAGACAATAATAAGAATACTTATTACGCCTAAAGTAATATAGATGTTTACCGATTTAAAAAGTTGCGTATTTTCAGGCAGTGATGTCTTGACGTGTCAATCGAGATAGCTAATGAGGTTTAATTCATCCCGGTCTTCTCAAATAGCAAAAATGTTTATAATACTCTATAATAGTGATTTAAAAATAAAACACCAATCAAAGGCACGCAGTCAAACGTTTAAGATTATGGATTTACAAGTACAACACTTAATCGTTTCCTGTGCAATACTATAAAATATAGGCTACTAATGTAATTAGTTAAATGGATTCTTAATTATAGGGAATGGCCATACGTTCTGTAAATCGATTGTTCTGATCGAATGCTACCTTTGTCCTTGACTTATCGAATTGATTTCGATTTGCAAGCAATGTAATGAAAAACTTTTTACCCGCACTTTGAATTGAAAATAGGTCTTCTGTTTGAAAATCTTTTTTTTTAAACTATCGTGAGAATGATTCATTATTACCTAAATGATGTAACGGTTTACTCACGCGTATTTATCGGGGTAGCCCGACTAGTTTCGGACCCAACCGGAGTCCTTAAACATGAGCAGACACGGCGGGAACTAGTCGGGCTACCCCGCTAAATACGCGTGAGTAAACCGTTACATCATTTAATAATGTTTGAAAGTCATACCTGATATATCAATTCGTCAAAAACAAAAATTGAGATGACAGCAGGATTTACCAAAAAAACAGTACAGTGACAGTTATGAACAAGTGTAAGCTTTTATAATAGACCAGTGACAGTTACAAATAGAATGCCCTAAAGTTTGAAAACCCCGGGGATTAGCGCGCATGCGCGGGCAGCGCGGGCGCCTCTCAATACCTCGTCGTTAGTCACGCGCATTGACAAATACTCGCGGTTAATTGGATGAAAACGCGCGCCGGCCGCTGTCCGCGCACTAAATTACGCGGTTTACGACGACGCACTATTATCAATAAGCCTTGTATTGAAAGCTGTTCCGTTTATATGCTCGCTTTTTGATCGGTTCAGTTATATCGGTTATATTCGCATATCCGCTTCGTATGTCATTCCTGTTTCTAGTTTGTTGCTGGTTACCTGTTGACGTTGGCACTTAGCTGCGATTTATAAGTTGAATCAGTCGAAACAAGAATTTCATAGAATTTGATTTATTAAAAGTCGGATCAGTCAGATTGGGATTCGATAGAATTTTGTATTTGAATTTATATTGACCGTACAATGAACCGAAAATCATAGACAACTGATTTTTTTTCACAGATAAAAGTAAAATTTCGTCCTTTCAAAGATGTAAATGAATTTCAAATACAACAATTGACTGTCTCACACGCATGTTACAAAATCAATCATGACTGGTATATGGTAATTTTCCTTATTTCCGGGCGTCTAGTGTGTAGTGACTAAGGCCATGACATGGGATCTACGTTGGCGGCACCACAGCGCGGCTGCGTCATCCGCTGATACCACTCTGACGAGCATTGTTTTTCACTTGATACGTCGGTAACGCGCCGTCCCAAGCTTTTGGCCGGGAAAACCCACTCGCAATGACGCCGTAACTGTGCTGCACATTAAAAACAATATAAAACCATAACAACCTGCAATCATTACTTAGTAAAACAACGTCATTAAGATAATCAAATGCTTAACCTACGCTTAATCATAATTATAGACGCAGATAGCTATCTCCGTAAGTACGGGAGCATCAAAATTGTATGTAAATCATTGCCATTTTAGAACACGATTTGTTTGTTAGAAAATCTCATAGAACTGTTATTCATGTTCCCATCGCAAAACCGGAACTGAAATCACACATTACATTTAATTTTATACGAATTTAATAACAAGTGAGATGCGCGGCGGTCCATTGTATGTTCCGTGACCATGAGAAAAAGCACAGCTCGGTTTTTTTGTTGCCGATAAAGAGGTGCCGACGTACAATTCGGAGCAAGATTGATGCGCATGCGTGATCATATCTGCCCGCTGTGAGCGCTGCGGTAATAATTAATATTCCATAATCCATTCATCCCCACATTACGCGGCGACTCGTCTCACCGCCTCCGCGCCCGGCCCGCTCCTGCCATCCCGGCTCACACCGCGCACCGGTAGCAATATGTAATCGTCACACATCTGTAATTGATTCTACCCGTTAAATTCGAAATTTGAATGAGCCCTCGCTGAATGAGAACCGAAATAAGATCACGAGTGTAGTGCGGTCCGCGGCGCTCGGGACCGCTGCCGAGCCTCGGCGAAGCTCTCACTGCGCGGCACAATGACCGCGGCGCACACCGCCAGATCTCTCTCTTGATAAACGCATAAAAAACGTAACGAAAAAACTACATGTCATGCATCTACGTGTGCTAGTCAATTTCACAGCGACCGTCATGGGAATCGAGCGACGAATGGACTTTAGAAAGCAATTAAAATCAGTGCCCACGAAAAGGAACGCGACCAAAAAGTACGATCGACACATCAAAATCGGCGAACACGTCGCGCTCTGTGCACGAGTCTGTTAGACATTGTCGGGGCGGTGCGACACGCGGACCAGACCGCCAAATAGTTCTCCGAACTGAATGGTTGACAAAAAACTGACAACGTACACCGGTAACAAGACATAAAGAAGACAGGAAAAAGAAAACCAGAGAATGATCTCGGCCACTTCATGTCATACAAATTGGTCATTGCTTCAAATAGCCGTGGCGGCCCATAACTGTTTTACATGTTAACGATTTTGACGTTGGCGCCACTTGTATTTTTTTTAATTCTGGCCAAATATATTTGCAAACAAGTCCTTAAACTCTGTGGACCTTTTACTTTAGGGAGATGATAAACACAAACAGGAACTACTTAGAGGCCAAAAGTGTACTTTACTTTTTATCGCCACAAAAAGGTCGGTATGAAATCGAAATCAGATTACGGATCCTGCGATTATAAAGTTTCGGCGGCGTACAAAGGGACGGTAACCACAATTTGGTTGTGGCGACCACACGGCCATACATTATAGAGATACGTTAGTACGTGTTGCTGGACCCGCGGGCCTCGGACGTGACTTCCGAGATATAAAACGATGACAAAAACGCGATTGGAAAACCGTTTCCGCGCGTATTAGGGAGAAACTTTGACCGCGCGAGCTTATTTCGAATATGTTTTGGGTTAAGAGCCTCTAAAACACGCACAAATAATTGAGTCATAATCGATTAAGGCGTACCTTAATACAATGTCGTTAAAACTTTATGAATATTAAGTTCCCACGTCGTTCTTTAATTACCTTCGATCATTAATGGACTTCTGCTACCGAAGCTTACATGAATCACATCGCAACTATTCGCTACCGCAGCCATCGGGCTCATTAATTAATTGGCACGCGTTTCATAATACAAACACATGAATTTTAATACATTGACATCCAATTTGTTTTATAATAAATTAGTTAAAAACTTTACCGAGAAATAATGGATGTCATTGCATTATTCACTGTAATTTAATTACAAATTACACAGGTTTATTTATCTCTGCGCACGAGTGAGTCACTCATGTGAGTAATAATGGCGGCTCAGGCGCCGGTTACCGGTGTTGCCAGGCGAAGAGGATTTGCCCATTTTAGGGGACTTAGAATGATAGTGCTATGTTAGGTACTAAACGGTAGGACAGTTTGAAAGGGATTTCTTGTAGGCTGTTATTATAAGATAGGAGTTTAATGTTTATCACTACGTCAAGATGCAGTATAAGCGCTCCCGCGAGCAGCTAAATATAAAAAGTGAAGTAAAGTTCGGCTTCTTTGTCGCGTAAAGATTCGAATTTGATTCCAGTCAGACCATACATAACCCGATTTGGAATACTGCCCAGTTTATCCAACTTCTTCAAACATTAAACCAACCAACAAAACTTTGTTTAATTTAATAGAACGGACACATTTATCCCGCATGCAGAATCTGCATTCACTAGTGCAATTTGAGCTTTTTAACTGGTAACCCGGCTTATAACAAATAATTTGCGCGGTCAACCGCACTGTAAATAGCAATTTTAAAATCAATTTAATCTTTTTCTATAGTGGCAATAATATAAAAACTTTCGATACGCCATATATGCTAAAATCAAATATCAAAACGCGGAATAGTGCCTAAAGAAAAGAAAAACTACTCTGGTGACGTTTCTCTTTTTTACTAAAACTAGCCAAAAACATAGATCTTTCATTCATACTAAACCATCATTGAATGTTTTATGAACAAAATCCCGAACTAAAGACATCATCCTATTTCTGACGCAGTCGGGTAACAGGAGTCGTAATATTATTGTTGAATAGAACATAATAATACGAATACGACTACACAGGAAAGTATAATAATATAGAATATCCAGAATCATGGAATAATTTCTTTCCTTATGACGCAAAATGACGATGTCACAACAAAAACAATTTATATCGGACACTGGCATCGCTTACGTACAACATACGTCGGCCACAGCAATTAAAGAACATTTTCCTCCAAACGCGTTCGCTGTTTTGATATCCCAATATGAGTAACACATTCACTCTTTTGTATAACATTTGTTGCGTTACTAACATAACAAAAGGTACTTAATTTATAATTGGACCACACTTTCCATTACGCCAACATAATTTATGTAACATTTGCTTTGTAAAAGAAATAATTTGACACTTTATTTGTAATGAAAGAGCTACGAACATGTCCAAATAGATAATGGATTCCGGATAATCTTGATTGAATTGTGTGAAACGTCTAGATAGACGTTTTTGTAGTCTAAATTGACTACCTAATAGACTACCTGACAAATAGAAAGGACAAGTGACCAGTAAAGTTATGCGAAAGATCTTTCATCTCGATTGCGGGCATTCTTAGATTGAACTTTTTCTTGTCACAATAAGATACTTGTACAACATGCCTTGTTGGTATTCACGTAATATTAAACCCATATTTCAACAAAGTTTTAATTTAAAAGAATGTAAATACACAAATTCTACAATTATTAACGGTTTATTAACTTTATTCTCCAAATGTAACTATTTTTTTTCCCTCATTCAAATAAATCTCTTGCGACGCTATCTTGGTCACAATTGTGCGTCAAGTGCGTAAACGTCATGTTTAGCCGCAGTGTTGTTGTGTGTCAAGATGGCTGACGCATCAATGCTTAGATCAATGTGTCTTTTACGTAAGTTCACAACACCATGATGCATTCATTCAATGACAATTAATATTACTCCTAAAATTTAATTATAAAAACGTATCGTAGGAAATTGAGCATTACAAAATAAGTTGAAGATTAAAAAAAAACAATATGGGCTAAACCTAACAATCATGTAAGTAATTTCAAGCAGCAATCCGCAAAATTGATCGTAATAAAACTAGTTTATTGTTGCCTTCCACTGGAGCGTACTTTAATCTAAATCTGTTATGTTCTAATCGATATAACATGGTACATGGCTCAATTTATTTGCGTCCCACATTGTAAGAAAAGATTGTCCGCATCATACAAGCAAATTATTATTTAGTCATTACGTATTAATTTTCCTTTAATAAATGGAAGACCGCTACAATCTATTAATATCAAATTCTAATATTATGCAAGAAACTAATTTAATATAAATTACAATGCGTTTTTATAGGTTCCCAGAGAAAGTTGCTAACACTTGATTATAAAACGTATCGATTTTTTATTTACTCGCGTCGTTTTATCCGCTCTGAATTGATTCTCTCGATCGACCACAATCGTTTTGGATATCATTCCACATGGTAAATTACATACGCAACGGAAGCAAATGGTGACCACAAAATATGTCTACGTATTGTGGGAAACAAATCACCATATTTTGCGAAAACCATTAAAATATCTGTGATTAAATTGTACCAAAGTATCTTACTTAATAAAAATAAATAATAAGTAAATACCATATTTAATCTGTGGCAGAAAATAATAGGAATGACAGTGAAGGCTGTATGACGAATTACCTTTGCTTAAACAGAAAAACAATTATTTCTGATTCATAACCTAAAAATAAATTTACACAACGATTTGAAAAAGTATATTTACCGTTTTGTTCTTTTCCAAGGATACATTAAATTTATTATAGTAAATAAGTAGTTTAGTTATATGATACCCGCTGCGCTACAGACATCGCAAATCTCTTCAAAACTAAAATATCTAGAACTTAATATCGAGTGAATATAACGCGGAACTTTGAAAGGACTGAAAGTTATAGTGCACTAAAACATAACGTACGGTGAAAGTATTTTAAGATTTAGCTGTTAACCGCATTATTTATTCATGGCTCGCAGTAAACATAAATCGCATTTTAAACAAGTGCATTTTATACTGGGCTTTAAAAACAACTTTAAGTAAATTACGATAGTATACTTCATCTTGTGGTGTTTGTGTGTCGAGGTAGTGTGTTTTTGTTGTAGTTTCGTACGGACAGAAAATTTTATTTTAAACTTTTATTGGTGGGCTTGAAAACCGTTCTATTATGTATGAAGGTTAAGCGGTAAATGTTATGGATGAGAAATTATCACTGTCGTCAAATATCTCTATTTATTGGTTTTGTGTCTCTCGCCCATGTTGCAATATGTTAAAAGTAGTATTCAGACGGTTTTTTTCTAACCAAAATCGTAATCGTAATCATGTTATGGTTTATGGTAAATACAATTCTATACGACAATTTTGGAGGTAAAAAAAAACTTGACAAACTGATTGTGTCTACATCACTGAAGCTGAACGTTTTGTAGTCGATAAACTGAGCAAAGTTCTCTCAATTAAATGATTTCCCTTTAAAATCAATCACACGTGTAATTACATGACCGGGCCAATTACAATACAACAATAGAATCTGTTCTAGTGTGAGCGCTATGTGCTCTACAAATCGAGCATAGAAAAATAAGATGTCTGGTATTAAAGCCTCATCTGTGGTATTCGGTGAGCATAGACAATGAGCGACTCATTTTGGAAGCTCGTTCGGAAACAATAGAAAGTGGGGCCTCCTACAACTTCACACGGGACGCGCAACCAGTGGAAAGTTAACGAAAATACATTTCAATAGCTAAAAGCAAAATTGGATGAGTGAGCTTACGAAATTATCGCGTTAGTGGCCGTAATTCATTTGTATGAACTCTCCCAGGCATCGTGTGACCGTGTGTGATTCCACTAATGTGTTCTTGTTATAACACCTATTGCGGTTCGTTTTGAAACCGTTCTGTCATTGTGAAACCAACTTAATTAGGCACGATCACGATTCACACATGAACAAATGTACACGAAATTTTTGATACAAATATTAAAGCAGCTCCATTTTATAAAACATAAGATTACATAAAATATAGTTAGCGGTAAGCGGCCATTGTTTATCGGTGATAATCAAACGGTGCTCAAGGTCTACCAGTCTTATAAATATTAACTTGCCTTTATGATCATTCGACGGTATTTACACCCCATATTATTTATGTAATGGGGACTTACACTGGACACGCGATCTTCTCAGACAATGCAAGGATAGTGGCTGCCCATCATGATCGACCTAGACTTCTTTCCACTTTAATTGTTCCCCACATCTATTATAACGTATATTTCACTGAAACAATAGATTAACCCAGTTGCGGCGTGGTCTATTATAGTTATGGCGTTTCTCGTCCCGCGATATTATTGCTTTCGTATCCTTGGCGTGAGCGGCTATTTATCATGTGATCTATTGTACATACAGTCGACATCGGTATTAGATTAAAGCGATAATTAATGCTGATTCCATACGACCTAGATTCGGGCCCGCTCGATAAAGTTAATTTACAGTTATAGTTGTAAATCTCGTTGCAAAATAAACGGCGAGCACGCGCGCCTGCCTGACCGTAGACAACACGCGGAGACTCCCACACAGCTCGGCTCGGCACGTCAGCTCCCTCCGGCCGCGCGCCGTCAATGGAACCCTTCCCGGCCGGGCCCGAGCCGGCGCCGGTAAACACCGTCACGTGGCTGCATGCGCTACTACCCGGCCGCGGACATGCACACCCTCGCTCGAGCCCGACGCAGGCAAGCGACGACTCCGCAACCCCGCCGGGTTTCAGGGAAAACGCACGCATGTGTGACGAGACAGGCGAAACAACACATGTGCGTGACCCACGCGCGAGCGAGAGGCTCCCTCAACTTTTGTCTGAATGAACGGGGTGAAGTTTGACAAGTTGTGTACACATGGCCGCGAAAGGGTTGAGCCGAGTTGTAAACTAAGTTTGTGAACGCTTTCGATTTCGACGCGTGTTGCATATGGGGCGAACATCGATCGATGTCTAACTTTGTTGTTGGCTAAGTTTACTGGGTATTTCGTTTGTAAATAGGATTAACAGAGTTGAGAAAAACATTGCTAAAAACAAGAATATATTGCGAAAAATTTGTTAAATTTCGTCGTGGATTGTGTCAAGTTTGTGGAAAAAATGTCGGATCGAATCGTAGTGCTAACGTATTGCAAGCGTCTCGTTATCGGGTGTGTTTCGTAAATCATTGTTTATGGTCGAATAGTTCTCTGAAGGGGTCCGAGAGACCGGAATTAGAAAGCGTCAAGCGCGCGAACTGCGCTACGACTAATTGACCGCAAGGTTTACGCGACTCTGCTAGAAATTGTGACGTAATATAATAAGCCTGAAAATGGCTTTATCGTGGATATTTGGTATCTGAAACTTCACAACCAATGTGCCAAGTTTTCGGTTTAAATCTGTATCTTACACTTGTATATTCATTTCAAATATTGCCACTAAGCTAATAAAATTATAGTTAATTATAAATAAAATATTGTTATAAAAATGCTTAATGATATCTAAAATGGCTAATAGATTAATTACATTAGATTTTTTTATTTCACACAAACTATAAAACGTCCAATTAAAGTGGCCAGTGTATTTACGTCGCGATCTAGATTTGCCTACTTTTATTAGGGTACCTCAATTAAATAATAAGAACCTTTATTATATTTAATGAGCTCAATTTATTCATAATACAGAAAAATAATTAAGTTTTATGGTGGACCTACGTAGGTAAATGATGGAAACCTGTTTTAGTTCGGTTTCGGTTTTATTCCTAATCGTTTGGTCTTGATTTTGTATAAAACTTTATAATAAAGTAGATAAGACTTGCTTTGTGTAATGCTATTTACAATATCTATATTTCTACAATAATATTTATACTTCTGTGTAACTGTGGGCTTGTTTACTACACCTTAATTATAGGTACAAGCCAAAGCCCAAAAGCGCATTAACAAACGCTATCTACCGAAGTTATTTAAGCTACTTATGTAGGTATGTAGGTTTACTTCACACGTTTGTCCGCAAACACGGCGGTGACCACTTAAACGACCTTCAAATTACATGCTTTCAAATATCCAATTATTACAGACTATTAACATAGGACATGACTTGAGGTACGGGACCAACACGGGACACGTCCACATGCACTTGGTCGTTTATTTTTAAGTCTTCCACCCGATTCGAATGTGTGCTTATTGATTGTCGGTAATTATGCAAAATAACGAGTCGCGGACTGGCTCGCTGCTCTAACTAGTGACGTGTATTAACGGTTCGTTAGGACCGTCAGCAAACTAAAGCCGCCGATACAAAGACACTGCGTGCGGAAAACTTAATTAATTCGAACCAACACAACTTATACGCGATACTATAAAATATACAATTAAAACAGATACACATAAAATGTGACTTGATGTTAGCTTGCCGTTTGTAGGTTACTCTGACCGTACACATTATAGTGGCCAATAAAACAGGCGTCTGTGTGCACATATCGTTGTAACGTGGCTATCTGCAGTATACCTAATTAGACGAAGCGACGTTTAGTGTAGTAATGCGAGAGAGATAACACGGGATTATAGCATAAATGCACAGTTACATGTAACTGTGAAGAAAGTTGCCTTTGCAGGCTAAAGCTTGGTTTGATTGGATTACCATATGAGTGGATGTCAACTATGGCCAATCGGCTGTATAGGCTGCATTCAGACTATTCATAATCGACTAAATGCGGTTTATACATTGATTGAAGGACACGATTAGTTATTGCGCTGCTTTCTACACAAACCTCTCATTTCGTATCGAGTATGTTTAGTAGTCTCTGTGTCATGTTTTATGGCTATAAGTGCCTTCTTTGATTTATAACTGAATCTTATTCATCTTTCGTCATTAAGTCATCTTTATACGAACTACAATACGTAATTATTTCTTATTTTTCGTATGTTTGATGTATATTTTAGTATGAAATTTTAACATCGCCCAAAAGATTATAATGTGTAGGTACTGGTTTTGTCGCGATGTTTTCCTTCACCGGTTATTAGCAAGTGATAATGGCTGTCATTGGCCCCATGAATTTCATCAATTCAGACTCACTTTTTTATTTTTAGTCGGTTGTATGTTTTTGCCTTTGCTGTTAAAACAATATTATTTATAAATACCGTTTCAGGCACGTTTATTACAGTACAGTATGCTACGGTTTATACTTAAACCTATAACAATCTAGCTTTATCCTATAGATACATCTGCATTAAATATGAGAAAGTTGTCTCAGTAAGC
Source organism: Trichoplusia ni (assembly GCF_003590095.1). Taxonomy (NCBI): domain Eukaryota; kingdom Metazoa; phylum Arthropoda; class Insecta; order Lepidoptera; family Noctuidae; genus Trichoplusia; species Trichoplusia ni. Next base: position 12,387,158 of record NC_039486.1, read on the forward strand.
GCGAACAATATCGATTCGTCTCACAATGCTATCCTTTGAATCTCAATTCATCTTGAAACTGGACGAGGTTTCATGTAAAATAATTTATGTTAATCAAATCTTATATCTTATGAAAAGTTATAGCTATTGATTAATTTAACAGATATAATATGAGTAGGTAACAAGGCAAAATAGCTCCGAAAAATATTCTCGTTTAGGTATTCCTGATATTTTTTATCTATACATAAAATGTTTTTCACCTCCCACTTTAATCTGCATGGACTGCACGGTTTTTGAGTTGCATTTATTTTGAGTTATTAGTATTATGGCTGTTCAAAACATTAGAACAAATGAACAGACTTGCTCTCTTAACACTGTACCACACGCCCGATACTTTCTAGGAGCACTAATCATTAACCCTTCCTACATAATATGGGCTTATTAAACTATAAAGTATAAGGATAGGAACGGAGATACATATTTCAATTTAACAATCTATATTCTGTTCACGAATGCAGTAAAAGTACCAGGCTCACATAAGCGGGAAGCAGTACAGAACAAAGAGTTTTCAATAAAGCAGCGAACGCGATCGATCTGTCGCATTCGATTAGCGGGCGTCGACTCAGGCGAGATGTTATTTACATCTTACAGACTTGAGACCACTCCAGGCTCTGCACCGGCACTATATTTGTAATTATCTCTGAGCTATGGTGTCTATGTTTTCCTAGTACATAGTCAAGGTTCTGAAAGCTTTCTACTGATGTTGGGTTTTGAAGAAGGAATTATGTTTATATTATTGGTATATAAAGATCAACTCAGAAAAAGATTATTTATGACTTACAAATACTAAGTACGAATCGAAAAAAATCTTCATGTCCTGAGTAGGTACTTGAAATGTGAGTATGAAACTGATGTTACTATAAAATCTTATTTAAATAAGACATCCATATTTAAAAGATCAAATTATAATACTAAGTCAGTTCTCGCCTCGATCGCAAGGAACGGATTCAATGAAAGTTCTAACCGGTTGCCTTACAACTTACAAGTAACGCCATCTAGTGTCGAATAGCCGCACTAAAGACTGGTGGCGGCATTTTGCTATTCTATGTGTATTTTCATGGTTTCCATCAATTTATAGCCGTATTTCAATAAATTTCTTGTTTTTATAAATACGCTACGGTAGGTCTTAGGATCCCAAACAAAATTATTGTATTTAGGTAGGTAATTGTGCATGTAATAAATATGTATCTAGTTTAATATTATAATAATTACGGTGTTCCTCAAATTTTCCTGACTTCTATAACGTAGGAACGCAATTCTCGAGAAAGGCAACAGAGTGTAAAATTAATAAAAACCTAAACTTTTCATATTGTGTAGGTCGCCGCGCTTGCAGGATACAAAATTACAATATGCATTATACTTATGTAGTTAGGACAACAACAAGACTATTATTTAATGTATTCTTATTAGTAATAAATATTTTATTTTTGACTGAGTTTTAGTATAGGGGTTCCCGGGTTGTTAAAGTAATAAAAGTCGGCGACTCAAATAAAGCTAATGTATCTCAAATAGAGCCATTTAAATTTTTTGAGAAGTTTTATAAATATTTTTTTTTTTCAAATGACCAGTTCATTTTATTGTAACCTGCCAGTTATGACACTTATACCAAAAATGAGGTAGGCCTTATTAGGCGAACCTACCTACTTTGCATAGCCTTTTCCCCAACTGTGTTGTGTTTGACCTTCAGTCTTATCAGATTCAAATGATTGTCAATTTTTTTAGACAAATAACTCTCTCTGTCTACCAATTTTTTTGTACTTACTAAATATTTTCTGTTTTGTTGCAGTGTTTGGCATGGATTCTCCGCTGGGCCTGTTTCCGCCCGGCATGGAGCACAAGATGTACCCACTGATGGACGTGGAGCACCGCGCGCCGCCGCTTGATGCGCAACTATTCACCAATGTTAAAAAGAAATGTAAGTTACTACTGACTCATTAAACCTTACGAGGACTACGATAACGGTACCAAGAACCCCACCGCCGCAGACTCCGTTAGACTCCGAAACTAGTCAGACGATCCCGATAAATACGCGCGAGCAAACCGTTGAATCATTTAAGTACATACCAAGAATACACAGTTACATTAAAATACGGAAAACAAAAAGGTATTCGCAAATAGCCCAAGAGCGATTCATACGACACACGTATTCAAGTTATCTGGGAACAATGGAACAAGTACAGTCATATCACGAATAGTAGAAGCGTGCCAGTAGCGCAACAAAGGATCGAAGCGCAATAATGCACAAAGTGCATCCCGCGTCGCCGCGCGCCGTCCCCATCACACATCGAGTGGTCCGCAATCTCACCGCGCGAATGTTAAACGCCCATTGTTTCTGAGCAAATGTTTATTAAGACGATCTGATAGCGTATCTCATAGGGGAACTGGGGAACAGACGACGAGTCTAACGTATGCTTTGAATACGCCGTGGTCGGCGACGCTCACTCCGACCGGCGCACAATAGTCGCCGATCGATTAGCGCCCATCACTGAGACAGCCGCACACGTGCGCTGCACCCTCCCGGCCTAACAAGCCTCCCATGGAAAACATCCTTTTTAATTTTGAAATGCTCGCGTGACCCCCGACAACTATTAAAAGAAAAACTAATTTCCATATATATCATTCCTCCGACGACGTTCCGAAATGTTCTTCGAATTATCTGATCGGAATCGAGTTAACGTGCTCCGTTGAAATTATAAAACTATAAAGTTGGGGCGACGTCGCCGGCGTATGCATGTCCGCGTTTCTTTTTGACAAACCGCCGTAATAGTCGCGTGCTCGCATCGAATTAATGACAAATCGCCGCCAACAAAATGTCGCCGCAACCCGCTCATTTCGCTCGCTCGCTCCGTACACAGTTATTGCTCAGCCGAAACATGGTTATTAGATAATGGTGCATTCGCGTAATGCCGTCGCGGCGGCGCGGCACACGGCACATGTCGTGCGCGGAGCCTGCACTCCGCCGCTCGTAAATCACTGAACTCCGCGCTCGCGGTCGTTTCCTTATGTAATTAGTTGGTTAAACATTTCTGTTTCGTTGACACGAAACCTCTACCCACATTAATTATGTTATCTGTGTTTCGCAGGGCGACCTAAGGGTCAACACAGCGCGCCGCGCGGTGGCCCACCTCGATCGTGGACGAACGCCGAGCTCACGGAGGCGTTGCAGCATGTGTGGAACAAGAAGATGACTACAAGCCAAGCCTCGAGGATCTTCGGGATCCCCTACAACTCGCTGCTCATGTACGTGCGCGGCAAGTACGGCAAGAGCCTGAAGCTGGAGCAGCTCCGGAAGGACTGCATCGGCGGGCCGCTGGACGTGCTCAACCTCAACTCCGGCAACAACAACAACAACCAGCCCTCAAGCAAACACCACGACAAAGACGACCACCAGAACTCAGGACAACGACCAGCGAGCTCAGAGCCCGACATTGCCTCGAATCCGATGTTCAATCCATTCCAGCAAGGGTTTTACCCCGAGTTCCCGCCTGGCTTCCCGATGCCGCTGAACATGCTGCATCTACTGCCGCCGAACGACAAGGCGCGGGAACTCTACCAGTCAATGCCGATGGCTCTGGATTCGCTGTCAGGAATAACGAAAGAGGAGGACTGCAAGAGCGATAGGTCCAAGGAGAACTCCGCCGACGAGGAGGGAGACTCGTACCGCGCGCCCTCGCACCCGCCGCACCCGCCCGACAGCCGCGCGCTGCTGCACCACAACGGGCAGGACTAAGCCGCGCCCGCTCCGCCACATCCCGAGCGACACCACTTCAGCGCTCGCTCACTCTATCAAATCATGGACTAAAACTGGAATTTAGTTAGTGTATTAATAAGTCTCGTAACAAATCTTAATTACGTGTTTTAGAAATTAATTTTATATCTTGTGGTCGATCACTAGCGACAGAACTTCAAGTTGGTGTGCTTAGTGGTACTAATAGTGGAACTTTTAACAACTTTTTAATGTCGACGAACCAAATGGTGAGGTGACACGTTATTTGAATTTGTGTAAGTCACAGAAGTATGAAAAATGGAGTACGGTTACCGTAAACGGGTGAAGATATTTTTCGAATTTCTGCGATGTGAAGTATTTGTTGTTAATTATTTTGTAGAGGTATCACGCGCGAGAGCGCAGGGAGGGTCTGGCGACTCGGCCACATAGTGTAATATTTCGATTGGAACCTAAAACTCGCTTAAATAACTTGGACGGTAGCTTAATACCGCATTATTGCTATTGTTTTTTAATGTGCAATACTAAATTGGAACTTAACTACTATGAATACACTAGAAAAGTTTCAGTTTTACGGATAAACTAATTTGTATTAGGATGTATTTGTGAAATCTCCGGAGACCGCGACCGGCGACGTCCACACTAAAATTAGTTAAATTTATATTTAAAAGATGTGTTAATATTGTAAATGTATATTAATATCGCGTACTAAGTGATAGGCGATAATTTATTTTGAAGGAGTGCAATAAGTATGAAAGGTGTTGTGATTGTTATCGTTAAGACATTCCGAATTTCATTATTGTTAAATCATTCCGTTACATTCCATATTTTTAGATAATGTACTATAATTTCTTACTATTTTTATTGTAACAACGCATTGACTTCTTCATTCATAGAAAACTTTGTAGATATAATACGTTATACGTGCGAATTCACTTCTGCATCTCACCAAAGTTTGTAAAATATTTCGTAATAATAGTTATAATTCGATGATAAACAATTTTAATTGTAAATAGTTATTGATAAAAAAATTAATGGGATATAAATTTTTGAATTAACCAGTAAATAAGGTGGACATTTATATGTGTCTAAAATGGTAAATAGTAGTGTATTGTAATTGTTGTAGTGTTAGTGATGTGAATCAGTGAGCTGGCCGAGAGGGGACGCTGACGTCACAGGGGGCCGCGACGCACTAGTCACACACAAACGTTCCGAACTAACGTCACACACGTAGCATCACATGTACAGACGTAAGAAATATAATTTCAATCAAATTTTGTTAAAACTGTACTGTAGGCTGGTATGGCAATTATTAGTCCCGAATGAAAATACCAACACTATATCAAGTTTGGTTCGTTTTATAATCTTGTATAGTTAATGGTGGTCAGGCTAGTAATTGTCAGTACTCTTAACCCATTCAATCTCCCACGAATCTCAAGGAATTCCATAAAATGACAGTGCGCGCCACGTTTAGACAAATAATGTATCTGCACTCAATGTTCAAATAAAAAGGAGCTTTCAAGATTTTAGTAAATAATGAAAGTTAGAATAAAAGGTTCAATACTATCTGGCTTTAGATAAATGTATACAGTGATCACTAGAGATACCGTGTCGTTAGTTAGATACATGATTTTACCTGTTGTAAATATTATTTGTATAATAATGAACTATATCTGTTGAATATATCGTTTCCTTTATACGCTGTACCCAAATCTAACAGACATTACGTTCTTCAACAGTAAATACGAAACATCACTGTTTATGCGTGTTTTCCTTAACTGTTTTATCCAAATTTCTTAACTATAGTCGTCGAAACATGAAAATCTCTCAACAGAAGACTGAACACTATTTACGATTCTATTTTATAAAAGATATTGTACATTCACATAACAGTACAGCAACAATGGAATCCTCATACCTGCATACAGTAGTAACACATAGTGTCACTTCATAATAACAATATTATCATTACAGGGATTTTATATATTAAACGATTAAATATGATTAAAATATTGTAATAGTTTTAACAGATTTTATATTGCTTTTTTTCTCATTCCGTTTACGCTGGCAACATTAAATGCATAAACCGCGCACTTTTGTAATTAAATATAACGGATTCACATGTAGATAATATAATAAGGTCATGTATTGATTAATAAACAATTGTCTGTATGAAACGTAAATACATGTGCCAAAAATTGTAAAGGATATTCACGAGACGCGTTCGTTGTTTACTGAGCCAACAATGTCGCCCTGCCGAGCTTGTGTTGTGACTTGTGACCATAGATTACGTTCAATATTTACCTAATTCGTACAAATTCAGCAGTATTAGAGTGATTTTGTTAAAGTTATAATTGAGAAGTTTTTTTTTGTAATTAAGTTTTGTTATTTGTTAAAGTGTAGGTCCTGCGATTGACGAAATGTATTGATAAGAGAATGTTTTAGTCCGAACGGAATATGTTTGTATATGTCGATATAATATATTTATGGTTCTGTGGTTTACTTAACGCTATCGACTTTGTTATATAGTAAATTCTGGTTTATTCTGTACTTCTCTTCGCCGCTAAACATTCTTGTACGACTACGCTCAGCTTTTCAGCACTGTTCTCATTAAGCTTATGTGACATCAGGAGCCAAATGTAATAAAGTAAAGAATTCATAGATAATATATTATTGTACGACATTCAGTACTTATTTTTAGTTGATAAATTGTGATTGTATTATTTTTAGTGAAAATTCAAAATATTTAGTTCCTTCAATTTTTGTTACGAGTATTTATAAATTGTAATTGCAATGATTTTTAGCTTTTAGATAATTGTTCTCTCCGATAAAGAGTATAATTAATTGTAAGTTTTTATTTGTAATTTAATTTGTTGTATTTTGCTTAATATAATGACAAATTAAATTAATTGATATCGTTACATTAGGGTGTAAAAAAGATTATCTATTTGATCTTAAATAAAATACGAAAAAATATTTATGTTCTAGTATCATTCTAACGTGTAATTGAAATCGAAAGATGGAGCGTTGTAGTAAAATTCGTTTACGGTCACCGACGTAAAGTGTAAAAAATAAAAATATGAAATACCAATTTGTTGTTTTCATTATTTTCTGACAATCACTTAGCTCTCCCGCTGTTAATTATTATATTATTACTTTGATATCAGTAATTTAAGCCAATAAAGATCTGAAGAGGATAAAAATAGACTCCACGATTAGTAGTGGTATACTTATATAGGACACCACGTGAAACCCTCCATGCGTAACGTGTCGCGGGTTTGATCTTGCTTAGAACCATTTCTGTGATCAACAACATGAATTCAAATTCTTGTGGAATTTCTCCGCGCAGGGATTGATTTATTACCATTTAAAAATAGCTTGTAACCTACTCAAAATAGTGTATAAATATTTATACACATTTGTAACAAATTCCTTGATGCCGATATTCCTTTTTAATACTACATTACTGGCACTATATATCAAAAAAGAAAAACCAAGATTTATGCGAAAAATAAAAGGTTTTAATAAAACAAAATATTTGATATCACATGAAATCATACCCTTTTATTTTCAGTTTCATTTAATATGATTTTATAAATACAAAATTATACACTAGTCGAACGGTGGAAACTTGCTTACAGATATCTCAGATATTCCACATTGAGCAAATGCAAGCTTTGTTAAACACACATTGTTATTCGTTGACGCGTTTTACAATTTTATATTCATCATAATTTTTATTGTAATTATATCAAATTCGTTTGACCTGTGATAACAAAGTATTGCGAGTGTTACTAATAATTTAACGAACGATAAACTAATTCACAATAAACCGAATTAAAAAAAAAACATGTACAAAACTTCATTATTTCACCATAAACATTTATGTATCAAACAACCCTAAACTCAAACAATTTTTTTTAATATCACAGGTCAAGCAAATCTCTCCTTTACTGGTACACAAACATTTTCACTATTTCTATGACAGGTGAAAAGCTTGTACATCACTATAGGGTCCCAAAAGGCTTACCATGAAGAAACAGGTGTTACAGCTCCATTTGAAATAAGAACGATGAGAATTGCGCGAGCACTTTTTGTCATTTATTGTTAAATTTTTGCAGGGTTTAGGCTCAGATATGTAAACCGTGAAGGCGTTTGAATATTCTTGCCAAAAAAAGGACTGTATTTATTTCAGGCTTCATAAATAACTGGGAGATTTTTTTACTGCGGATTTTTTTTTAAACATACTGTGCAGCTTTGATAAGTTTTTTTTTCTAATAAATGGATAAATATAACTCCATCGTATAGCCAGCCAGGGTGTTATGGCGCAACTTAGGGCTCGCCTGTCTTGCAGTGGGATTGCTGCCAATAGGCTGAAATTGATTTAATGCAGACTACAACTTAGTATCATCATGGTAGACCTTCTGAACTAGTTTTGAGGTAACTATTTTGTTGTAACATATCGGCTATATGTTGCGTTTAATCCATCAATATCACACGGCTTTGTATCAATTATTCGATATATAATATTATTTACAAGTATTGAAGAAAGGATATAATTTATAGCAATTATTTTAAGTACTTATAAACCAATCGTTATACCTCCTTACTAATAAATTTGATAGGTTTTACGGCAGTGTATATTACATATCGCTATACTAAATTGGATGCTTGTCAAAAATAATGTAACATTATGTCCGACTTTATTGGTAGTTAAATAATAACATTCTATTTCATTAAAGGAGAAACTTGTCATGTTTTGGTAACATAAATGCTATTTTAGAAACACCGCCATCTAGTATCGAATAACATAAACAATAAATTTAATGAAATTGATGTTGATCAATACCAATCTTAGAAACCAGTACTTTGTATTAAATATGTCTGGTATTAAAATATTAAACAGTTTTAATTTTTACGTCTTATAACATTAAAGTCCAATATTGCTTGACAAGGTGTTTTACTAGTTACATCACTCCTAACAAACATGCAGTTTTATATAGCCATATTCACAACGCAAATCGTACATTTCTAACACCTGAGCAGTAAGTATTAATACTATTAAATTTTAATTATCTCTCTTAGACTACCGCACAGTTAGGTAATTATTTCTATATCTATCGTAAACATTTTTATAAGTAAGAAGGTTATAGTCAATTTCAGAGAATTTAAAATAGCAGTCATAATTTTTTATATATGATTTCTGCTTGTGATTGTTTTGAACTTGGTTCAATATATTGGTGCCAACATTGGTAAAACGACCATGAAACATTGACAAGGGGAGAGAGGTGCCTTTAGACTTGTATAATACTGAAACGACTGTCGCAAATTTTACTTAATGATAACAAACTCTCGTTGTTTTTATTACGAAATATATGCTAAAATCGATTGTCATCGACGTGACAAGCGCGCGTACCCCGATTGTCTTTTCCTACTATTCTGTTTCGTGGAGTGGACGGAGTTGTTCCAAATACTTTTGATAAAACCAAAACATCAACTGCCAATGTTGGCACCAATTTTATACCAATTATTCTTACATCTATGCGCGACAGTGACGTTGGGGCAAACTTGTAGAGCTAATAATTAGTGAAAAAACTCAATTGCTTGTGAATTAATTTAAATGAGACTGAATTATCACTGCTATTTTAACGTTTAAATAACAAATAAATAACAGATCTTCACATTGAATATTATTCAAGTCAAATCTGTCTCGATTCACAATCTTAGCTTCACTCAATAATAATTTGATCTTTGGGTGTTATTTAATTATTTAATGTTCAACTGTTGATACATACATTTTATTTAGTTTCCTCCTCAAATACATACTATTATTTCGAATACAATTTATTTACCAATGCTCACGATTTACCTAACTTGGTTGAAAATTCCAACCCATTTTTTCACATACAGTGCATCTTAAACATCAATTAATTAAATAACTCCAACGCAAACTTTTAACACTCCGCAACCGACCTCTATTCGGCCAGTCGTCTCGTAACGTCACAGAAAACAAAAAAATAATTTAAATAGAAAAATAAATCAAACGTGAATGAAAAAAAATGTATCTAAATGTTACATTTATGTTAGTACAACCTTATCCTATGTAAGCAATATACGTTAATTCAGCTTATTTTTTAAATTTTATTTAAATGAAATGTCAGTGCATAAATTTTGTTTACTCTTCACACCTAAAAAGCCAAATTGTTTTTATATTATTAGGAATTTTATTCTCAATAATTATTTTTAACGGACAGTTATGCACATGGTTTATTTCATTGGTCGTTCTATAATGGCTTTTTATTAAATATATTATTATTTATACTAGCGGGGTACTCAACAATTTATAACTTTCAGGTAATCTCTGATAGAAAAATTTGTTTGTCACCCGTCTAACCTACTTTTTTTATTCTCTACCAAAAATAGGGTTTTAAAAATTATCATTGTGTATCAAAATTCTATACTTGGTACTTTTTGATCATCCCTAGACACCAGTCACTGACGGTGGAGGAAAACGTTGTGAGAACACCTTGATTCTGTATTGGTATCACGAACCTGCAAGCGAACAAGCGAATCAATCAATCAAGGAGGATCAATGCTCGTTCCTTCTCTACAAGGGCTGAGATTATAACCCTGTGGTATTACTAATTTATGTATAAAGGTATAAGAAAGAATAGAAATTAGTAGTTAATTTCGGGCGTATACTAATCTAATCAAATATTTTGTTCTACAAATTTCAAGTCTTTGAACACGTGTAGGTCACGGGTGACCGACGTACACTTACTCCGTCGGCCACCGGTGACCGATGTTCTACTGCTAGATGTTTGTGTTAATCCTAATGCGACCAATCAAAGTACCGTGTGCATGGAAAGGGCGCGTCTATAGTAGATATAGCAAAATGACGTATATACATGTAATATAAACCTTCTGTACATATCACAGACCAGTTTTTAGTGTTTAGTTTTAAACCTAACCTAGAAGCCTGGATGTAATGCCATTAGATTATGCCGAAATCTTTTTATACAAAAGTGGTACACAACCTTGATTTTCATATTCTGCTAGTGTATTTTGTCACCTAAAATACTATCCAAAGGTAAAATTTAAAAAAAAAATCCTTTATAATTTTTTTTTCTAACATCATTACGTCCAGGCATTGAATATTGGTAATCTCACTCACAATTTGGCTAATTAGGAATGTTTTACGGTTATAATTCGACTACAACTTGGACGACAAAAACTTGACGAAACAACGAAACTGGAACTATAAATTGATGTAGATAAGATCTAAACTTGTAGGTCTTTTAACGGTTCATTCTGAGAGACTAACCCTTGCAGTTTTAGACTTTATGAACATTAATTACAGTTCTTTATCGTTTGGCAGATAACTCTTTCGTCAAGTCTAAGCATGGCCCAATGTAAATGATGTCCGCTAGCCGTGTAGGCAGTGATTGGTACTTCGCCAACATAACACTCTTCTTTTTAAATCGAAGTTAAGCTGAAAACAGACCGACTACATTTATAGTAAGTTATTGAAATGCGGATTTTAGTACAAATGTAGCGAGTGTGCTTTCAGCTTTATTTATGATCGGATAAAATGTGGAATGTGATATTCCAGTGTCTAATTACCGTTTTAGCACAAGACCAAAAAGATGGGTTGAACAGTAAGTATCTAGTTATTTTTTTTTAACTTACATTTATGAAACTTTATTTCACAAACTACAGATTTACCATACCTGTAAGATATATAATAGTGATCATAATTTTTTAGATTAGTATCATTACTGTATAAACTATCTTCTTGCCTTCGTGCTAAAAACGAACGCTATACCAATGAGATTAATACCAAATTGATCGATAATCGAAATACAAACGATATATCTTCTCGATTAGCATAATAATTTAAACCGATATCCACTTCGATATTATAGTAAACTACATGTCACAATTTTAAATTTCGAGTACTCTCTCTACATTCTTTTTAATTATTATTTTTAAATGCTTTAACAGCTCCGCAACTCATATTCACCCACTTTAAATAGTATACGTACTTTAAAACTCGTCATTCACAAAAATACTATTCATTACGTCCCTGCATGACACACAACAACCACAATTTAATTTACGTCACATCAACAAACAAAAACGCAACAATCGGAAAGTCAAATCCATTTTATTCGCCTTCAAACTCGAACAACTTACAATCTATTCAACTCTACCCATTTGTACATTGAACCAGGCTTACCACGAATTTGAGAATAATAATTTACAAGGTAGATGACTACATTTTAAATCCGACAGATATGGTCATAAAAAATATTAGTCATGTGTTCTTTATTTTTCTATATCATCAATCGAGTCGATGGATTGAAGTGAGATGCATGACGTTACGTTTTAGTAGTAAATTATGACGTCATAAACGCTCTCTTTAGATCTGATCCGCTTTATCTAAATAGAAATTTTGAACTTGGATATTTGGATAAAACAAAAAACACACGCCTAATATACCAAACTTATTACCAATCGGACCTTGTCATCTACCTCAACCAACAATAATATTCAATCGTACTGTCAACAGTTCACTCATTCACTTAGCGTGAATCTAAATTGAACCTGAATTAGTGTTAATACGTTCACTTTCTAGCGTGTTGCAAGTACCTCGATACGATGGCCTGTAGCTCCTGCGGCAGCTTCGTGCGGTCGTACTTAGTGGAGTAGGCGCGGACCGTGTGGCTCAGCTGCGAGTGCAGGTTCAGTAGCGGCTCCAGTCCGATGCTTCGTAACGACTTCGCGTTCTTATATACAACGTTATCTAACTCAGTCTTGTTTATCAGTACTTTCTCTGCGTCTGAAAAGGTATTTATAAAGGAGGTCTTATATATTTTGGAATCTTATTTTGAGTCGAGTACAAATTATATGTAAATGTAAGTACGTACCTGCCGTTGTCACGTCTTGCCCTGAATTCCTCTTCTTTGGTGATGATTTTGTTGGTGATTTTTCTGTTGACTTTGCTGGACTGGAAGAGAACAACAATTTGTTACTGTCAGAATTATTAGATGACTGTTGGATTATTACAGAGCAATCTTTATTCTGCTTCATTTTTTAATCACGCGCGTGGACGATGTCCTCTAGCCTTAGACGTAGCTGAGAATGGGGCAATGCTTGACCAATATTGGGGCCAATACCAACTAAAACTACTATAGGTTGGCTATTTAGTTCAACATGAGAAGCTTTATACTATGCTTACAGTCAAAGCAATCGGTGTTTGTCATGCAATTAGGTTTTGAGGTGTTGTAAAAATAGATGTTGTCAGACCTATCGAATATGTACACAAAATTTCATAAAGATTATAAAAATTTCATCCGTTTCAGACACGTGTTCAATTTTGTGTACCAAGACATGAGATTTGATATATTAGATGAGTTCTATTTATGATAGTAGCAGTATACCTTTCTATGACATGGTTATTGACGACAGTCTGCGCGGTGATGTTGAACGCGGAGTCGTCCTGCGGCCTCCGCAGCGGCGCGTCGTCGTCCGAGCCCGACGAGGTGGACACCTCGCCGTTAGGGAGCGGCGTCGACGTGATCGGCTTGTTCTCTTTCGACTCCTCGTCTGTTATTGTTATACTCGTGTCTTTGAACGACTGTAAGTGGAATAATCAATTACAAATTATGTTTAGAAATGTTTCATATTACTTATCTGGAAATAGATATTCTATCGACGCATTAAACAAAAGGTTTAATGCTTAAGGTTTTGTCTGAATATACGCTAATTTAAGATCAGATACTTATTTAACTTTATTTTATTATAAGTAAGTAACTGTCTTATCGTAGCTAAGCTATAACCGCATAAGTGAATCGATCACAGGTTAAGCTATACTTGACGCGGTTGGTATGTAAATGGGTGACCATCTTTGTCATAACGAGTTCCTCCGTGTTTCGGAAGGCACGTTAAATTGTGGGTCTCGGCTGTTATTCCTACATCTTTGACAGTCGTTACAGGTAGTCAGAAGCTTGAAAAAAGTCTGACAACCAGTCTAACCAAGGGGTATCGTGTTGCCCAGGTAACTGGGTTGAGGAGGTCAGATAGGCAGTCGCTCCTTGTAAAACTCTGGTACTAAGCTGAAACCGGTTAGGCTGGTAGCCGATCCCAACATAGTTGGGAAAGGCTAGGCCAATGATGATAAGTAACTGTCTTATTTTACAAACATGCAAGAGACATGCGCAATGACAGCCTGACTCAGAATAAAAGTGTGAATTACAAAAATACTAGTCCTACGCGGTATTCGTACCCGCGACACGACACGCAACGAGGGTTCAGCGTGACGATATCTACCTATACCTACCATTCGGCCAACCACGCAGTTAAACCCATACTCACAATATAAAGTAAGCACGATAAAATTACACACAAGAAGTTTAGTTAGTTTAATCTAGTTCACATACCCTGGAAGTCCTCGCACGCTTAACGACGAGTCCCTTGGACCATGCGTTCATCCGCCTGCGCTTGCGCTTGGCCGAGTGTGCGTCACTCTTGTCGCCGTTCTGTGGAGTCCGCGACTTGTCGCTCACTATCGAGTCGATGTGTTCTGTAAATAAATGTCTGTGATTAGATTCAGGTTAATTTCTATTTTTATGGCAAGGAGTTAAAACCGACCCTTAAATGTATAAAATTTACCGTTTTTACCAAAATTTAAATCAATTTGAACTATTTAATAACTAATAAAAACTACAATATTTTTTTACATTACTACACTACCTTATTCTATATCCAACTAACAATACATCCATAATAATTCAACAATGTCATTTAACCATCACACAAAAAGAAACCTTATCCCCGCATACATAAAACATCTAATATTTAAAAAAGTATTTTTAAATTGTATTTTTTACGGGCCTTAGTAGAAAAACAAAGTATTACTATTTTTCAACTGCGGGTAAATGAAACTCAATTCGCAGGAACAAGACTTACGTAAATTAGAGGCCGTATATATAAAGTCAGGCAGATCGTTATCCGCCATGCCCTCCTCCTGCCTCCGCTTGGCTATCTCCTGGCACTCCAGCTCGAAGTCGCTGTCCATCTCCACGTCGATGAGCGCGTGCGCATGGTCGCGTAACGAACACGCTTCGTGACGTATCTGTTTGTCTGACGACGTTCTGAGGGGGTGATGGGAGTGTTTAGATGTGAGATAATTGGCAGAGTAATTTAGCAAAATATCAATGTATATTTGTTGGGATTAAGCCGAGAATTCAGTTTGTGACAAGTATCAATCTACTTTGTTTTATAAGAAGACTGGAAATGTTTGTATGTTTAGAGTTCCGTACCCAATTGATGAAAAGGAGTAAATACATTTAAGAAATTAGTTTTTCTTTAGCCTATTTGTACGGAACCCCCACTTGACCGGTTTTATATCTTTGGCATGTTGCGTCAAATCTATTATTTTTTTCTTCGTTTTTGAGAGTAAAAACTGAATTCAAGGCTACATTATCATGTACTACGACGATGAACCTTGACGTAGCAACAAATGGTATAATTTTTTAATTACATTTATTTACTCAAGTTGTACCAAAGTTCTACGTAGATTTATCGTAGCATAATCCATATTTATACTAGTCCCATATAGCAGAGCATAATAATATAGGATTCCCATCAGATATAAATATTATTCTAACTGCTACCCGCTGTATTTTAATTACATATTCGTTGCGGTACTCTATTACTATACAATATCTTTATTTATATCATACGATATAAAATGGTATTCAATTCACTATTATTTCGCAAAATTTTTAACACAAAGTCCAAGGATTAGGTTCCTCATAAACATTTGGTCATGTGATCCACGCCCTTTTAATAACAGGCCGACTCGTCAAAACTCAGTGTGCGCGACATGTCGCGGGTTTGATTCACATGTAGGAAAATGTTTTGTGCGGTCAACGAACGCTTGACCTGAGTCTGAGTGCCTTTGTGGATGTAACTTCAATGTTTTCGAAACCCCCCGAAACAAGGGAATAAAATTCTTACTACGGAAGTCATAAAAAAAAAAAAGTTGTAGTCATTTTTGGTACTTAACTGTTGATCCATTTTACATCTTTTTAACTAAAGCATAAATTTGCGAAATAATATAAAATTAACACCATTTCAATTGACAGTTGTATTTAATTTCATCATATTTAATAGTACTAAATATATCTAAGCTTACACATACTTACATCTACCTATATCATGTTAGTCTATGCTACATACATGCTGTACCGCTCTACATGCAACGTCCGACGTACTAGCGGACAAAAGGTTAGAGGATGTATTCAATACATTGGAGATTTTGTGGTTTTTCATAGGCAGGTAGGAGAATAACGAATTAAGACTTTATTTCGTTGGAGTAAAGGTGATATTGATTTAGAACGGAGTAAGTAGTTTTTTTTTTCGTAACTTCGTGAATCTTCGTCATTCTTCTTTATGTTGAGAAAATAATTTAATATATGATTACCATACCCAAAGGGTTCAGCAAAAAATATTACTTGGGCTGCGATGTCTATCCGTCTGTCACTAGATCTTCTATCTCATGAACCCTGATATCTAGACAGTTGAAAACGTCAAATAATCAATATAAAATCGAGGTTATACAATTTTTATGGTTGTCCATTTTATATTGCAACTTTGTTTTTCTTTAGCTAATTTGTGCGAAACCCTCAATGTCGCGAGTCCGAATCATTCCTTACCGCTTTTAATTACTAATATATCATCTTACAAAGAAGTTAAATTTATCGTTAAGTACGCCTGAATTAAAACCAAGAAAACCTCAAATGTATATACATAACAATATTGATACTGCGTTAATCAGCGATATACTGTAAATGTATAATAATATTCTATTTAATGTGCTATTAATAATATGTTATTTACAAAGCGTTTGTTTTGCTCATACCGTAACATCCCTCTAGCCCTTTGATTGGCGCCGGGGGAATGTGGAAAGAAAACACGTTCAAATAAATTATAATATAATGGTGAGTACACAATGGCCTAGGGTACACTCGTATATAAAACCTTTTCCCTATTTTATATGAGAATTTGAAATGAGATCAATTTCAATTGTTTTAAAAATACTAACATAAAGTATTTAATGCTTGTGTAGTGTATCACTTGCACAAAGACACCCAGATTCAGAACAAGCATTTGTTCATCACAGAAACTCTTGTCATAAACGGGGATCGAACCCGCGACACGTCGCGTACAGTGAGTTTATCGACGTGACCTCAAACACTCGCACAAAAGATCGAAATATAACGATTTTGGAAAGCGTAAAGGGAGGGGATTTTGCCCAGTAGTGACTTAGTAGTAGCACTTTAATATATAGATACAAAATGAAGACTACCATAGACCATTGTGTAGGAAAAAGTCAAATTAATGGATGAACATCATAAACAAAAGGGTAGTGAAATAATGTTAATAAAATAAATGGGTAAAAACTCTTTAAATTAAAAAGGAATTAACGAGACCTCATCTACCCACTTCTCCTTATAAACCTGTTATAAATTTAGTATGGATTCATTATAAACCAATTGTTAACCTACAACAATCTCAGTAAGACCTGTAAATATATCAGAGACTATATTAATAAACTATGACGTCACAGCTCAGTACCTGTCTGGGTTATACTCCAATGCGTTTGCGCATATGAGGTCGATGTCATCGAGAAACTCTTTGGCGCAGTTGTATTTGTGCATGTCGACTTTAGTCATCATCGTCTCGAGATCCATTGGTTGTTTTATTATATCGAGGTAGTCTGTCACCTAAAAAAAGAAGATATCATTATACATAAGTCAAAAAGAGAGGCCAATGCCGTCGTACACTTATACTCTCAATTCTGCGGGTCGAATTTGCTGTAGTGCTTACGACCGAGTGTTTAGATCGAAACTCGATCTTGCCTGTCACATCAGGGCTCACGCTAGGAAGTGAATTGCCAAGGGTCGCCGTTATCCAAAACGATGAGGAGGACTATATATAGACATTTTGAATCGAACCAGCTTAGCAACGCCTTCAGACTAATGAGGTCAAACTAAAATCAACCTGACAATAACCACTTGAAGGTTTTTTTATTCGACTTGATTATTGTCTATAAGACCGACGACTGAGTTCAAATATGTTTCCCACATGAATGCGTTCAATATTATTGAAGCATTTATTGGTTACAAAAAAGTTATACACACCAAAATGTGTGTCAGTTTGTCGGCGAGATAAGATTAATGTGATTATTAAAACTGTAAAGTTCATAAATAAAATATAGCCCACCTCTTCTAAATCGACAGGCTTGGTGAACTTGTAGAAGCGTCTGTTGGAGGCGAGCTTGCGGCATATGTCTCGCAGGAAGATGCGTAACTCGCGCAGTTTGTAATCCTCCTTGCGTTTGCGACGAGTCTCTTCTTCGGCGGTCTCCCGTACCGGCGGCGGTGGAGGGGCTATAGGGGACATAGCGTTAATTGTAGTTTTATACATTTAATTTTAACTGATATCTTAAAGTTGGCTTTTTCGTCTGTAAGATCGCTTGAATGGAATGTGATTGTGTTTATTTTATCTTGATTCTATAACAACGTCATTAAACTTCCTCTACCTGGTGTATTTTCAAGGTACTAATTTCAAATCTCAAGAATACGTGCAGTAAAATACTAGTTAATGTTCTAACAATGTTCGTCTGCGAGCTACATCAAATAGTGGTCTCATTTCCTGACCTTCTCCACCTTCTCAATGAGACCAGTTAAGGACACATGCGTCGAATTATTCTTAATAACAGGCATACGACCTTTTTCACCTATTTATATATGGTATATCTTACCTAGCGGTAAGGGAGGCGGCGGTTCGTTATTCTCTACGGGAGGCGGTTCTAACAGAGCCTCCGCAAGCACAGGCTTCAGGAAGTTGATGACCTCGGCCGCACTCGGCTCGCGGACGCGGTACACGCACTCCTTGTATACCGGGAACATCTCCTGCAACTGGAAGGAAGGTGAAAACACTTATTAAAATTAAAACAAACCAAACTGCGAAAATTTAGCCATATGGCGAGTCAAACAAATGGTCATAAGCATCCTCAAAAATTATTTCCGGATCTTATGATGCAGTCAGTTAAAAGAAAGAAAGAAAAAATAATAATTGGCAACAGCACACAAATAAAACAAAATAAATAAACAAAAAATTATTAAGCATAAGAATTTTAGTATGTGAATGCAGCTGCACCAAAAAGGCCTCAGTTCAGCATTAAGGACTGTCGGTATTTTAATTTCATTAACTACTATCGGTATTAAAATAAAGTAGCGTTAAAAGCGACTTTATCCTAAAGCATTTAGGTTGGCAATCTATCAACAATCCCTACCTCAGGCGGTAACAGATCGTGATGGACATCAGACGTGGCTAGCAGTAGGGTGTTCTCTCCCGCCGCTCTCGCGCGACACAGTTGCCGCAGTAGCGTGGAGAGCGTGTTCCACACTAACACTATGTCACGGATGAAGAGCACGCAACCGCGGTCCGCTCGGCGACACTCAGAGAATACCTGTGGAATTATAGCACTGGTATAATGTATGGCAAATAGTTTTGACTAAGAGGGGGGAAGACTGGGAGAGGTAATGAAATAAAGGCCTCCCTAAGTAAAAAAAAATAATACTTTTGTGGCGAGAGCTTTCACAAACATTTTGAATGTTTGTGAAAGCTCTCGCCACAAAAGACATTACACATTATGTAAACTGGACTAATCAATCTGAAATCAAAGCAATGCTTTAGCACGAGCTTAATATGCAATGATTAGCTCGAGACGGAGTATCGAGGAGCTGCAGAGATTGGTAAAGCTTTTTTGTCATAACTACCTAGGCTTACCTACCTAAGAGGTACAATAAAGATTAAGTAATTGTAACGGTCACCCGATTGCCATGCCGTGCCGCGTCGTTTGGGATCAGCCAAAGCCAGAGCTACAGTCATGACAACCAAGTAAGTCGCGGCTGTCACAGCTAAACAGTCAATTGACTAGCAAGTCATGTTCGCCTAGCAAACTCACACAGCGGGCGTTATCGTTAAATATTGTCACTCTTCCTGTTTCATAATGTGAATAAAAAGTTTAATCTGCACAGCTCGACCCTTTTAAAACACTAAGTCCACACAGGCCACGTACCGATATGAGCGCCTGTTCCTGCGTGAAGGTGTGCGCGGAGTGCAGCGTGGCCATGCTGAGCTCCTTCACGCTGCAGTGCTCCAGCTGCGCCAGCAGCGCCGGCGCCACGTGACTCTCCGCGCACTCGCCCGTGATCAGTAGCACGCTCTGCGATAGGGATGGGTCGGAGCTCCTGGAAGACAACTTTATATTAGTTTCGTCGTCATGTTAACGCGACCGTAAAAGAATAACATAGGTTTAAAAAAACAAATTGATTCCCGCCTTAAGATATTATTTGTGTCGCAGATTTCTTCCTTAACGAAGCTTAGCGGCTTCTTCTGCCAGACACATACAGTCTAAACTTGCGTTTGATCAAGTGTTAATATCGATAATGCAGACAAGAGCCGAATGCAGAAAAAAAGGGCAAAATGGCTTGATAATTTTCGCAGAAATAAATAGGGAAAGGCATGTCATTTCTTACTGCAATTTACATAAAGGAGAAATAAAATACAACAAATCTATTACCGCTCCGCCTCGTCGGCGTGATGCTGGTGCAGCGGGAACACATGCTGCAGCATGGCGGCGGCGGCCTGCAGCTGCGCGCCCAGCAGTGGGACGGCGTGGGGGGGCAGCCGCCGCGCGGGAGGGGGGGCTGCGCGACCGCCCGCCGCCACCAGCGACCGCATGGCGGACTCCAGGTCACGACGAGTCACTTCCACCTGATACAGACATATACATAAGTTTATTGTAAACTCTATAAGGCATGCTATGCGATTAAATAATATCTCATGTTAAAATGTTGCAAGTTTTTGTCAGTCATATATATTGCCACATTCGTGGCAAATGAAAGGTAAGTATAAAACGGGCCACGACATTAAAAATTATATCTGTGATTATTAAATAATCTCAAATACATATATCCTTGCCTCATCCAATAAAGTCAAAACTCACATTCTTAGCATCTATCACCAGTGCATGTTCACTTTCGTATACTTGTGGGTACACTCGTCGCAGCGCCTTCAATACGGCTTCAGAACATAATGCCTTCAGATCGGAACCTGCATAAAAACAACACCAACTATTAGCATTCTTCACTTACCCATATTTTTCCACTATCAAAATACAACAACAGAATACGCAACAGTTAATTACAAATAACAAAATCACATAAAATTTAACTATAGCTATTATGTATAATGATATGATTTCCTCACTCGATTTGCTTACCCACACCAAAACTTTGTCACCCAAACTGATTAAAAGCATTCATGTTTCTAGAATTCGTTCCATCTCGAGCCTGCATAACTTGCTCAATGCTCTTTATCAAGAGAATGAATAAATATGGCCTCTTACCTCCATAGCCCGCCGTGAGTTCGGCCAGATGGTCCAGCGTGTGTGCGGGCGGTCTGGGCTGCCAGTCCCGCGTGTAGATGTCGAGGATCTGTCGGCGCGCGTCGGCGGCGGGCGGCGGGAAGTGCAGCTCGCGGTCGAAGCGGCCCGCGCGGCGCAGGGCAGGGTCCACCGCGTCCAGGCGGTTTGTAGCGCCTATTATTACTACCTCGCCTCTGAGGAAAACAGACAATCAGGTAGGAATACCAGTTGGAGAATCAAACAAAACAGTTATTCAGTTCAGCAAAACAGTTTGAGTATTACTGAACTTTAACTTCGTGTAGTTGAATTAGACACAATTGAGTTCTGAGAATATTTTTTTTTAAGTGAACTTGTAATATAAATTAAATTCAATGCCGATTTCTTTAGTAAATATCCAATAATGACTTCGAAACATACCTGTCACACAGACCGTCCATCTCTGCCAGTAATGTACCGACAACGCTGGTATGAACTTGTTCTTGTCGCACGCTACGCACCGGCGCCAGCGCATCGATTTCATCGAAAAATATTATTGATGGTTTCATTTTGTTCGCCTAAATCAAAATAATAAAAAAATGAGTAAATTTGCACAGGTGGCTTTTCTCAAAATATACAAGGAAAAAGGAATTATTTTCGATACAAAGATAACATGAAAACAACTGCACATCTCTAGAAATAAACAGATCTCTGAGTACATACCTGTTGAAACAGTAATTTAAGATGCCTCTCGCTCTCCCCGACCCATTTCTTCAAACAATCCGCCCCTTTTCTCATGAAAAACGCAACTTTCCTCCCGCCGACTAGCGTACACTCGTTGGCTAAAGCTCTGGCTAACAAGGTCTTGCCCGTACCGGGCGGCCCGTGGAACAAAACGCCTTTAGCTGGACGAGTCTTGAACTTTTGGAACAACTCTGGGTACATGAGTGGAAAGAGAACCATTTCTCGAAGACATTTTATGTGCTCTTCTAGACCGCCGACCTGCAATGGAAATGATTTATAATTGTATATTGATATGCGTTTGAGAAGGATTGACGAAGTATACTGTCTCATATTCTGGTATTAGGATCGATCTCATTTTGTTCAACCTCATTTTACTGCTGGGTAAGGTTCACAGTTTTTTATCACACGTCCCCTCAACCTAGCCCTCGCATTCAATTTTTGTTTTAGATCCCTATTATACGAAGAATTTCGTTAACGTATAACGTATTTTAAGATGGGATTTAAAAATGTACGTCTATATTAATGATTTTGTTTTGTTTTCTCACCGAAGTAAACCTCACGCTGCCATCAACTTCCACTGGTTGTATGTCTCTCAGTGCTCTGTCCGTTTTCTTATCATCCATCGATTTCGACTTTTGTCTACAAACAGATAAATTGACGTAAAACATGATGAGCCTGCCACATACCAGGCATAGACCCAAAATTATGTTATAATTAATTTAAAGGCCAATTTTTCATAATTTTTGGTGAAATAAAATTATTATTTTTAGTATTTCTACATTGTGCTGTAAATAATTTGAACTCTAAGTCCATTGTAATCTTTTGACGTTAGAATACATAATAGTTGTTCTAGCTGGGTTTTGGATGCCGATATAGAAAAAAAAATTGCCAAAGGCAGCTCCATAGTTTCTGTAGCCCATACTATGACGATACATGTTGATAATAATATTTAAGTCCACTCACCTCCCCTTGGTCTTATTTTTCATAGACACATTAAGATCTTCTTCAGTATCAGAGCTTGACGTACTACTGCTAGTGGAACTGGACGGCGATTGTGCTGCAACAGAAATGTCTTATTAGTAATACTATGCCAATGAAAAGTGAACTTTATTGTAAGAAAATAGGACTTACATCTGATTGTCTTCCTACGTAATATTTTGGGTTTTCTCTCTCTTAAACAATATGGCTTCTTTCTAATGGTAAACGTTTTTGCTGAAAATAAAAGTGGAGTATTTATAACATGATCAAGAACATTTAAAATTAACGACTACCTTAAAAGTAAGTTTATTTATAAAATACAATGTGTTGAAACGAAGAGAACTTTCAAGAAAACAGTAATTTCTATCGAATTGTTAGTCCCTGATAGGCAAAAACTCAATTTCAAACTAGAAACAAGAAAAGATGCTTTAATTGAACAGTTACTTTTTACAAATGATTTAGTGTTTATGCATCATCCTGTGTACATAGATGTCTGACCTCTGGAGCGCGTCTCGTCCTGCGCGATCTGCACGAAGGCGGGCTTGGGCTTGCGCGTGCGTTTGGAGCGGCGTGGCTGCCGGCTCAGCGTCAACTCGCTGCCCGACTCCGACGACGACGACTCTGTGCAACACATTACAATTCAAAATAAAGGAAAATTAAATCGTGTGTGGGCTATAGTACCACGTGTCTGACAGACTAAACTCCCGTAAATATTTTTGCCAAATTCCCGCATTATGTATGAGTTCGACTGTCGGCCCCAGTCGTAGTTAAACAGGTTACCAAAAAAATATATATATCGTGATTTCAACATCTAGTCCCTGCAACTTTGGGGCAGACGCCAGTAAGTTAGCGGCCTTTGGGAAAAACCATACATTACGCATTATGTACCGACACAACAATCAGGCCAAGTGACGTTTCATACCGCTTGACAATGACACAGACAGCGTGACACTTAGGGCGACATTTTTATGCGTCTTTTTTATACGACTTTAAAAACTTGGCGGTCGTGGAACTGAGCCGGCGCTCTTCTACTTTAATGCGCCATCTTACCAGCAAAACCGCAAGTCTTAGAGAGATAGCGATAGCTGATTTTGCGCTCGAAAATGGGCTAATCGCCACTGAAAATGCAGTTATGGGCAAAAGCTCGAACAAAGGTGATTCTTTTCGCCATCGATCGAAACTCTTAGAATATGGGATAGTAAAAGACATTGATAAAACCTTTGGCTATCTTATCCCCAGAATCGTCCACAGCTTCTGTCATCACAGGTCTCGTCCAGATATACCATTTGATGACCTAATTTCCTTCTACGTTAATTTTCATGTAAAACACGAGTTTTCAAGCTATTACCCTTAGTAGAACGAAAGGTGAAAATACTAATGACCTACGACTAAACCTACAACCGCGCTCTCGATGCCAAAGGTCATAGCCTAAGTTGACAATATCATAAAATAAATACAAAGCACATAATTTCACACTCTAAGGTCACAGGGACATCACAAACAATTATATCAAACAAATAATTTAAAATACAAACAATAACAAACGATTGACAGTGACAACTGTCATGGTGAACAATATATTTTTAAATGTCGTCAAAACGAAAAAGCCATTTAAGATTAGAAACTTTTTTTGTGGTTTACTTACCAGTTTCTTGTTGGCTATCATCCTTTTTTGGTTTCGCACGAACCGGCCTTCTTCTACCTCGAGTTGGGGCTTGATTACTGAAAAAGGAAACTAATTTAACAATAAACTAGAAGTTATAACAAAAAATAATCTACGTCATTTTTTGTTGCAAGAAAGGAAAAAGTTAAAGTAAATACAAAGAACAATTGACATACGTAGTATTATTTTATTACCACCATATTTTTATGTTTCTAAATAAATTCCTATTCATTAAAATCTCAATTTTTGACCGACCTTGACTACTACTTCTCTTTAAGTATCGGCCTACATTTGCAGTACTAGTGTATCTGTGTTAAGTATGTAGATAAAAACAAGACAGTGATTTAATTACTCATGTGGAAACGAATTTTAAAGTTAGGCAGAAGTAAATAATAAAGTTTAGTTTTCTATTTGCGGTCGTTTGTTCAGAGGGTTTTACGTGAAAGAGGAACAAGCATACATCCATACATATGAACTTTCTTGATAGAAATAATGGAATTCCATAGCAACCTGCTTAGATGCAAAAAAAAATGTTGACTCATCCTCTTAGATCCTGAAAGACATCGTACCTTTCACTATCCTGTGCTTGCACTGGTTCCTTATTCTCCGTCTTCTCTTCTTTATCGTGTTCTTTGGCGGCTACTTCTGTTTCTGTCTTAACTTCTTCTTCTTTTTTGTTCTCTGCGGCTGGTTTCTTTTCAATGACTGTCTGGTTATTGTCATCCTCTGAATCAGTCTCTGTTGCATCCTAAGCATAAAATTAAGAGTATTTTTAAATATTCAACTCAGGGATGGTAAACATTCTGAGAAAACCATAGGGGTCCACCATCACATCCTTAAGTAATATTATTATGGTTGTAAAAGGGTGACAGCGCAATATACGGCGTAGAGCGGCATCTCTCTTCCACACGAGAGCCATATTACTTTGGACGTGGCGGTAGAGGCAGAAATCTTTAAAAGGAAGCTATAACTGCTATCCTGCAATGGTGCATGCATAGTACGCAATACTCGGTTTACTATACTGGCATAGGTGCAAACCAAACAGAAAGACATGTACATACAGGCAGGTATAATAATTACAGTTTTAATGACTGATGAAATGGTATTCTGAAGACAGTTAAAAAAAATCTTTTGGCTTAGATTTAACTATGTCTCTAAGAGCTTAAGAAAGCGCAACTTACATTGGTTTTTTTGTTATTGAACCTTGCTGATGTTCTCCTTTGCCGGGACAGTTGAGTATCTTCGTCGGTGTTCGTGGGGGCGTGGCGACCGGTCTGCGGCAATGATGACGTCATTATAATGACATGCATTACTATGTTTACGATTTGAGATGATCAACATGCGATGCTAATAATAGAATCATACTATATTTTGCTCGTAAAGATTACTTTAGCTTTAAAAACAGGTGCAATAGTTAAGTATTTAACTGGTCTTTATATTAAAACATTCGGTACAATTAAGACATGTGAACAAACTTATGTCTAGACTTACCAGTTTCTTACTCCCTACTCTGGTCTCATCAGCCGAAGACGATTCGTCTGACGAGCTAGAGCCGGGGAACCCGTACAGGTCGGGGTAGCCCTTCACTTTCAACTCATTCGTGATCCAACTCTCATTGAAGTTATGATGGAGTAGTTTCCGCTTACGACAGCTCCTTCTAACATCTAGAAATTAATATAAACTAATTTTACACAACGCCATCTAGTTTCAAATCTTGTATTGTGACTACCTAAATCAGTTTTAAATCATTACAAATACACAAATTTTATTGATGAATTACGCCAAGACACACAAAATTTGTCTTGGGTGGGTATTATACCTGCGACCTAGATGTAGCAGTCGGGGACCCTAACTAGACCCTAGCTAGACCGGACTACCCACTGGAGTTGCGCAAAATTACGTCACAATTATACTATGCTATAGTAGTTGTAAAATAAATATACGCCAAAAAATACTATGTTTTCATAGGTGTTTAATATACTAAGCCCGTATTTATCAACTTAAGACAATAGCCTACGTAATAAAACTGTTCATATAAGAACGAATCTAAGGCTGACCGTATAGTTAAGCAGCCGGTATTGATTTAACTATACTTACAGGGATTGAAGAATTGGTAAATTTTTAAACTTTAACAAGAAACGTTTTCACACGAAGCGTGTGAAAATTGCACGAAACGCACAGTAGAGAGGTCCCTTACCTTGGCTAGTTTGGGACGGTTTGTTGTAAGGGAGGCTTAAATATTGACTATTTTTTTAACTATATAGATATTTTTTTAAGTATATTGTTAAATAGGTTTAAAACAACACTCACTCTCCTGTATAGGTTTGTCCTCACTGTCTTCCATGTAGTTCTTCCTGGGACCACGACTGTGCCGAATCTTTACGCTTCTGTTTGTTGAGTCATTGTCATCAGCGAAGAATACTCGTACTTGTCTGGATCTAAGGATGTAGTGTATAATGTATAGTGTAATACAATATTAACAAATTAGGAACTATTAAATGATGGAACGGTTTACTCACGCGTATTTATCGACCCCACCACGTCAGCTCATGATTAAGGACTCCGGTTGGGTCCGAAACTAGTCGGACACTCCCGATAAATACGCGTGAGTAAACCGTTGCATTTTTTAATAATAAATCAGTCTTACGACAGATACTCTAAAACTAAGGAACTAAACTGATTTAGGCAATTACTAATTAGAGAAAAAAATATGACAGTTAATAGATCTGTATTTACCTTCTAGAATATTTTTCGGGTTCTGTATCACTTTCGGGGAATACAATTCGAGGCATCTTTATGGTCCTTAGTCGGCGGTTGTCTGGAGAATTGAAATTGTAAACTCTAATTAAGATACATTACATACATTGGTATGTAAAATTGTCGCCTATGGTATTACCGCAATACAGGTTATTTAATAGAATATTAGAATTAACGGAAGTAACTGACGTGATTATGCGTTAACAGAATTAAGAGGTCTTTTTGATTCCATGGCGTAACTTCGTGTAAATTGCATGAGTAAAGGTTGTTTATAAATGCAAAAATATCGTGTTGAAGCAATAAATTGAAAAAAATATCAGAGATCCAAGGAATTAAGGTTTTTTTACTTATTATGAAAGATAAAACTACCCTATACAATTGGTCTGCTAAGAATTGTTATAATTATCTAATTGTTACATTTCATACAAAGTTCGCTGATTTGCTTTAACAAGAACTAAACAATAATCACTTACATTTAGTAGGCCAGCGTTGTATCTTTCTTGTAACTTTATACTGACTACTTCTCAACTCACGAGGTGTCCAATTAGATGCCTAAAATTTTACAACATTTATAAATTGTATGAAAGCCAAAAATATTGCACACAGCTTATACATGCTGCAGCAACTAATACTGTGGGCCCCAATGGGAACTGAACTGTCAAATGGGTTGGCTAACAGGAAATAGGGTTGCCCCCTATTGATGGATATTGGTCTAGGGTAAACTAGGTGCAGAATCAGTGCACACTTATACAAGGTATGTAGCTAGTGATAGCATACTTTTTGTTCTATAAAAAGTATCAAATTTCATATATGTAAGGAGAAAAGAGTATTGGCTCCTCTTAACAATTTGTCGATCTGTATCATATTTGTGGCAATAGGTTGCTGTCTATAATCTATTAAATGCGAATATGCTGAGCCAGTAAAAGAAACAATAAATAAATCACTTCTCAATGTGTTATTAATAAAAAATAAAACTATATGGGAACCACATACACCCCATGCGATAACTAAAGATAACAAATATCCGTTCAAAACAAATTATTATCACAATTTGTGGAAGCTTAGTATTGGATAAGGCAGCAAGGTTCATAGTGGTGTTCTCATACGCTACACCAAGGCTGTCCAAATGGAAATGGAAGTAGACACAAATTTTTCATCATGACAACCAAAACTGTCTCCAGGCACAGATATGCATCCTTAATGTCATAGTGATAGACAAAACTAAAATAAAACATCAGTCTAGCAAGCCACACTATTGCCTGTAGACCTGGAGTTGGCCAGCCCTGGTTAAAAATACCCAAATAAACACATGCCTAAATAAACTACATAAACCTGTGTATCAGGGAGATATTTTACTAATTATAAGGTATTAAACACAGCACAGCACATTAACAACAATTGTAAAGGTATGTTTATAGCAGTTTAAAAGAACTGCCAAATTAAAATTTAAAATAAACAAGCAGTAGTTCTAAATAAACAGTTGTGTAAGTAGTTGAATAGACTACATTGCATTTTATACTCAATTTTATTTTGCTATGAAGCCATTCTCTGAAAGCATGAATTTTGTTTTATCACATTAAGTTCTATATATTATACTAATTCTTTATACTCTAACCGAAAGATGGTTGATTGTTTCATTTTATGTTCTGTAAATAAGTACGCTAGAAAACAATAAGAAAATTGACATGAAATACTTGCAGTATCTAAGCTTTCTACATAAATAAGGCCTAAGACCTAGTAGGATCTAAAAGCTACTGACATTACCTATAGCCGCTAAACATCAATAAAAATGAAGGTGTTAGTTTTATTTGTATCTTTGTCTTGTAAATCAGTTTCTAATAGGAATAGCCTAATTCCATTGCTTTATCAATAATATTGTGTTCTATAACAGCTGGCTGTATTGTTTATCCATGTCATTTTGTACTTAGGTCCTTGCAATATATCTATATTGAATATGTGCCATATTCTTTATAGACTTTATTTATTCTTTATATTTGCAGACATTCATTTTAATGTAAAATGCTACTGTAAAATTTTATTTTGAAAAGAGTAACTTATGGAGTTTCTTGCCGGCTCTTCTCCATAAGAATGACACTTTGGAACCGTGCAACTAGAGTCAGTAATATAACGTTTTAAAAGTGCCTGAGATACAGCCTATTTGAAATAAAAACTTTTTGATTTTGATTTATGTATGTGTTCATTATAAGAATTGTAGCATTCTTCCTATTATACTATTTACATAATAAACACATTTATACAGATATAAAAGCTATTCTTTGTACTGTGTTCTTTCTCACAGGTTTACAGAAACACACAAGTTGCATCACTTGACACTATGTGTTAATTAAGCATATTATACTATAACACAATATTTCTCAAGTGTATATCAATGATTAGATTAAGAATCCAACTTGAAACTAACATGACAATGATTTCATTTGACGAGTATTACTTACTCATCAATACAGCTGACATGTCCCTCATCACACATAACAAGGGTAACTAGTTTAATGTGAGAAATCTCCAGTTTAATTCATAACAACAATATATTTCTAACAATAAGCACTAAAAGCGCATGCATCGCCGTGCACTCGCGACAATTATGTACCTACGAGGAAACAAGGACAGGAAGTTGAGTACACAAGTGTTCTTTACTAAGCCTCGATACCAAACCACTGCACAACATTCTAAACGCTTAATAAACGTCACCTTCTCATCAGAAACGCTGCCCACGTCGTTCATAGCATAATTCCCATCGTCAACCTCCCCGTTTTCTCCATTACTGCGACGGGTTTTCACCATTGCAGTAGCTGTGTCGTAACTTTACATACAAGACCCAAAATCCGTTATGTAATAGACGCAAGAGGTAACAAACACACGCAACTCATAAATCATTAACAACACAAACGATTTACACTCAAAATAGAAAACTAGCACGACAAAGAACGAGCGTTATCGCCCGCACATGTCGTTACACAGCGCCATGTTAAATGAACAATGTAGTTCTGCTCCCAGCGACTTTTACAACTGATAACTCACCGATCAAACGCACCGTTTTCTCTAATACACTTGAGTGAAAAATAATTTTATATTGATTTAACTAAAAGCAAGAAAAATCTATAAATTTAACTGATAGAAACTAATTCCACAACTCACGATGTTTTTATTGACAACTGTCAAAAATTCCCGCAAATTTGTCATTTTTCAAATTGTTAAGGAAATGCACCGTTGTTAGCATTAGTGTCTATGAGTACTCTTTTCGCTTGTTTGCAAAGTGGAGAACAGCATACGACAAAATCCATACATTTGCAATGCTCAAGATGTGTATGGTTAAGACCTGGTAAACAAGAATTCTCTGAAATGAAAATAGAGTTATCTAGATCTACGTTTCGTAAAATTGATTTTTAGATTGTGTAACGCTGGTATTTAAAACTTATTACAATAATTTATTGAAGATATATTTAATAATACACATGAATTTATTATTAGTACTTTTTTTTACATTTCAAAGCCTTTTGTTTTTCTCGTTTACATTACTATAACTATGATTTTATATAAAACTATAAATGAAATTAGTAAAGAAATTAAAGTACTTCGTTTCATAATCACTTTCATGTTATATGACCCTGCGTCAAAAAATATAAAATTATAGTGTTCGGGAAAATCTTGTTTTGAAGAGGGAACATCAAGGATAGGTAAACTGAAGCAATAACACAGGTTAACTTAGTATTCATTGATTGAAGTCATGATCTTTCACGAGACCCTATTGCAGCTAGAGTATAATATAATGTCTTTGATTGCAGCGCATCACTACAAACTTGTCAAAAATTGCATCAGGCAAATGTCAAATTGTCAACATAATCCAATGTTTTTGGACTTTGTTGACTGGTGATTCGTGATTGATTGAGATTTAATTTTTTAGATCTATCCATTGTAAAATTTGTAAAATTCAATGCAGAATTGATTCGATGACGTGATTTTATAAACACGTCGCTGATTCACTTGTTGACTATCATTTGCAGTCAAAAAGCAGAATGTAAGTGCTATAATTTGTTGAGCTCTAATCTGGATCTCAAAATAATGCTTGCGGTTAAGTGTTATTTTATATTGCTTTCAGATTTAGTATGTCGGAAAATCCAGATCCAGTATCTCCAGCAAGAGATAGAAAAGAATTGATGAACACAGACAGTATGGCAAGCAAACAAGGTGATGTTGACTTGGATGAAGAAATATCAGCAAGAATGACAGCTTCATACAGCGAGATATCATTCCATTCTGACCAGGGACAAACTGAAGAGCAGGAGAGAGCACCAGGCCCATCTAGACCTTATGACTTACCATCAGAGAACCGAAAGCAGGACAAAATTCCTCTTGACATGGATGGACACGTCAGATATGAGGGAGACATGACCCATTATGTAGCAGATGATTTAGAATTTAAAATAAAACTATGTAGTCCAATCACAAAGAGAGGAGAAACACCAGTGTTTGGAAGCTCCAGTGCATCCCGCTCGAGCACACCTTCGGGAAAGCTTTATAGACAAATATTAGCTCCTCAAATTGGACAAATAGATATAACAGTATTACATGATCTTGAATATGAAGCCCAAAGAATTGCACAGTCTGTTGATAATCTAATTGAGAACTTATCCAGCATTTTACATTCTAATTCTTCCCTTACTGCTGAGAATATGGAAGTGTATAAAGAGGCTGTGGGCAAAACTTGTGATGCAATGGACAATAATATAAAGAGTATGTACACTATTCTGGCTAAAGGAGAAGAAGTGTCACAAGCTATGATCCCAGTACAGGCCCAAGCGGCAAGAATAGCTGAAATTAAAAGGCTTCTACAATTATTTGAAAATAACTTTTAGTTATATAGATGAATGCTAGATATGATTAATTTGTATTATAATGTTATTGTCTAAGTATTAATAAAATAAGAATTAAATGAACATAACAATTTCATTAAAACTTCCCTTGCCAAGTAAATTCATGAAGAGATACATTTTGTGTTGGGAACAGCAGGTAAATTCAGGGAAGTATGCTAAATTCTGAATTATATGCCCTATAATTTTTGCTTGATATCCTTCTGTTTTTTTTTTTTATATTAAAAAGCATAAATCAATAATTTCACACAAGAAAAAATATGTAGCCACGCCCCAAACAATTAAATTATTTGGCATCAATATTACCTCAAAAACTATGAGTACTTTAAATATCCTAATTATATTATATTTTCCTATCATGGCTGTAATCTACAGAAAGTTAAATTCAAGTTAATTATAGATTATTACAAAATCGATATTGCAACTTTTTGCGTTTGCTACATTCAGATACTGTCATGCGCGACTACTGTCAGAACTGACAAGTTGAAATCTGACAATTGACACTATGTGGTTGTCATTCATTCCGTCATATCGCATCGACCGAGGTGGTTGTAAAATTAAAAAGAGGAAAATGTTCGAAAAGTAGAATAATGTAAATTGAATTACTAACATGAATGTTAACATCCTTATAAGATTAAGCGTGCTGTTGTTGGTCTCATGACCATTTAGTATTCAGCTGCCATACAGATAAATCGTATAAATGGGTGACGTTCTGAGCATATTTTCTGTGATAATTATGAAATTTAAATCTAAGTTCAATGAAAGTAAAATTTATTTTCACTATGATCTTCCGTGGGAGAGGCTGAACTCCGTGAAGTGGATGAATGAGAAGGCCACCTCGAACAGGGCTTACGTGCCCACGACGGTAAGTGGCTTCAGGCTAGCTATTAATAGCGGAAACATTACATATAAATAATAACATTACCGTAAACGAAAGTAGGGTTTGTTTTGCTTGAGTGATATTCTTAATTAACCGGATTTAGCACTAAGCTTTTAATCATAACTAGCAACATAATAGCATTTGTTTGATTAATTTTGAATTATTAAAATTCTGGTCCATTATTAAATTAAAATATTTCAGTTTATCCAGTATATAAGCAATAGGGTTTTGATATTATTTGAGAATAAATATAAAACATTTTAATGCTGGATTGATTTCCATATTTGACTTATTTTTGAATTTATCTTGGGCTGTCATCTGTCAATATAAACATTCAAATGTATAAAAATCACATCACACACTGCATCATTTAATTTGTTTAAAAAGCCTATGAAGCTCCCTTATTTTACTGACTTGTCTTTATTTTATTTATTTCCTTAATAAATTTAATAAGACAAAAATAACATTTCATATATTTATAGATACAACATCAATTAATAATATTTATAACTGCAGTTTCTTTATTTTATGTCTGGATATTTAATCTAAGCTTATTAATCGTATTTATCCAATACCCGATTTTTGACAAAAACTATTCGACTCAGAAAAATTATAGAATCTTTCTTTTTTACTCCTTAATTAAAGATGTTAAGTTATTAAGAATTTAATGATTCAAAGATCCTACTTATATGAATGTTTCCTTATGAAATATCTCTCCAAAAACTTTATAAAGCAGAGCTGCCTTATTAAGTTTTTGAAAACTTATATCCCATAACCCATTGCTCCGCAAAGGCATCCTCTTTCTTCTAAACCTATAAATTTCAACATTACGGAAATGAAAAAAGATGTAACTTAATAGTAAAAGAATGAATAAGGTAATCAAATTTTAAGGTGGTAATTTCACTTAACTTTATCTAAAAAAACACAATTCCGTAATTATTTGTTGTATCACTGATACAAAAAAAAACAAACATTCAATCTAATACTCTGTGTTATCTTATCTTTTAAGTACTTACTAATGTTCGACTAACATACGTACGCGCATGATCGCGTACTTATACGTACCCAGTCCGAATGTATATTTAATTATTTAAAGATTATTTTGTTACTACCTAGATGGCTAACTGTTTGTTTTTTTTTATAGTTGTAGTGCTAAAACTTCGCTAAAACCTTCTTCCCCAGTTGATGATCTAGAGTGTAATTATATTTGATTCCATAGTTATCAACTATTGAATTTGACTATTCTTACGAAACATAAAATAGTTCACGATTACGTATTTACACACAAACCCAACTGATATGATAATATCGTTAAATATGTCATCATAGTTTTATCAACGTTTCAAAATGTCTCCCAAAACAAATATCTAAGTAACGACAAATAGTCTCATTAAATGTTCACTTTATTTTGTCGGATTTCCCTTTGTAGTAAACCCGGTCAAGTGCTAGTCGCACCTGGAGGCCGACCACGACCTCTTACAAGTAACAGAGGACACTACACGGCTTCTTTCTTCAATAACTGCAAATGTATTAGTTGAGGACTGTTGGCCCCTCTTTAAATAAAGCGAAACATCGGAGGGTTCCGTAACTTTGTGCAAAATGTAATAATACAGTCATACTGTGTGTGAAAAATGAAAATCTAAACTCTCCGAAGACAAGCGGATGGATAGACAGAAGATTATTGTCTCGTTGAAGTAATTTGGGTACGAACGATAAATAAAAAAAATGTTTTTATCATGCAGCTTGAAACAAGTTCGCAGCATCGTAATGTGACGCTTTTACAAGAGATACATGGCCTTGCAAGTCATAGTTACGATATCAACAACCTAAAACAAACGCTTGTTCCACTGATATGCCTGAGAACTACCGCGCTGGGAGACTATATCCAAACATGAGGGTCAGGGTTAAAAATAAAAGCGTGACTGTCACTTCATGCAGGGGTCGAGAGCACTCGAGCAGTTTCCTACTCTCAAAAACTCTTTGAAGAAATAAAGCGATACCTATACGGCGAATACATATTATGTAACAAATGTTTACATACAAAATTACGAATGTTTAGTATCTGTCTCGTTGATATGAATTACGAGTGTGCAATCACAGTACAACCGCAGTCACGCAATGACGGGATGTAACACGATTATTTTACGATCGTCGAACACACGCCGGTTATATCGTAAATATCCACAATTATATTTCAGGCTATTGATTGTTTCTTTTTTCAATTTCCATGTTTATTATTGTTCAGTTAGATTCGAACTGCCATTGAACCGCCCTGTCGTAGAAATCGATGTCAGTTTATCTTTACGCTCGGGTTATCTCGAAAATTACTGGAACTGATTGCTTGACTGTTTTAGAGCACTTTTCTATGGCTTTCAGAACTGGGAATCTAAAATATACATTTGTTAAAATTTACCAAAATGTGTATATTGTAATTGGACCAATAAGCTCTAAAAAAGGTCACTTTTTATCGCGTTTTAATAGTTTTACAAAAAATCCTAATGGTTTTTAATTAGGTGGAGTTCCACCAAAATTTCTTTAAGCTGGAACCTTACGCCTGTATAAATAAGTAAAGTAGTTCTTACGAATGTTACAACACAATTAGGTCACCCTAAGTCACGACAAACAAGAGTAAAATGTAGCCTTCAATTTAAATATAGTAAGAGGAAACGAAACCTTAATATAATGAAATTGTAGAAAATGATTGCCATATGCCTATTTTAATATGTCGCCAGCGCCACGTCGTCATAAGACTTAGATACAAAAATTTAATATTAATAATTACTGGGAAACCTATACAAAATTGATCATAACGTGTGGTATGTTTTTTTTCACTTGATAGAAATAAGTGCAAAATGTAGTACCTACTTATTTGGATAGTAAAGATCTACTTAAAAAGAAAAAATATTTGTTATTGTCGGACGTTTATGCCTTTATAACTTTATAATACACTTTAATGACTTCGATACTGCAAAATTCCCGGTGCATGTGTATGAAAATTTATATCCTAATAGAAACAAAGCCTTTAATATCGTTGAGCACTAATATACATAAACTAACGTCAGAATTCCCGCTCGACGTATTATGAGGAACCCTCTGGGCGCGCTGTTGTTCCCCGGCGAACGGAAAGGCGCAAACGAAACAATGTAATGTAAAATTCAAATTGGAAAATAGGGTATGCTTGGCTTACATTTGCACCATTCTCACTTCTCGGAAAATTTTCTAAATACATTGTTATTACTGCATCTGTGTGTGTCGGCAAGATGTGTTATGTTATGAATGGATGATTGTTACTCTTTAACGCAAAAACTACTTCAATTATTTTAATAAAATTCGGCAGAGAGAAAATTGATAGGCTGGAATACTACTCTGCACTTTTTATTAGACATGAAAATCAGGATAGCCACGTGACATTAGTAGTTATTAAATATTACTTTCCAATTTTATTTAGGCGCTTACATTTTTACTTCGCATAAATACATTTGAACACAACAATAAAAAAACAGCGTTGATCTACTATAATTGAAACAGCGAGTATTTGCGACCAACCCCTATAAACTGTCTCGCTTTCCGAACATAAAACTTTCCTCTATTACAAGAGTGTATGTTAAATATGGGCGGCGTGGGAGGCCCTGCGGTCGACATTAGAAGTATTGCAGGTCGCATGTGACCATGATTAACGGGTCACCGGAAAAGTGACCCGGAGATCGTTCTCGATAGTGTGGAACGTACCTATACATGACACTATAACATCTTATATAGGGATCCTACAAAACAATGGACTGTTTGAATATGTTCTTATTTAATTTCCTCAAAGCATCTAATACTATAGCAACAACTGTTTATTTGTTAATGAAATTCCGTGCAAATGAACTCGCGGGCGAATCTTCTAGAAGCTACTTGGATATCTGTAACCTGATCTTGCATATAAGATTATGAAGTTGTTTTATAAATTAAATACCATTGTTTCTTAGTTAATTGAGATACCGGTCTTATTCTCAATGATACGCTTTATGTTACACGTTCTTGCGGAGGTTAGAATGCAATGTTATCAAGACAGTGCATGGTGTCATAGTAATAATATTCTATTCAATTATAGCATAAGGTAATAAAAGTACGAGTTTTAAGGCCTTACGTTTTGTAGTCCTGGATTTTCGAACCGGATCCAGTGACAGACAGAAATTAAGGTGTATAAATAGACATAAACAATCTCTTTTAATTAAAAGGGCTCTGCGCGACGAGTCTTCATATTACACCCTTTTCTGATTTACTTCTCTTTAGCATTATAGAGAATAAACACAAAAAAAATATCTTGCTCATCGTTTTTGGATAGTAAGGATATAAAATATTATTACCAGCTTGAAATTTTCCGCTTCTGAAGCAAAGGACTCGCTTTTTCATGGCTCTCTCATGAGCCGCAAGGTGCTAGTTCAGTATAAAATTAAAAATCCACTAAATCTCGCCATCTCCATAAGGGTCTGCATCACTGTCATTCGTTTTGATAAACTGTAAAATAAGATAACGAAACAGGTATTTTTAGGTAGGTAAACTTAATTCAGCTTTGTGCAGACAGAATAAATTATTAATATTTATTTATTTGTCCCTAGGTGGAGAATGTAGCAAACGTGTGTACGCACGCACTATGCGTTGCGCCTGCATCGTTGGGTGCGCGGGAGTTGCTCACGCGGTCTGTGAACGCGCCACAAGCGATCGCTGCCGTCGTCTATGGACTCGCACTATGCTTGCTGTTCGCGGTGTCCACAACCTTCCATTCCGTGTGTTGTTGCAGATCCGAAACGTAAGTTATTTTTTTGCTCTAGTCTTTGGAAAGCCTTTGAAACTTGACTGAAGACTTTAACAGGTAACAAACAATAGGACGAAAACAAAAGCTTAAGAAAAAATATAGTAGATTGTTCACGTGGAACGTCGAACATAGTATCAGCAATTAGTAAACCTGTTTATCATTGTGTCTAATTGCCTACAGCCTCTGAGATAAAAATACAACTTATACTTATTCATATTAATATAAGCGCTAAAGTTGCAAATCACTCTTATTTCAGTTCAGAAATGCGTATGAAACGACTTAAGTAAAAGAATTTTACATAATCTCGAGTCTTTACGGCGACATCTGCGCTTTCCAGTTTCACTTTCCTGGAATAACAGAAAATGTTTTAAGCTCGGTGAAATGAAAAACGTTCTTGAATTTTTCTCATTTTATTTTTATAGTTAATTTTTAGTTCCTCGTAAAGTCTAGGATTGCTTGACTGGGCATGTCTGTAGTTTTCCGGTATCGACCAAATAACAGCAGCAGGAGGCTACACCAGTAAACAGCAAGCTGACCTCCTTACATGTCTCCACGGGGATCCACCCCGTCTTTAATGTCCTCGTGTTACTGTCCTCGTTTATTTAAGTGAACATCGTTTCCATAAACGCCAAATAATAATAATTACATTTATTAATTAGCTGAAGACTGATTTGAACGAAGTGTTATGTGTGAAATACGAGAAACGGGTTG
This sequence comes from Trichoplusia ni, assembly GCF_003590095.1. Taxonomy (NCBI): domain Eukaryota; kingdom Metazoa; phylum Arthropoda; class Insecta; order Lepidoptera; family Noctuidae; genus Trichoplusia; species Trichoplusia ni. The sequence goes on from NC_039486.1 coordinate 12,425,826, forward strand.
AACTCAAGTTTTTAATTATCTATTTTATTGACACATTTTATGCTGGACATAATATTTTGAAAAACGAATATAGAACAATGCCTCGTTAATTAAAAACCTCGCATGGGTGAATCGAAATTGCGAAGAGCTAGCACAAATTTTCCGTTTAATGATCTATAAATTTCGCTAAAGCGGATCGGATGGGGATGGTATGGATGGATCTAGTGCAATTAATTAGGTCAGGGTCGCCCGGGAATGCAAGGAATGCTCTAATGTTTGCGCGTTACAACCACCCTCGGCAATCTACAAAACCTTGCCACTGGAATCTCAGAAACAAAACCTTTTTGAATTAATGAATAAATCTTATTAGTCTTTAACAATCCAAGCGCTACAATTTGGCAAGAGCTTCTGAAATTGACAAACGAATGCTGAATGACGTCATTAGTTTCACTACCGGCTTAAAGTATTTATTAGGCTTAATGAAAGATTTAACTGGTTACAAACGGATTTATTGGTTGCACGATTGGGTGACCCAATTCTAACTGAAACTTATTGCTTTTTCTGACTGAATTATTCTTCGTGAAGACCTCGGAAGTAATAATTTACTGTAGTGTACTGTTTTGGAAGTGAATACGACGAATCCCCTTATGACGTCTAAACATTGCTTCACTGATTTACGTTCCAAATATTAGGGTTCCGGTACCTGCACGAAGTTAGTGTAGATGGGTACATTTTGTAACATGAAGAGGCTTATATATATACTTGAAGTTGGAATCATCCTCACGAAAGTAACTTTTAAAAGACAATATTAAAAAATGGGATCATGATCATGAGCACAGTTCATGTGCGTTATATCGTCATCATGTCGTATTATCCCGTTCATAAATAATTTGATATCTGAACCAGAAAATCCCTTATGGGCTAATTAAGTTCTGTTAATATATTCAGTTGAGAAGGTTTTAAATTTAAGGTCAGAAGTTGAGGGAAATAATTCAGTAACTACGCCGAAAATAACATGAAGTAAAAGGAAACCATCAATCTTGTACGTAGTGGTTTACGTATGAGAATGTATATTAAATCCTTTGTCGATCACCCATCTAATTATAGAGCCTTATCGTATAACTTGGGTTTTTGTCCGGATCTACTATTCGTATTATACTTGTGTTATCCGAAAATCGTTAATATTTTGTGTATGCTCAAGTTCATATTCATGAGGAGTTCTTTTTTTCTTTGACAATCACAAGATCTAATTTGCCTAGTTTGGATCTGGATCTGATAATGTTTCTGTTATAAAGCGTAATACGCAAGCCCTATCTTTTGGATCCTTTATATTGCAAATTCGATTCTCCTTTATGCTTCAATCTAGTGCAATTGGGGCTCGGTGTAGAGTTCCTTTATACCTATAGAGAGTAGACCCTTGTTCAGCAATTGGCAATGTATACTATATGCGTATGTGTGCGTGTGTGTTATTCAAAGCATCATAATGACAAGCTCCTTGTATACGGATGCCCGTCTCCGCTAGACGTGTAAGTGATTTATTGCCACTTATAAACGTACCCTTGTTGCTCCTCGTGACAGCTAACTAGATTAAAAAATAGTCTCTGATCAAGACAAGAGATGTTTATTGTGTCAGTATACCTATTTCCCATGAATACGGAATGTGTTTAAGAAAGTATTTTTTTGCCATCCAAGAAATAGGCCTTATGGCACTATATTCGAATGACTCAACTATTTGACTTTTTATGCTTCCTGCTAGAGATTTATCGTAGCGCATATTAAATTCTTACACGTGCTAGGTGCATCTGTTGGCAATCTATGTTAATGGCATCTGAGTTAAGACAAGTTTCTAAGAAAATAGAGAAAAATCTTACTAGTTATTTCTAACTTAGGTTCACTATTATATTATTATCTGGACTTGGAAATAATTACTTTATAATCCCGCGAGTGTCGCTTGGCGAGGAAATATCTCGGAGGTTTATTTTGACATTAGTAGAACAGGGACTTTGGGAATACGCCTGAAACTGGTCTATAAGCCTGGGTATAAATAAGACTTCGTTTCACAGAAAAAAGGTCGTAACGTCTTGAATTAACTATCCGGTCAATACGCCAGAGGTAGAGAATAAATACCGATAAATTATCGGTGTTTTGTTCTAAAACTGAGGTTATTTTTAACCTCTTCGAAATGCAACTCTACTTATTAAGTTTTTTTTTTACTTATATAAGCCGAAAATAATTGTATTAAAATTTAATTCAAACCAAAATTACGCACAAGGTGGAGCTATTTTTTTTAATCTCAAACTACTACATACGTATGCAATATGAAGAAAACGAAAACAAATAGAGTCATAAAGTTTGGGAAGACTGGCAAAGGAATACCTCATAAAAGTAGGTAATCATTTTCTAAAAGGGCTGCCTGGAAAATATGCCAAGCAAGCGTAAACGGAGTGAGGTAACCTAAGTTTGACAAGGGTGCGAGTTCTCGATTTTCAATCGGAACACTCATGTCTCCGGAACTAACCGGGGTGTCGTCTGACAGGCTAGTTTACTGACACCTTCCGACCGGATGCGCCGCCATCTTTATGTCGTGGAAAAAGAAAAGCTATGTTCAGTGCACCTTTGAAACCTGGGACTGGTTTTATGTTTTGGGCTGAATAGGTTGTTACCTGGCAACAAAAACGACTTAACTTACACAAAATATAAAAAATATATTTTGATTGTATTCTGGTTTCAGATAAAAATGTAGCAAAATCTGATCACCATTCCGAATGGATTCTTTGTTACATACAAAATGACCCAACATTTAACAAAGATTAATGAATTTTTCACTTATTTTAATCAAAAAATTTACTCTACATACTTGAATCATACAATTTACTCTACAAAACATACTCCATGTAATATCGAAATAGAAACATAATACGAATCTAAGCTCATTTATTTTTTAAATGGCGTCTGCTGTCAGTCACAGGCGGCCTTTCCAGCCAGTGAACGAGAATCGATGCTCAGCGAAGCAAAAGGGTTGCAACTGATCGGGATACTTACAGCTGTTTAATCCGGGGTATGAAATACAGCTACAGTTATACAACATCAAGATTAAGGCAAATGTACGAAATAGGCACAAGCTTATGAACTTAATTTCGCCCAGCCGATGTCTGTTTGATTTAAACTAGTCTAAATACTTTTTTGAATCTTTAATATCTTCAATTGTTTTTACCTCGTCTAGTCATTTAACGTCAAATTCTTGTCGTGTAATAAATTGATCTGTAATTTTTACAAACCTTAACCTTAATCGTATAACGACACCACAAATTGGTGATGTGTGATGATAGTGAATTCAATTATTCAATTGTCAAATTTATAGCGGATTTTGTGCCTGGTGCTGTGACCGTTCAGAGCATAATTTTCGTACGATTTTAAGGAAAATGTACGGTTTAATTTTGATTAATTACAAAACGATACTTAGCTCGATACTCGGTTATGACTTGTTGTTGTTCTTAAGCAGAACAAAGTAAACAATTTGTCCGTTCTTTTGTTTACCGGATTTTAGAAACATGTTTTTAACAACAACACGAATGCACCCTGATCAAAACATCTACTCACTGTTACGTAACATCGGAATGTAATAATTTAACACGTCGTATGTAAAAATATTATAATGGGACAAAAATGTATTATGAATTCTCATGAATAATTTAGGAGATTATTATTTTCACGAAAGTGAACACGAAAGAGATTTGAGTGTAATCGAATGACGACGTCTATGTCTACCTCGTACCGTATCTAATGTGTCCTGTTGATGGCTATCAATACGAAATGGACCATAACCTCGTTATATGAACTATCTCGGTTATGTTTTAGGACCAGGAGTAGCCAGCGTTCCCCCTCAAGCTCTGGCACTTTCCGTTAGGGTTAAAATTTAATTTACTCTTCTACTTTCACATCGCAGGTCGTTATTTTATATTACTATCGTAGTAATAACTACTAAACGGACTCTGGCGAAGGGCCAGAGCAACACTGGGAAGTTGGAAAAGCCCACTTGTTATTTTCAGTCCCAGTCATTAATATTTTGTGCCTCCCATCTGAAAGCACCGTTCTATTATTATCCATCTGAATATTCGACCTTCATAGGTCTAGTTCAATGCTGTTGCTAATTGGAAATTATACTCCATTGCCAAGGTGGGATACCTAATGGGTTTCATTAGACCAGAAAATGTTCTAACATTACACTGAAGCTTAATCGGTAACTCTATCGGTGTTACAATGTGCTTGTTACATCATGCATTTGCTTCTACTATGTTCAAGCCTTAGCAAGTTAAACAAAAGACGGCAGCTTAGAGAATTTCATAAAGGGTAGGCTATATATAGCAACAGTATTTATGTAAGCCGGTAAGGCTTCATGTTTGCGTATAAGAAGCAAGGTCGGACGCAGGAAGTAACTCGTTACATTTCGGTCCACGTTTGACCGTTTAGCTTATTGAGATATAGTACCTTGCTGTGGACATGAGTTAGTGGTTCGTGTGGGCTTTGATTAGGCTAACATGCTTCGCTGGAACTAGGTAAAAACTAGAGAATTAAAGGTCACTTTTGCTGCTCTCATAAATTACAGCATTTAAACGGCGTCTATACAGCGTGTTACAAAAATCCTTTTCTTCTTTTGTTTCGAACCATTTTGCTTTTAATTTGTCTGTTTGTTGAACATTATATATTTTTTAAGTAGTATTTAATCAGGATCAATATTAATTTAACACTCACATGCGAAAACGACGTATGGTATTTGGAATACTCTTTACCCCAAATAAAGTTCGGGCCTATTGGAATATTCGTTTTTCTCGTGCCCCTTGGCTATCACTTATTGACACAGTTCACTTCGGAAACGGGGTCAACATTGTGCCTCAATAACTCGTATCACGATATTCTAGGATATTGGAACCTAGACGAAGCTTATTAAAGTTTAACAAGTTACAAAAGAATTTGTTTCCCTACAAGGTTTTCGTATGTTGAATTTTGTTCTTTTACACGTCAGTGATGTTCCTACTCTAAATAATTGTTGGAATTAACACGGACAAAACACGACTTTCGGACCTCTGAAGCAAGATCGAAAGATAACACAAAGTTCCGTTATAAAAAACCGCAAAACAATAATCTTATTATATCATACAAGCACTTCTTGACATAGACGCGTTAGTTACCTGTATGAGGTAAATGTAGTCCGACATCGAAGCCTTACCTTGACATGTTGCATGTAATAGGATGACTGGATGACATGCCTATAATGCCTCGTCGGGCATTCTCGTGTGTATTACCAGTTTAGAGTAACTAGCCGTGGTCTGACCCGCCCCACTTTACTTCAGGTGGTCAGTTTAACATTTAATTTATTGATACAGGCCGCCTTTTAGAATTGGGTTATTGATTAGTCAATATTTGAGGCATTGTTTTGTAGTATACGCTTTTTACATGCATCTTTTTTTCTTAATACAATTTTTGTACTTATTACTATTTGTTTTCGCATTTTGGAAATTTTATCGATTTCGTATTTACGTCAAAGAAGGTCGGCCAAAAACCATCCCTTAGACATCCCAGTGCTGAGCACAGGCTTCTTCCCATATAGAAATTGTTTAAGCAATGATCACCGCGCCTAGCGAGTTCCACTGCGGTTTGGTAAATAATCACTAGTTCATTTCGGATTCCAATAGTTGGAATCCAGTTTTCCTTCACTGTCTATGCTTTCTGAATTTGCCGAGTTCAGCTACAGTTTAATATTGTCTTGTATCGGACCTCATAGGAACCGCGCTATAACGATGATGACGCCGAAACACACCTGTGCTTCGTTTCTATCCTTATCAATAAGTTTCTCATTATTACTACACTGATTGCTAAATAAGCCGGCAGAGATTACATCGATAATTTATAATGTTATTAAATCAATTTTGTAATTATAGCCCTTTTTCCTATATGCGTAAAGTTAAAATATCGGTAAAGGGGTAACCGACAAATCTTGAGATATTTTGTTTTTTCGTCAATAAAGTATTATTCGATTAATCTATGTGTCAATGACTGAAAATTATTGAATTTTAAGTATTTTTGTTATTTCCGTGATATTTGTTTTTTATTTTGCTGTACATAAATGGTATCTATTTTTTTACTTAATACTAATTTAATTTGTCACAAAGTAAGGTTAGAACTGGACTTCGTGGGTAACTTTTACCGTCTTATAAGTATTTTATATATTATTATTCTTTAGTTTTCACTAAAAGTGCTTTTTAAGTTATTCAGATAGTTTTTCTCTAACTTTTATGGGATACCTTTGCACTGCTATGCAATTATTGTTGAGAGATCCTCCTGTAAGAAATCAGTCAGGTATCATTAATCCGTAACAAACACAAACTTCGTTACGAGTGAAGGAAACATAAAATTTACATGAATACCAGAAAGCCTAATGTAAATACATTAAATCATTCAATATTTATGACGGATATTTGCATCATTCGGAAGTCGTTATACGATTGTCTGGAGGCAAGGTTCAAAGTAAATGTATGTCGAAAAATTATATATATATATTTTAAAGAATCCACTGGTCAAGGTCTCTTTTGCATCTTTAGAGTTTATAATGACTATATTCATATTCACGTATAGTAAAGCAAGCATTCGGAGCAATTTAAGTTGTGCTTGCTTTACACCACATCAGTGCAGAGGTTGACATTGATAACTTTGAAATAGAAATGAGGATGGCTTACGTAAGTTTTGTTCTTGTAGCACACTGACGAGCAAATGGAGTTTCTTGCCGGTTCTTCTCCATAAGTCAGTACTGTAACGTGTGTGTGCCTGGAAAACGGCCTATCTAAAATAAAAACTTTTGATTTTTGATGTGGTAAATTTTACCCAAAGTCTAAGAACCAGAAAGGACGACACTTAGCAAAGTGATATGGCAATCTAAAATGTATTTTTATCCCTATATTTCTTTTGTTTATGACAAAGACAGCTATACAACAATTTTTTTTTTTGCAGCGCTTCTTTATTAAAAACTTACTGTGTAGTACTCGCACTATGTGTACGAATACTACACACTGCTACACACCCTGTGTACTAAATCCAAGCTTAATTTCACAGTAAAATGAAACACTTCCTGCACCGTTGCGACCGGGCGATGATTTACATATTCATCGCGAGTTCCTACTTCCCGTGGCTGACTGTCGGCACCCTCTCGTGCTGGATGCTGCGGGAGCTGCGCTGGGTGATCTGGCTGCTCGCCGTCCTCGGCATCACCTACCAGCAGATCTTCCACGAGAGGTACAAGATGCTGGAGCTTCTGCTCTACCTCGTCATGGGACTGGGACCGGCGGCCATCATTGTCACGTCGAATGTAAGTTTACTTTCTCATTATTTTGCTAGAACAAGACCATTGTCTGATGAATGTAAGATGTTTTTTCTTAATGTGACTGAAAGTTTCCAAGTACTATGCGAAAGATGCTATGGATTATCATCAAATAGTACTGGAGACTATAATATTATGGAGATGGATTATTGACCGACATGCCCTTCATAACACACTAACTATTTGTCATGAACTCATGAATATGGTTCCCGATTGTACGTGAAAGAAAAGCTATACCTAATAACCTTCCATTCGCTAACACGTTTAACGAACATTATTTATTTACCGCTAAAACCTTCCTTATAAGTTTGTCATCAAATAATAGTGTGTAAACTTAATCAATTAATCACATTCAATTCTTTTAACATTTGTACAATTTACACGTAGGCGTCTACCTCAAGATAAATAATGTATCAGTAATTTCCCTGAACTTTATCGGTGACCACTGAACTGATTGTATCGTTACGGTCAGCTGTCTGATCGCAAATAAACGTGACAAGTGTCAAGTTCAGTTGCGGTGCTGATAATGTCACGTGCGGTTTAGATCTGTCTGTTTTCACGCTTATTTTGCGAGATTTTCCGATCGACTGCGTTATTTAATCCTTTTGTCAGAGGACACAGACTAGACTCAGAACAGGCATTCGAGGATGACACAAGCGCTTTTCCAACGCTATTTAATTGAGTTATTTATTAATTATAGGAGTTGAGGAGGAGAGACCCCCCACGCTATGTTTTGCGCTCTCATCTTAATTAATATAAACGCAATAATATTTAAAGCATATTTACCTTAGGTCAGTAACTGTCACCACTGACTACGGGATCAGACTAAGTCACAAAACATTCAGTCTTAAATATTACAGGGGTAACGTGTGACGTGATTACTTTTAATTTTACGCGAAAGAGAAAGTGCCGACTAGTTGAAGCCAGTAACTAACTCAATGTAAAGCAACCTTTTTGCAAGCTTAAGTTAGTTAGTTTTTTTAACGTCTCTCACATTATTTGAATATCGATAGACAGTTGAATGAAATCGATATGTGTTGTAAGTACAAGTAGTTTTATTGCAAAGCTGTTTATGTTGCAATTTATTTAAGGTTACGACCAGGTGGGTGTGTTATGTTTATGTCGATTTGATGTCCACTTTATTACTCGTAGTGGATGATAAACGGAATTGTGTTTGCGGAGAAAGTAATAAGTATGGTGACATTAAAATGTTTTATTTTAATTTCACTATGCCCAAAATGATATTGGTTAAGATTTTATCAATTACTTCACAGATATAATTTCTTTGACAGCCAATTAACCTAGCTTTTGATGTTAATCGACGTGTATTCGCTTTTCATGACTACTGACATTCAATGCCTAAAGCTAATACGACCTATATGCGGCCATAAGAGGTTTACGTAACCACTCTAGCATATTAAAGTGTGTTACGTAGTATAAAGTTCATGACAACAATAGCTTTATCACAATAGCATTATCGCAACACCCTGTACGCTTAGGACACGTAGATGTCATTGGTAAATGCAATTTATAGTGAGTACACACGAACTATTCTTGCATTCTTTTTGTGCCTATATTTGTGTAAAAACCGTACAAATAAGTTAAAGACAACTCAATCAGTTCGGTGAAAAATTTAGGACCGTACTAACTGTTGCTTAACTTTCCTTCCTTATTGTTAGTTATAACTTAATTTTTTTACTGTCTAGTTATCACGGTTTGTGAGATGCAGCCTGGTAACGGTCGGAGAGATGGACAACGTCCCTTAGTAATAGGGCTCCGTTTGTACCCTTTGGGTACGGAAAAACTAAAGGAGCTTTGAAAATTTCCCGTGTAGATCCCGTTTCTTTAGGATTTCGATACAATATATTCTATTTTATGCTGTGATAAATGATGATGATATACTCACATTTTCACACGATTCTCGGACTTTATAAAGTATTGCATAAACACATACTAGAAACGAAGTCTGTCTACGTACTTAGTTGCATTATAATTGTATACGATTATAAATAAGTATGTAATTAAGTACTATCGGTATAACAGCGTCTAGCGTCGACGTTTGTGTGTTATGATAGAATGAAAACAGCTGTTTTGGCTTCTAAATGAATTTGCTGTGTTTGTTTTTATACGATGATGTTGCCAATGCAACAAAGTATTGCATTTGGAGTATGAACTAATGAAAGTATATACATGGATATTATGTTAGATATATTATGTATCAATCATAAAATTAAGTAGCTTTTGCAATTATTGTGTATCATTATTTCCGATATCCAGAGCAGAGAACATTATTCCGTCAATAAGCCTATTGTCATGTAATGGTTCAAATAATACAAAATCGTAATTAAAGACAAACAAAAAACTATATACGAACAATGAAAATTAATGTTCTATAAAGCGTTACACACAGATAAACCACGTATCAGGATAATATAGTTCATAGTATTTGTTTCGTGTGTTTTATAAATAGTGTATTGTTTATACGGTGGTCTAAAAGTGAATGGGCACATTGATATACACCAAGCGTCGCTCGATATACATTAGTTGTAAATGTCAGCTGTGAGAAACTGCTGGCTTGAGCATATGGGGCGCCCGTGCCCCAGCTATGTGACGTAGTGTAGGTATCAGGGATCTGAATATTCAACATGTATATATGAAAACTGTCAAATTGAATTCCAGATTTTTATAGGAACTTTCTCGAGGTTCGCTTATACGTAACGCATTTATTGGGCACAAAGTACACATTTTTTTTTACTTAAGGAACCGAGGAATGACTTCTGCATATTACTGAGTTTTCCTTAACAGCTGTTGATGCGATCCAAGACATTTAGCTTACCAATTTCACCAACATCTTGACTCCAAATACTTTCTACTGTGTTCAACCCTGAAGAAAATTCATTGAACAAAGTTACCTACCTTCCCAGTCACCTCATTAATTGCAATATGCGCATAACTACCATAACCATACCTCTAGATAAATACAAAGGCAGCGTTTGTATTTAAAGAACGTAGTCTTATTACATACAGTTCAAAAGTCCAATCATGCTTGGATTATCAATAGACTGCACATTATGAGTTGTTAATACAATAATAACAATCCATATAACGTCGACCGCACAAATCTACATAAGACAACATACTAAATTGAACTTTATTCCATTGATATAAGGACCTTACCAACGTAATGTTGTTTGTTCATCTGTGGTAGACTGTACCATCGTCCTAAGTAATAACCGAAGTATTCGTTGCGTGACCCACACTACAGTTTACACATAATGGTCACAATGGCGGGCTATTCATCTATGCCGATAAAACGATGTGGAGTAATTAATTGGTTTTCTATAAGGAGCTATATGATTATGTCCCGAGATAAGTAGGCTGATGGTAGTGTTCTAACTTTTTAAAGAAATCTGTGGTTCGCATAGGTAATGTTACGAATTGTAATGAGGTTTTGAAAGAGTTTGAAATGGTTTAGATTCCAAAATAAGCAATTAGCAAGCGACTAATTTACCTTGACATTCAATAAATTCTTCTGGTATTTAAATGCCATAACAATAACAAAATAATATATTAAAATAATTAGGCATTTTTGATAACATTGAAAGTTTAAGAGAGAATTCGTGATACATGTACGGAATTTATAGATTAATAATTTAGTTTGTTTTTGACATTTTTAGTTTACAATACTATTTTTCCCGCGTAAATATAATTATGTTAGCGAAGGCCTGACACACCTAGTTATTACGAAACAAAAGACGACGTTCTTTTTTTGCCTAAACTGGTATTATATTCGTTTTGGAACGACCTTCGCAATACATTAATATTACCATAGGTACTTACTTTTTTATATGTAGGTTTATTTACTTATATGGATTATAATATTATATTAACATAGTGTATTTAAATAAGCTTCTGTCCCGTAAACACTTGCTCGTTGTAAAGCAAAATTTATCCGTTTTTTACCCATCAACCTGTCTTACAAGCTTTTACTGGTTTTAGAACATGGTATGTACCTAATTCATGTCGTTTGCCTTGACTCGCTTTTAAAAGCAGTTGTAACATGCAATAGGATTTATCATTCGGTGCAGTGCCTCAAAGTCCAATGAACTTTATGATAAACAAAAATGAGTTTTGTCTATGGTGGTGCTTATTTTTTTTTTAATAGGATTATTCTTGAATTTCGAATGTTGTGATCGATTTATCACTCCAAGTTATCGGTTGGTACCGGTTTATCTATTGCAAGAAGGTTGTAACCTGTTTTGCATATTGAATCTTATTGAAAAGGTAAATAATAATAGACGATTAGACGATCACAAGGTGATTGTAAACACAATTATTTATAATTATAATCCTTACGTTCACGCAATGACTGACATGCCAATATATCGTTATGAATGCACGTTTACACACTACACTCTACTGACTCTACGTGAAGCTCATACTCAATAAATAAATAATAATTAATGCTTGAACTATAAAAATATCAGCATTCTCTTACAGAATAGAATGCGCATTTCATAGACAGACCATTTGTGAAGAACAATATAATGAAATATGTTTAAAGCGTATGACTTGCACGACAAACTGTAGAGGAAGGTATGATTTCGAACAAAAAAAAAAAGTATAGAAAATGCAAAAGTTTTGTACCCGTAGAGCATATAAAGTATTTTACAGCATAAAAGTCTTATCAACTGTATGAGAACTTCAGAGAAGCGCTTATAAAAAGGGTCATCTGAAATTCTAGACAATGTTCCAGGTGTGATTTTAACATAGATTTTCTAACTTTGCTTTTAACAAGTTGAACCTCACGAATATGATACCTACCGTGCTGGTGGTGGAACTGAGTATCGCATGAAATTTTAATTATTTGAAAATAAAATTAACCCAGCTTTTTTATCTTGTTAGTGGTTTAAAAAAGCCATCACGTTCTCAAACTCCTGTGTAACTTACAATATAACATACGCTTTCCTTCAATAATACGAATACTGACTGTATAAGTTGGATTCAAATGAATAAAGTTGTCATAGGATTAACAGAAAAACTGAAATCTCACAAATTTCACATCAATCCAAACCACAACGGAACGCATCCAAGGATTAGCTAGTTCCAATTACTATCAAAACTTTACTCGCTGCAATAAACGTGGTGGAGTTTGAGAAAAGAGTACCATTAAAAGTGTTATTCTTGGCAGCTGGTGATTTCGGTTTATTTCATTAGTAAATAAAACTTTACTATTCTCGTGTCCAGATGCGACAGAGACGGGATAAAACGGCTGCCGAGTTTAAGAACTTTTTGCAACGTGGAATTGTGAGCGCTTTTCTTCTCACAATCGCCATAATAGTTTAGAATAGTTGTTGGAAATTAAACGTGATTAATCAAAGTACCCTCCGTCCTTGAGGGATGGAAACGTGATGTGTAATTATTAAACTATTGTGTAACTTGCTGCCGGATTGTAATGTAGGTATTTAATCAGCTTCTGGGTCGCTTTCCCTGTTGGGACTTCGACTCTACAAAATACACACTGGTATTTTCAAGTAGCGTTGTCGGTAATTGGTTCTTATTGTGTGTCCGTGGGTATGAAGAGGGTTGCGAGTTTTTTTTTCTGTAACTATATTATTATCTAAAAAAAAATCTAAAGTCCTTCAAAAGCAAACCTCCTTTGCTTCGCGCAGTCGGGAAAAAAAGTAAAGATAAAAATTACGCAAGTGCAGAGTGCATGCTACAGCGGCATCAGTTAATTAAAAAAGGTATGACATAATAATAACCTCCTTGTTCGCTAGTTATATAGTAACTGTTATTTAACACATGGCGATATAAATTAAACATGCGGCCCTTGTATAAATTACACTTGATAATGTATATTCCTACATTGTTCAACTGAAACCTAGTTTAGAAAGCAACTTAATAATGCAAATGGAATGGGTACTAGTCATTTCCCAATACCACAATAGTATTAGAATTCTTCAGTGACCTAATTATTTAACTGATGTTTAATTAAACATTGTAATCGTGGATCGTACGGTCAGCGACAAAAGTCTGTTTACGTTTTCAATGAGTTGCTGTTGTCAGTACATATAATTAAAAAAACATTTTTTGTAATTTATTTATTTATTTATTGACACACCAACGACTTATTCACTAACTCATTACATTAAATATTAGAATTAAACAGCGATGCGGTGAATTTGTCACTTATAGGTGTGCACAGCACTTGCATAAACATAAATAAAAACAAAATAAAATGATTAAAAGAAATTAAATTGCAAATATGAAAACCATTGATTGAATTACAATAGGAAAATAATTATAAATATAATTATAAAGTAACAAAAAACAATTAGGACATAGTACATAATTCCCAAAAAGATTAAAATAGATTTAAGTTTGAGTTAAAAATTTAAATAAAATTAACATAACCACTAGTTCAATTAAATTAAAATACATACATTTATAATTTAATTAGAATAGTTTTTTTTTATATATTTATAATTTATAAATCGGATATTGATTTAAGCTACAAAAATTACAGATTACAATTAAAATAAAAAATAAAAATTAAAGTGGAAAGCAATAAATAGGTTGAGTTAAAATACAAATTAGTATGTTCAATGTAAAAGAATTATCAAATCAAATCAACAAAGAAATCGATCAAGCACCGAGGACGTTACGGATGAATTCATTGAGACTGTTTGAAAATATGTGTAATCATTTTTTATAGTCTGAAAAATACTGGCGCATTGTAAACCAGATATTGTTAACCATTTTTGTTGCTGAATGTACATGATCATGTTAGCAAGTATTAACACTATGCGGGTGGCGGGGAGGGCACCCTGTCACTCGATCAGCCAGCAGGCCAAGAAGGAGACGGACGCGTCGTCCTGCGCACCCGTTCTTATGAGAAGTGAGGGGTGGGCTTTTTACACCTATCCCTTGAGAAGGAGTCCAAAGGACTAGAGCCAGCCAGAGTCGCGCAGAGTATGCGCGAGCGATCCCGTGACTCTGGCTAAAGCAGTAGAAGGGGCCCGGGGTGTTTTTAGTCGGTGGAAGTCCGACATATGCCCACGCGGTGCCCTCGACGTGGGTTGAAGACATTAGCGTTTCACTCCGGAAAAAAAAAGTATTAACACTAGGGTCGGTAGTCTGATATGGACACTATTTATACTACAGTATATAAATGGAGTTGATAATTTTAAATATTATGGTTTGTTATTTTCGCCGTTAGTTTTTCTCTACAAATATAAACAGAGCAGAATAATGTTTAAAGAAAATGCCAGCGCCGCGTGGGCTGAGGTTTTTTCGCAAGTTATAAATAAAAATATAACTTTAAGTAAATTAAAGCAATACTTATTATATCCACGATATTTATAGTAATAAATGAATTCTTGACAAAGTTTGAAGTATAAACAACTTTGTCCACTTAAAATCACTTTAATAAAAGTTACGAAGTCTAAGTATAAGGTGTCAAACTTCAATGTATTTAACAAGATAGCGTTTTATTATTTCCTACGTAGAAAACGCGGCGAAGCGGATAACATTATTTAATTAAATACAAAATTATAAATTTAGATGCGGGATAAAACAATACAGTTAGATGTCGGTTTCTTAAAAAAAAAAAAAACAATTAAAAAAGCTACAGATTCGAGTCCTATCTGAGATTTTTTTTTTAATTGTATTAAATTGCAATGATAACTCGTCTTGTGTAATAGACGGCAATTTTTGGCAGAATACGAAAGCACGTGTGTCTGAAACCGTATCGCACGTAATTCCACACGCCTGCCCTTGCCAATACATTGTTTAAACTTAGATGAACGGATATGTATGGGATTGTACAAATTGTATTTATTGCTATGTATTCGATAAACTTGTGAGATTGTATAGTGATATCCTACTAGTATAATTTTGGAATTTAATTTTCCGAGTAAGTCGTGCTTAGATAGTTTTCAACTGACCTAAATTCGTCTTTTGTCCCAGTACTTCGGATTTATTTGAAGTCGGCTGTATGTTTTTGTTCTTCAAAAAATATTAAGCTACTATAAGTTAACGTTGACGGTGAACAGAGGAACCTATAATGGTGATTTCTTTTTTGTCTGTTAGTATTCTGCATGGAAAATTTGGTTTCGATGCAAAATACTTACTTAAAATTGTCCTAACTCCTCAAAAGTTGGGTTATTTTAAGTTATTGTCAATCCTTACATACTTATGGATGGATGGTCACCGCTGCTTTCCTATTTACGAGGTAGTAGTTATAATAGCATTTTATGATGTCTTTTTTTATAATTCCATAAAAGTAAACGTTCTATTCCTAATGCATTCGTGTTCTATTATAATAGAACTACCGGTTTTACTTTGATATAAACTCGGCATGGTTTATTTATAAGTAGGTACAACTGAAATTAACTTTACACATTATATGGTAACCTTCTTGCATCGCAACTTTTCGCAATTTCTTTTTCTAAGGCCTTGTTTTAATGTTGCTAGATATACTTTATTTTAATGTTAAATGTTAAGGGTTTGGTCTAGTTTCTAAGTTCCCTAGATTCATGTGCGGAATATTTCCAATATAAGTTTAAGGCACCGTCTTCCCAACCACCATCGCATGTCATTTGAATGTTTGCAAACCCTCGCGACATAAGGAAATACCTTAGTTCGGGAGTCATTAAATAACAATGTTAAAGTTTTATTGTGGAGTATGTTTAAGTGTTAACAGTGCGTGTGTCTGCTTCCAGCACCAGTTCCCGGCGATGTACGACCTGAAGCTGGGCGGCATCCTGTACCTGGTGGGCGTGTTCTTCTTCAAGTCGGACGGCCGCATCCCCTTCGCGCACGCCATCTGGCACGTGTTCGTCGCGTTGGCCGCCTCCGTACACTACCTTGCCATCCTTAGACACCTCTTCCCAGAACTCAAATCTCATTGAAGACTGCCCATTTAACCTATTGAATCTCCATTATTAGAGCTCTCTAAAGCTATTTTTGTATCCTAACTCGATAACAAGGCCGGAGATTAAATAATTCAGCCGACAATCGTCTGGACCTCGGACGATACGGTATTGCAGCTGTGATCTTCGGCTTTGTAATGTCATTTACTTCGTAATGTGTGCGTGAGTCTTTGTGTAGAGATTCGGACTAAGCTGTATACTAGAATGTTCCGCGACGTCGATCGCAACCTATAAATATTTCCTATGTGTTCGTGTGGCGGGCTAGACTGCCATAAGCGATAAGTAATTACAGCTGAACTCGCATTTTTTGGTAGGGTGAGCAACTTAATCGAGGTCATCATGGAATTTTAATAATAATGTATTCGTTTTATGAAACTCTCCCATTGGGTTCCGGTCAATCAATAACTTCGGTCTAGGAAAGACGAAGATCCAAATCGACTCTACATTTCGCGATGTGACATTTATTTCTGTTGTTTGCGGTAGCTTATTTGCATGGGTGGCCAGACACACCGCCGCCATGGTAATTTCGCATGCAGGTACATTATCATGCTGTATAAATACGGCTCAAGTCGCTCGAGTCGTGGACGTAATGCCCCATCGTATACTGTTACGTAGCTTCCGGCCTCTCCACGCGCCGGAGCAATCAATATTGTCACATCAAGGTTACATCTAGCAGACTAAGACTGTGTATAATACTCTTCTTATGTATTAATCGTAAGATAACTTTGAGAGTGACATTGGTTTAGTGACATCTTTGACTTGAGTAAAGACGAGAATTAAAGATCTTGTTTTGAAATTGAACACAATTGTTATGAATTTGTTCCGAGCAATTGTTTTTCAAAATTAGAGGGTATTGTACAACAGGCTTTAGAAAAATTCAAACATTCGAATTCTAGCAAGCTCATATAGCAGCTCTTGCGTCATGTAGAGTTATTCAGCAAGCGAGTAATCACCTAATCAATCGATAAATTCGTCAGGAAATTGCGAAGGAACCGTATCGAGTTACCGCACGCCCACATTCTCGACACATATCGCGTGGACGACCCGTAAAAGTTAGGAACTGGAGAGCTGTGTGGGTCGCTCGAGTAACTCGATTCAAACTTTGCAATCACTTCTCAGCAACCCTATTCCATTCATATGCGGTATACAGTCTTTATGTATGAAGTTATAAATATTGTAGTTTCATAGAATCCGAAACCAATTTAAAGTTTTAAAGGGCAGTTCTTCAATTAATAAGTTCCTAAGTCTTTGCAATTTCAATCGAACAGGTTCACCTTCACCTTGTTATTTGTTAACGTTAAATTTCCGGTTGCTACCTTCTATATAGAGGTTTAAATTTATAACTCCGAAGACTTGGGTACTTTCGACGAAATATTTGGCGATCTTTATTTTGGACTTGTGGAATGAGTAGACCGTAAATAGTGAAAATCTATTCTCCTAATTTTAAAATAAGGATTTAATAAAAAAGTTCTAAATAAATATTTTGTCATACCAGCGAGGGCATACTATTTAGATGTCATAACTGCTTTGGGTGTATTGTTATTCTGTATGAGATGTAAGGAGCTCACTTGTTGTTCGGCAATCTGTAGCAATTAATAGCAACTGTAGAGATACAAGTATTTATTAGATGAAAGCAATTAGCAGCATGAACCACGTTCGGCCAAACTAACTACAAATAATGGTAAATGTGTGTATATTTTGTAAAATATTGTTGAACTTATTGTACTATTGTTGTAGTGTTTGTAGTCGAATCTCAGAATCTCGAGACCAATCCAACCCTTTTTAGAGTAACTATTTAAAATCGTATTGAAGGTTTTTAGATACGTTTATACCTATTAACTTATTATACTTATACGAAATCCAGTTTTTTCAGCGAAATCTTTTATACACCTCAATGTGAATTTTCCCCTAGCATTAGTTATAGTGTAGCTAGTTGAATGTATATACCATCTTGTGTCTACGGAATAGGATTTTAAAAATTTTAACATCTTCAAAGTAATATATTTATTTCATTTTAAATTATTTGTATATCCCAATTTAGATTTTTTAAGGATTGCTCAATCGTTCGTGTGACTAGGTAATATTTTGCCAGACTTCCAAAGGTTTTCACTAGAATTTAATAGCTGAACACCGTTCGTAGTAATAATGATAGTTGGGAATGTGTGAGGCATGGTGTTGGCACCCGCCGAGCGCGTTGTTCCCGCTCGCCGGCGATAGCTAAACAATCGAGTCTGTTCGGGAATTGGGCCGGCTCCATACTGAGACAGTCGCGACTCGTGTGTTCATCTGGGACTGAGGGAATTCTATACTTCAGACCTTTAACCTAGTTAGACTTTAATACTGTTGCAAAACTCCTGCATTCATATTTTTAAATGTGTGTATTCCTAAATATGTTTTAACTAAGTATCAATATGATGTTTGACAGTGTCACATGATTTAAGTGCTATATTTCGATTGTAAAATCATTCTAGTCATTGTATTTGCTACAAACTTTTATAATGTAGTATAAACAAATTAATTTTATTGCAGTTCGGAAACAGTCGCGTAGTTAAAACATTAATATCAAACTCGATTTTAAATCTAACGGTATATAACGGGGCTCAAGAAACGTGGGCATACGTGACTTCGTCATTTTAGCGAATTGGTTGAGAGTAGAATCATGAAAACCGGTAGCCAAGGTTTATCACAGGGTAATAATCAAATATTATCAATCTTACTCTATTCCATGAATGCACAAAAACAAAAATTATTAATTCAAATATTACTCCACTACGATTAGTAGGTACGAAAAACTAAATTATTTTAAATTAGGGAGAAGGTATTTTGATTTTAGATAAGCGGTATCGGGTAGAGCTGTAACGATGCCTAGTTATCATTGATGAGAATTCCTCTGAAGTGCAAAGTATTTGTAAGTAGGGAAGGGTAGCTTCAGACGGTGTTGTAGGTATCTGTAATGTCTCGTTATTAGGGTCCTATTGCTAAATACGTACGATCGAGACAATTTTCTGTAGTCATTTAATAGTGTTCACCTATCAGGGCGGCAGTACCTATATGTAATACTCGTCGCCCACCGCTACAAGCCAAATGCATGTATATTTTCCTATTACGATTGTGAAGAGTTACCTGTAGCTGTAAGAGTGGATATTGTTGTAACAACTGCGTGACTCAAGTCTTCCCGAGATGCCATCGGTGGGTCTTCGAAATTATTATTATTAACATTCCTTTTTTTCTAAATATAGGAAAGTTATTAAACTTTCCGCAATCGTCTTCCTGGCGTACCTTTTTTTATTTTTCAACCACCTTGAGTCGCAAATTCCTCTATTTTAAATATCATGTAAATAAAGTACCTATCTTATTATGCGTATTTAATGAAATCTTGACTGCGGATGTTTCTGTATAAAAATATATTCTTTAGCTAAACATACAATATGACTTTCAGCTAGTATTGGCCATTTTTATAATATCCTACTGTTAGAAAATTGTGCCCGTATTATATTCACTTATTCAAGAATTATGACGTCAATATAATAATAGTAGGATTTTTGTGTAATATTCGTAAAATTAAACGTTTTTTGTTAAATTAACTTTCGCAAATGCGTCCATAATACAGTATTCAATGATATCGATGAATCTTGTAGTAGTGAATCGATAAAATATATTGAAATTCCAGCACTCAAACCTTGTAGGATATAATAAGTTAATTAATGTTGACGAAACGTATCATAAATAAGTGTTGTGTGAATGGACGCGTATGCGAAAGTGTTCTTGTTGTCGTACGATGTTTAATGTGATGTAATGTGTATTGTTGTAGATGGTAAGATAATACAAGCATCAGATTCATTATACCTTTCAGGCAGGCAATGTACGAGACAACTGGGTTTATATTTCATAGCAAATAACTGTTATTTCTTGAGTTATTTAAACAAATCGTCTTGATTTAAGTTGGTTTGCCAATGCGCTTTGAATAGCCGCTTAATACCATTATTCTTACGGTACAATAATAATGACTATGGCGGCTATAAAAAAATCACCACCTATGTGCTCAATGGCGGGAGATGCGTATCATTTTAAAGGGATTGCGGGTTCATATCCTACGCTAAATATACGATAAATATCTAAACAGATGTTGCGTTACTTAAATTATGAACATCCATATTTTTATCCAGTTGTTTAGTACGCTGCCTGCCTTACATATTCCCAGTGACTATACTGTATAGTTTTTCTATCAAATGAAAATAGTGTTATGAACATAAAAGTTACCTTTGATATTGGACCCTGGTATAGTTTTGTAGAGGTTTTTGGGAACTCAATAAATAATAATTTTACAAACACGTTTCTGTCTTATTATTTAATGTAAAAACCTTTAGGTATAGTATAATAATACAAATTACTGGTAAGTATAAATTAGAAGTGACACACGTATTTCAAAAGTTAAGTTTCTACTTTAAGTAGTTACATTACATTTTAGAGACAGTTTTGATTCCAAGAATGTCTAAGCTCTTCTCCATAACCCTGGCAGTGGCTTCACACAGCATCAGCCTGGTGTAGATGATGTTGACGATCTTACCTTCCTTGTCCTTCTCGACACAGTAGCATTTATCATAGAACTCTGTGAATGCTGAAGATATTTCATATAAATATTCACATAAGCTGTGAAGGTAGAGATCATTTGATACTTTCAGTATAATTTCTGGGAATCGAAGTAAGACTTTGCCCAGTTTCCATTCAGCTTCATGGCCAAACTTAAAGCCAGTCTTATCAACCTCAGCCAAAAGCTGGTCGAACGAGATCTGCGCCGTCCTTGCGATTGACCTGATCCGTGTCAGAGCATACAACAGGTACACAGCTGTGTTACCCTTGTCATCCAACATCTTATCAAAAGAGAACACATAATCGTTTACCCTGTTGTGTGAGAGATCAGCGTACTTGATGCACCCATAAGCAACTGCTTCTTGTGCAAGTTTCAGTTCTTCAGGCGACAGGACTTTGTCTCGTCCTTTTTCGATCAATTTGTCTAGCGACCTCTTGAGACCTTCCTCAAGCAAGTCTAATAGTTTAATTGTGTCACCAGACCTAGTTTTGAACTTCTTTTTATCTTCTCCTAGAACAACACCAAAGCCAACAAATTCTATCTTCTGTGAGTTTTTAAGTATGCCAGCCCTTCGAGCACATGCATCTATGGTGACAAAATGTGTGGACTGTCCAGCATCTACAACATAGATAAACCTGTTGCCCTTTTCTTCTTCCACCCTCTGCTTTATGGCTGCCATGTCAGATGTGTCATATGTGTAGCCACCATCAGACTTGACTACTGTTAGTGGTATGCCATCTTTCTTCACAGGATCCCCCCACATAATGAGTCGCCCTTCATCTTCCTCCAAGTAGCCACCATCCTTGAGCTGTTTGACAACAGCGTCCATTCTGTCTTGGTAGAAAGATTCCCCTCGACCAATTAGATTGATGTTAAGTCGGTCATAAATCTTCTGGAATTCCTGGCGAGACACTTCACATATCAGTTTCCATGCGGCTATGTAATCTGGTTGATGGGACTGCAGCTGGACAACACAAGCGTATGCCCTCTTCTTGAACTCTTCATCTTCATCAAACCTTTTCTTAGATTCTTTATAGAATGCTTGTAGATCTGAGATTGGGGGTGAGTGGGTTTTGAAGTTGGGATATTTGTCTTGTAAGTGAGCAATCAACATTCCAAACTGAGTACCCCAGTCTCCTAAGTGATTCAGCCTAAGGACATCATGGCCCAAGTACTCTAGTATGCGAGAAATGCTGTCTCCAATTATAGTGGATCTCAAATGACCAACGTGCATCTCCTTAGCTATGTTGGGAGATGAGAAATCAACTATAACCCTCTCTTTCTTCACAGGGGGCGGTTTAACTCCAAACCGTAGGATACAATTCATAACATGTTCAGCAATCGTTTTGTTGATGTATATATTCAAGAAACCTGCTCCCGCTACTTCTATTCTCTCAATAAATGGTGATGATGGTGTTTTGTTTAAGATGTTGTTAGCCACTTCCCGCGGATTAGATTTAATATTCTTAGCCTTGAGTAATTGTGAGATAGGCATTGCTGAATTACATTGATAGTCTCCGAATTTAGGATTGTTACCTGACAATGTAATTACAATTGGTGGATCCTCTAAATCTGGATAGGCAGATCCAATAGCGAATTCAAATATGTTTTTAAGTTCATCTACGATGCATATGTTGCCTTCCACAGAGTTGATGTCTGTTATTAGGGTGGGAAGTTTCTTCTCTTTACTGACAGCTGGCTTCTGAGACCCCGAACTTTCGGCTTTAATCGCATTTTCTAAGATAACTAAGCGGTGTTTGAGCTTCTCATTCTCAGAATATAGTTTTTCTAGCCGAGGGTCGCCAATGTAACTGAGGTCGCCTTTGGATATTTTGTCCAACTCCTCCTCAATGGCCTTTGCATCCTTTTCGGCTCGAATTGTACGTTCCTCCAAATTCTTCTGCTCCTGCTCAGCCATCTTGCATACAACAAGTGCAACGGGGTACAAGTATTGATTCAATATATAGTATTGTTTCTATTTAGATGTATTTCTCTCAAAACCCGATATAAATAGAAATAGATTTAAGGTTATGCCACCGCTACATACACGCTGACAGCTGTCACAATTCTGCTGGTGTCATGGAACTTCCAATTTCATCATTTTAATTTGAAGTGTTTGTTTTCGTTTGGAAAGTAATTTGAAAATATTTTATTTCTTTGTAAATTTAACATTTTCGTTTAAAATGATAAATTATAGTAAATTACGCATTAACATTAATCCTCAATCTAAACCTGGTAACGTAGTTTATATAAAAAAAACTGTTTAAGTTCAGTAATGTCTAAACAATGCAAAGAAAATCAAAGACCATTCGTTACTATAGCAACCAAGGTCAAACAAACAGCGGCAAAAATATGTTTCAAAAGAGGCAAGTGTGAATGAAGATTAAATTATTAATAACAGTTATAAAAAACGTTCTAATTAAGTATTTGTTTTTTGTTTACGTAGATCTGGCCATAATAAATTATTTCAATACGACTTATTGCATTAAGTGGGTGGTATAATGAGTATAAGATTCAGTAGATTTTTATCTTCTCTTCAAAGATAACAATAATCTCATGGCTCAAGGATGGCACATCAACAAAATGGGTTTGACTACACAAGTAAAGACAGAGACCTGCCATACTGGCTTGAAAACCTTACCAAGTAAGTTCTATTGTACTTATTATCATGTAGAATGATTAATGAGCCCACGTACTCCTTGGCTGCTTTATGCTAAGACGTCAATATATTAATTCTCGGTACAATGCACTCTATTATAACTTCCGTGTCAAGGCTGGGCCAGGCTGGTTGGACAAAGTCTTCGATATCCTGCTACAAGCAGTTTGTTTATTTCAGGGAGATGAAAGAGACGCATATTAAGAACAGTAGTAGTGATTCGTCTCCAATTTTTGAGGAACCAAAATATTTTGAAAGTTCCAAATTAGAGAATCGCAGGTAAGCTTTTATTATTCTCACTTAGGTATATTATGAAATAATAGTCTTTGAATAAAACATTGCGTGCTATTTAAATGTATTTAATAAATAAATGTAACTGTTTCTTAGGTTAACGCGCAGGACATCATTGGATACAACAATGGATATGTTAATGAAACCGCAGTTGGGATCAATAGCTCACTCCGCTGGTACTTTACGTCCACCTAAAGGTAAACAATTAGAAGCACGAGTCAACGACTTCAAGTAATAAATTAAATTTCGGCACTTCAATTAAACGTTCTTGTTGCCATCAGCCTAAGGTTATAAATATAAATTAAAACTTGCGACTGTTCAATGCGGTTTCTTGAATAGGTAATTACATTTGTTCATGGAATTGAATTTATGTAGTTTACATTTTAATAGCAGATTGCCACGACTTTATTCAGAATATATTCTAGCGTATAGCCAAAACGGACGGCGGGTTTATAACGTGAGAGGTAAACTAGACTGGGGGGACTCGTCGAATGCCAACTCCAACGACTTCCTATCGGATCTGCTGCCTCACTACGTGACGCCTCGTCATAGACGCGCCAATAACGTCACTGATGAGGATTTTCATGACGTCATTTTAGGGCCAAGTGAGTATAAATCAATATTGTTATCTTTTAATTGTGTTGAGTATGTAGACGGAAATAACAAACAAAAAAAGATAAGGATAGACAAATTTGCGAAATGTTATGTTTAATTCTATTTCAGGACCTCAAGAGCCTAAAACCCGTAAAAAACTAATTTCTAAAGATGGATCGATAAATTTACAACAAAATAATGTAGTTAAAAGGCCTAGTGTTAAGAATCCGACCAAGAAACCAGCGTCGTTAAGCTCAGTACCAATCAAGAACGGCCAAAAGGAGAAGGTTAAAAACGAGTTTGTGATTCCGGAACTACCTGAAGGCAGATTATTGGAAATGAAAATATTTTCCAACTGGGGTGATAAGTACTTGGTTGGATTGAATGGCCTAGAACTGTTTGATTCAAGCGGAGACCCCGTTGTTGTTGAAAAAGTAAGCTTCTTATGAATACCCGCAAACCTTACTTTTCTGCAATATATATTTTTCTGTGAAAATTGTTGATTTGATTCACTTGTAGGTGCTATCCAATACCCAAAAACTGATTCATAACCGATCAAGCAACAAACGTCGTTTTAGTCACATAATTTTCAATAAAAATACATTTAGTTATTTTGTTACCAATGCATGTAACGCAACCATCAACGTAGACAATAGCACAACACATAGCACGGTGTCCTCTTTAACGCCGTCTGGAATTAAGGTTACTTTTGCCGATAAAACCACCATTAACCTTCAAAGTCATTTTTGCATAGGTTTGGACGGACTCGGACACTGGGGACCACTCGAAGCACGGGCGCGCTGAGAACATAGTGGACGGAGTGATGCGCACGCGCGACGAGCGACACGCGTGGACTGCGCCCGCGCCGAGGGGCAGCCCTATAGCACTCACTGTGCTACTGGCTGGCTCCGTCAAGTTAGCTCTCATGAGGATATGGGTAAGATGTTAACACTTTATCAATAAGACATATCAACTGCAAGTCGAATACAGTAAGATTCCTGTATAAATAGAATCAAAGCTCTTCGGTAAAATTGAACAACGTTGCTAAAACCAATTTTTTGTATTTGTTATTATGGATGGACGGACAGCGGTGCCTCAGCACTAAGGTTCCGATTTTAACCTGTGACGCAACACAAGAAACTAACATTTAGAAGGGAATTCAAAAATATTCAATATAAATATTTTTATGGGTTATCTTTTCATATTACGAGGGTAAGGTTGGTCAAATTAAATGGGTGCCAGGTCAGCAGATTCAAATAATTATCAAGGAAAAAAACCTTAGCAAACATGAGACTATTGTTTGCCAAGCTGAATTATTCGTTTTCCAGAACTACAACAAGTCGCGCATATATTCTGCGCGTGGGGTTAAACTGGTTCAGATCAAGCTGGATGATCAGATCATATTTCACGGAGAGATCGCCCGCTCCAGTGGCGAATTAAAAGGACCCCTGCCTACCTTTGGAGATGTGAGTTCTAATCGTATATAAGGTAAAATGTCAGGAAAGTAATTAAGCAGACCGTTTAATCTAATAATTCATTCGATCTAAGTATTTCGAAACAAATTTTGGTAAACTAGTTACAACTTCGTATGAGAAGACCAATTCACGATAAGCGCGAAACTGCGAAATTGGGCAAATTTGCAATATTTTGGGGTAAGCAGACAAAAGTTTAAATAGGAATTGTATACTTCAGATTTTAGAAAACGGCATCTTATAGGTATACTTAAGCGGCGAACCATGTTTCTATGCTCTATTCGATACAACCAAGGCTGCAGTACTCGGTATTTTATTTGATCACGTTCCTTGATAAGAGAGTTTATAATAACTTTCGTGATTGGATTTGCAACATGTTTATGTTTAACCTTAACCTTCAGGTCTGTAAGTATAACAATTCTATACCATTCGGTATTCAAGTAATGTCAGCAACAAAAATCTGTTTTCAAAACAGCTGAATACAATGGAATTCAATTAATGCTATTGTACAATTCGTTACAAAATAGGCTTGATACCCGAAGAATACTAAAAACGTATTGAACACCAATTTCTACATGTGTTAACCAACCATTATTGCTGACTGTACTCTAACAATACATTTTGTTCGTATGTGTTCGTTATGTGAAAAACGTGACTCACATTCGATGCCTTTTACACCTTATTTTATAGAAGTTGTATTTCCTTCTATAAAACATGAACATGGCAAAATCGATCACATTTCTAGGAACATTTAACTTAGCTTTAACGACGACAATGGAATGCCATTGACGCACTTTTTAATATTTAATTACACGGTAGCAAACGATGACATGTTGTTACATAAAGGAAATTTATCATTTCGAAGAAATACCTCTTTTCCCGCAATTCTATTTCAGAAAAAAAATAAGTAAAATAGTAAATCTGAACCTTTTACTGCAACGATCTTTATTCCTTATCCGGACTTAACAATGAAAAACAACTTACAGACAATCCTCTTCACCAAGGATCCAATAATCTTAGACTCCGTAATGCTTAACGACAAAAACTTCCAAGCGTTGTTGAAAGACAACGAACCGATGCAAGACTACTCCAACACGATTGACAAGCGACCCCCCACTGCGAACGATAGCAATCATAACATGAGCCCTACAGCCCTGTTGGAGGCCTTGGATATCCAGGAGAAAGAGATCAAGTATGTCGCGAAGAAAGTGAAGCTCACGCTCATGTCTAATTGGGGACAGAGACACCTTATTGGACTTACTGGTAAGACTGTGTTCAAAGTGTTAGATGATAGTGGGCGCATGCCAATTGTTATGGGAAATCACACCATTTACCTATATCCAAATTTGCAATAACTATAAATAAAATTCTCATAAATTTTTATGATGGAAAAATGAGTCTTTCTAAATTTACATTGGTATACTAATATTATATAGAGGTATAAAATTGTGAGGTTGTAGGAAGCAATCTTTTATAGTTTCTGATATCTAAGAGGTAACTTAACGCCATTATATCTAATGTACATCAATTTCTAATTTTATACCAAAAATTGCATCTTCATACCCTAAAACCAGGCATCGAACTGCTCTGCTACAACGAATCCATCAAGATCCACCGCGCCTACGCGTACACCGCTTTCATAACCGAGGACCAGGCGCCGGAGCACAGCAGCCTGATCGACTGCAAGAGTCTGTTCAGCGGCAGGAACATCACTACTGACTTCGAAGATATGTGGTGCACGAACTTCGCGACTGGGAACAAGTTCTGTCATATTGTCATGGAACTTATGGAGTCTACTGAGATTACTAGTGAGTTATTTTACTAGAGGAATTTGCTCTGACTTCACATTGATTTAAAAATGTATAGTAATGGTGGTGTGTAAAGCTTGATTCTTACTTTTTCGCAAGAAATGAGTCTTAAAAGATTTTTAGCAGAAAATCAAAGCCTATGTTCGATAGATACATCTATAATTATTTATCGTCAATATGCTACCATTCTCATACTATGCATTCCTCGTTCTTTGGTGATGGGTGGTCGTGGGCGCATTTGGGTGCTGTTCATTGTGTGATTTGACATTCAAATAGTGCTACTTAGAAGCCTAATTTGATGAATTTTCATTTTTTTCTCACTGCCAAGTGTTTATTCTTTGGTCAATTTGGACAGCTTACTTATTTTTACCGTATTTGGCCCCTAAATCTGAAACCCATTGCAAGCCAAATTTTCTACCAAGGTATCCGCATCTGGAACTACAACGCGAACATGGAGCTCTCGTACATCGGCGCGAAGCACGCGCGCATCTCTCTGGACGGGACCGCGCTGCACTACCGGCCGCTGTTACTGCGCCGGGCGCCGGGGGACACCTGCTATGACTACGTGCAGCAGATAGATCTGCTTACTATTGATGATAGGTAAGATGGTATTTTTTTAAATTCTTACATGACTACACAAAATTTATGCGGGCATTCCATAACTTGGTTTTAGGGTTTTGAAGGGAGAGGACTGAGTGTGTCTATTTTTCTTAAAAAAGGACTGCTTTGAAGATTTTACAAATATATCGCTGTTGATGGTTTTACACTTCACAAACTTAGGCTATTCAAATCCTCCCTTAAAATCAAAATTTTCGAATATAGACATGACATTTCGACCATTCCCAAGCAATACGCGCTAGAAACCGTTGCGTCATTTAATGAGACATTATAAACTCTTAATACCTCTGGTTTCACTCAAAGGTTGGACGACGCGAAGGAGTCTGACAGTTTTCGCATGGACTGCCTGGTGTACGGAACCAACCTGGACATGGGCGCGCCCACCGGCTTCGTGCTCCAGCTCAACATATTCTCCACATGGGGGGACCCCTACTACGTGGGTCTGACTGGCATCGAGCTGTACGATCCACACGGGAACAAGATACTCTTGACAGAGACAAGTATGTAGGAATAGGAAAAGTTATTACTTCCACTTAGTATGGGTTTTTGTTGCTGAGGCCATCGGTAGGCATCTTCTGAGAATTTGCACTGGATTAAGATTTGGAGCGATGGTTTGGTATTTAAAAAATCTTTTTGAAAATAGTAGGTAGATTCATAGTTATCAAATACAAAATAGAAAAACAAAATATTTATTGTTAAAAGGGTAGCAAAATTTACCCCTATCAATTGTACTAAAGTTATTGCTTTTAACAAGCCTATCAGAGACTACCTTAATACACACCTCCACACTCAAATTATTAGAACCTGCGGCTGTTCTAAGTTAGCTGTCGGAAGTTCTAAAGACTTACTTCACGGCTTGAAGTAATATTATTGTGGAGTGTCACTCTTCCACAACCGTAACAATATAACTTAAGACTTGGCGATAGACGATGGTTATCATTCCTCGCAGACGTGTGCGCGCACCCGGCCAGTGTGAACGTGTTGGACGCGCGCGCGGCCGACGTGCGCACTCCCGACAAACTCATCGACGGACACAACGCGAGGGTCGCCGACGCCGCGCACTCCTGGCTCGCACCCGTACTGCCCAACACGCTCAACAGGTTACACATTCTTACTTACATTCGTTGAACTGTAATTGTGATGTTTGACAATTGTAGGTAAAGCAGCGTCATCATCTTTTTAATTTTTGATTGTTAATATCAGAGTATACTTCGTGTTCGACGTCCCCGTATCAGTGTACGGTATGAAAATATGGAACTACGGGAAAACACCAACTAGAGGCGTCAAGGAGTTCGGGGTAAGATATTTCAGATAATGATTTTATGACCTAAGTACTTTTATTACATGAAAAAATTCCTAACTTCTAATTTCTTCAGGTTTTAATGGATGATTTGCTGCTATACAATGGAACACTGGACTGTGCCAAAAACGATGAAATTCTCAGCCCTCAATGGTTCTGCCTGCAGAACTTAGATGTTGACACGTTGACACCTTCGTGAGTACTATGCCTTATACATACTATTAAATCGATACTTGGATGTCAGAGTAACTGTATTTATTAGACACGCTAACACTAAAATTGAAAAAAAAAAAACTCGCTATGGACTCCAAATTCCACTCCTCTCCTCCAGGAGAGGACATAATGCTACTTTTTAACAAGATTAACAATCCGCGGGTGAAACCGCGAACAAAACATACTTTTGGAAAATTATTGTACCAAAAATAAAAATAATGAATGGTTATATGTATCGTTACACCAGTTCGTCGGAGCTGAGCCAGCGCACGACGACGAGCGGCTCGAGCGAGTGCGCCGACCCCAGCGCGCGCCCGCACACCAGCGTGCACGTGCTCAAGCATCGCGCGCACTGACCACTCCTTGCAGGGGGTCACACAGACGTATTGCCAATCATGTGTTCTTTACGCTCTTTATGAACTACATACATTAAACGTATACATATAATGTAAAAAAAATACTTCGAAAGTTGTGTTACGACGAATTTGCCCCATTTTATAACAATATTTCTCTGTTTCGGTTAAATGTGTATGATCGCATTAATTTATATTGTGTAGAAATCATTACTTTAGTACCCTACCTACCAGAAAAAAAATGTTAGGCGATCGTTAAAATTTTACGGATAATTTTAGAAGGTTTTAGTGTAAGATGGAATTAATTTGGAACGAAATCGTAGATTAGAAACTTGAGCACTTGATTTCATTGAGATTTATAGTTGTTAGTAGGAAGGGCAGGCATGTAGAAATTTTGTAGACTGCGCACACGCCAAAATACTTTTAGTTATTGTTCATAATCACTTTGTTGTATATCGAATAAAAACCGTAAAAAATAAAAAATACTTAGGGCCGTTGACTCTGAGAAGTCCTTAACGATAGGACAACACGAGCTGCGCCTGCGCAGATGACGTCATGTGACTTGTTCTGCGGAGTCTGTCGTATTATAATCCACCTACCTTAAGGACTCGAGAGTTACTAGACTTGTTTGAATAATTTAAAGTTGTTATACATAAAATATTATGTCCGTCCAATATTAGTGATGCCCTGAGTGGCCTGTGATGGTGATGTTGCTAGTCTAAAATTGTTGTAATTAGTTACGTGACCGTGTAACGTGAATTTTTGTACCACAAATAAATAAAATGATAATTTCTAATCTTGATGTTTTATTTGATTATAACTAATCACCGGAAGCGCACCCAAAAGGTACTAACCAAGATTAATAAATTGCGTGTATAAGGTCTGGTAGATAAAATGAAAATATGTTAAGTATTCAACTTAATTTATTGTTCAACTACTAACAATCACAGCTTTGCGCATAATATGACAAAATTGGAATTTCTCAACTTCGCATAATATTTGGTTACACTACTATGGATTTATTTATAGGTACATTAACATACTGGACGAAAAACTTAGTCGAGCATTAGTCCTTAACATAAACCAAAACTAAAATTGGTTATTTTACATAAACACAGCAATTTTGTACTCTACAAGAGTAAACTAATACTATTACCAAAATTATTTAGTTATATGCACGAAACATGACTTTAAAATGACCATAATATAAAAAAAACATACATTTTAATTTGATTACTTTAATTTAAAATTAAAACTATTTAAGTTCGAGGATAAGGCAGACTTATTTTTTAATATTGGAAAATTGCAGTCAATTAATTTATGGCAGTATTAATGTCTTCACAACGTCTGACTTTCAAAACGACAAACATAAATATACATTTGAACTGAAAATATTATAATTTCGGACGTAAATAGTGTGGCAGTATGTATTATGGCAGATATTTATATTGAAACTTACAGGTTTATACGCATTTAAACATACATATTTTACGAAACCGGCAGTAAAATTGGCAAGTGCGGCTTTAATCACTCAAGCAAACTAATTTGATTGCGAAACTTCCACATCAAATTAGCGAAATCGGTCCAGCCGTTCTCAAACAGGTGCAAATAAAGTTTAGATTTATAGATCATCGTTTCGTGCAAATAACTAAATTGAAAACTACATTACATTTGGTTTTTGTGACACAATATTGTCTAAAGACAAAACCTAAATCTCAATAAAGGGAAAACATGAATTGAAACAGTGAATAGAAAATTACAAAAGACCTACAACAAGCATCACACGTCATTATCTTCAGTCTATCATCAGTGCCTGTACTATCAACCCTAAAAGCAAGACTTACGAATGTAGAAGTGAGATGGCGCAATACAGTTCGTATAGCAGCGTCTAGCTTCAACAACGGCAACTACCCAGCTTTTACAGGTCGTAGTAAAGGCACCGTTCCTCTCATGGCAATGTTTTATTAAAATGTCTCGTCTATCTAAATTGAGTTATTTTTATAATTATCGTAAGGTGTCTTTTCTTTCCGTTATAACTTCACTTCTTCAGTTAAAAAGCCCACTTTATAATCACCATCATTTAGCATACCCTACATGGAAGACTGTTACCACTTCAACATGTACGTGCGGAAACTATTTTCCAAATACCTTACACAATGTATGATAGTATTCGATGTATAATATGATGACGTCTTATGTATTTCGAGTTATTCATATTATCGTAAGTACTTAAATTAGCTTCTACGTGTAGCCTATGGTATATTAAGTTGTGAGGTAGGGTCTACATACTACACGTCATTATCCGTTTGGTCAGTTTGAACGTCCACTAAACTTTGAAGCATGTAATAAGTGTCTTAACTGAAGAAGTACACGGATTTGAGAACGCTAGTCAGGTCGAAGTCGCCTTTGCTCGGCACTTTCTGTAGTAACGAGTTGACACGTTTTTTATTTGCAGCTCCTATGCTTCTGTCTTCGAGTTCACTGAAAAATAATAATAATAAAATTGTATTGTACTTAGACAGGTATGTATCCCTTTAAGACGAGAAATATGTCTATTGCCACTTGCTTACCTTTCATCATAACTGTATCGATTTACAAGAAACGCCGATAAATCTTCTAAGATGGGCTGCGAGTGGAGAGCTACGAACTGTTCACGGCAAATCTGAACAAACAAGAGGAACATTGGTTTTCTTTGTTTTCTATATAAGCTACTTACACAACATCATATCACTACAATGCAGAGGATATTAAGCAACGGAATTGCATAAAATATCCTTCCCCCTCCCTTATGATTTGCACTACCTTTACGGACAGGCAGTCTGACCACTTCGAAAAAAAATCAACAGGGCAGATCTGAGTAGTGTAGGGGAGGGCGGAGGTTACTTGTTCTATAGAGTTTCACATAGATTTGTAAAAACTGTTTATCATGATAAGTTTCTGGTGCATATACCTTGTTCATGAGATCGACAGTATTGGGATGCGTCCAGAAGCAGTCGTGCACGGACACGAAGGTGAGTCCCGCCGCCTCGCAGTG
This sequence comes from Trichoplusia ni, assembly GCF_003590095.1. Lineage (NCBI taxonomy): Eukaryota > Metazoa > Arthropoda > Insecta > Lepidoptera > Noctuidae > Trichoplusia > Trichoplusia ni. The sequence continues at coordinate 12,459,043 of NC_039486.1, forward strand.
CAGTGCGGTCAGCATCATGTGCGACGAGTCCAGCGAGTGGATGAAGTTCGGAGGGAACGCGTTGCGCTGCTTCATCGTGCATGGACGTCTGGATAGAGCACTTGGTTATATAATACCATTAAATAGATCTTATGAGTAACATTGAAGTTTCAATGATCCTCAAAAAATTAAGTTATTTTAAAACATTTTTTCGCAAACTTGATAAACACGATAAATATTTTATCAAGTTGATCACATTTATAATAAATAAAGACTTCGAAAACCCCTAGTACAAAATGCATTATTTCAACTCAAAAAGTGTTATCACAGCTATGGACAGCAAACAAGTGTATAAGAGTGTGTCATACTGTTGTTGGTCGAGTGGTGGGCGGTGTGGCTGCGCGGTCCCGGCTCGCCTGTAGTAGGGCTGCACTACGGGCAGGCCCAGCGGGGTCACCCACTCCACACTCTCGCCGCACACCGCAGAGATCAGCCTTCGAAAACATCGAGTCTTATAATATAACACGTACAAAAACAAAGAAGAAATGCAAGTTCTCTGAAAACTGTCCATAAGATATCTAGCAAACTTAAAAAAAATCAAAAGAGTGTCACGTCAGAGGTTTACAGGCTTAAAACTCTAAAACCAGATTGCAAATCAGCCACACAAAAGAAGAAGATCCGAAGATAAGAATTTGCGGGTATTACAAATTATTCTAAAGTATGCAATAAAAAATTGTTCATAGCTCAAAAATATCATATGTAACTTACTTTGCACAATCAGTGAACCAGTCTTGTATAAGTTTGGTGGAAGTGAACATCTCCCGTAAACTGTCAAACGTCTTCGCTGTTAGGTACTGCGAGCACGACCACACGTGCTCCTTGGGAAAGTCGTCTATATCTGTAGAGAATTGAAATATTTTAAGGGGATAAATAAAGAGGTAGTTTATTTTAAAGTACAATAAAATACGTAAACCGCCTGTAAACAATACACAACAACTATTTGGTTTTTTTTTAATTTAATTTTAAACACCATACCTATAAAAAAAAGTTGATCATTCCCCGTCCAAAACCTTATCGCGACAGGACAAGGTTTCACAAATGAAATTGAATATAGAAGGCATTTAATTGGTTGTAGTAGTTTACCTTTCAATTGTTTAGCGATCTGCAGGCGGGCTCCAAACTTGGTGACTCCATATACAGTGGTCATGACAGTTTGTTTGATGACCTTCCGCCGCACGAAGTTCTCCAATATGATGGCCGCGGGTACCCCGGCCGCGGCGTCTCGAACGCGCATTTCTTCTACCTGTACAAATGTTGGGTTTGAAAAGGAATTAATGAAAGTTTGGTGCTGATGAATATCATGTGAAACAGAAGGGTCCGATTTTTTCACGTTTAGAATTTTTTATAGGGTGCAATTTTGATGGATTAGAAGATCTGATAATGGGGCGCTCTCAGAGGCCATGATACGTTGCGAGGTAAGTTGCAGGCTTAAAGCTGGCCGCTTTAAGCTTGCATCTTTTTGACATTTAGGGCAATTTAAATCAGGTGTTTCTCATTAAAACTTTTTATGTGTAATTCATTAAACTGCTTTAACCCATAAAACCAATATTCTTACTACTACTGGATCAAATCCAAATCTATAAACAAATGGGTAAAACTAGGTCTAGCTTTACTGGTTTGTCTATAGATTCTATCTTTTTTTGCGAATTCGGAGCACATAGGTCCACATTCTTGGACAACATGAGTAACAGCAGCATGTACATACGAGCGCGGCCACGGCGCTGTAGACGTCCTGCGGGCGCGGGGCGGGCGCCAGGTTGACGGCGCGCGCGCCCGCCGCGTCCCCGCCCAGCGCCGCGTAGTGCTGCAGCCCGTTGCACGAGCCGTCCTGGTGCACCGGGAACCCGCTGCGGTACTCTGCGACAACACGACAACGGGTCAACAGCCGACCATGTCGGTAAGGTGGACAAGGTTGCGGGATACCAAGTGCACATATTCTTTCACATTAAAAAAACTACAGCATAGTATATCTAAATAAATTAATTTCGATTTGAATCTGACAACAAAGAAAATGCTTGTAAAAATCTAAAGAAAAATATCATTATGCAATATATTCAGCCACAAGTGACTTTAACTATGAGATTATCGAACGCAAATATAAAAAATCTCGAAAAATATTAACACAATTTAGATTCGAACTTATACTTTACCCACAAAATAAATGACTTCTAGTTATCTTATCTAGAAAATTGTATAAACCTTCTGGGTTCGGCGATCGTAGCGCATTAGCGATCTCCATGCAGCAGGCGAGCGTCTGCCAGGGCTCCTCGGACGCGGCCCACCAGCGCTCGCCCTCCAGCGGCCGCTCCGCAGAGTCCACAATCTTGTCTTTATACTCTCCGCGTATTCTAGTCTAGAGGTACATAGAAATATATTATTATATAGGTAGGAAAAGGCTACAATTGTTCCCAGCGTTAAGAAATGGATATCAGAATTAGTTTTCACAGTGGGCTAGATAAAAAATACCTAACCAAACGGTATCTGTGTCTATGCCAGTGGATCAACGTAGCCTTTTATTTTAATTATTCGACGTCTCTCTAGTCTTTAGTACTTGAAGTCTTTTCTATCGTTCATGATCTTAACAAATCCCAACTAACACTGAGCTAACCACACAGTTCATTTTGTGTATTTTAGGCATTAGCCAGCGTAGCCAGGCGTCCCGATTTTAAATCAACTTTTAATGTCCCCGGGGGGGCAGGCTCGGTCCCGCTTTTCTTTACTTGACCGTACGCCTTTCGTAGGATTCACAGAGACAATTGTTTGAAACCAGTGGCGTAGCGTGGTTCACCGTGGCCCGGGGCGGAAATAAATCTGGCAACGCTGGCATCAGCATTATATATTAAAAGTGGAATGAATGAGTACCTCTCATCGAGTGTGGCCTTCTTCATGGTCCCGGTGAGGTTGATAGCGTGCAGCAGCAGCCAGCGCAGGCCGGCGGGCCCGAGCGGCTGCGGGCGCGCGAAGCGCAGCAGCGCGCGCTGCGCGTCCGCGCCCAGCGCCGACACGTGCGGCCCGCACGCGTACACGCGCCCGCGGAAGTCCAGGTTGTGCGGCAGCCAGAACACACGCTGTCTAAGGACGCGAACATTGTTATTACACATATTGTTCTAATATAACCAAAGCGCACTACACACCAAAGCCCGGCTGAATAATATGTTGGCAACATTTTGCCGGCGGGCTATGTTGGCGGTCCAGTCATTGCAAGTCGTAAAACTTTGTCAGCAGCATGTCGTACTTTTTATCATACTACAATCAGTTAACAAATTAACCAACATCATATGTACACTTTTTTTGTATTCTTATACACCCTTTTTCTGTAAGGTGGACTAAAACCGTCCCATGTTCCTTAATTTGCCCTCTACGTACCGGGGGCCGTGGTTAAATGACACCTACCTGTAGTGATTGGCCAGCGACAGTTTGTAGAGCGTGTCGCACCATAGCGAGTGCATTTCAGCGCGCGCGCGGTTGACGGCCACGCGCCGCTTGAACACGGCGGCCGCGTCCGAGCCGCTCTCGAACTGCGACATGTCCAGACGCGATGACGGCGGAGGAATGTCTAGCTTCTTGTCACCACCTTCCCTGTATACATAAGATTTTACTATCATATTCATATATACATTTGTATAATAGGATTAGAAAAAATAAAATGTAAGACTTTGAACTGTGCAGAAATGTTCTAATGGCAAAGGCTTACAACAAGGCATACAACTCTGCCGGGTCTAGAAAATTCTACAGTACAAATAAATGTAGATGATGATATAACTTTTCGATTTTATGCAATTTGTACGCCACTGCTATCAATTAATCAGTAGATCAAATAGTTCGTATTTATATATATATATATTTAGTAAGCCAAGACATATTTTTATATAACGTTATGTTTTAAAGGATTGAATGGATAAAATCTTCTAGCAATGATCTGTTACCTGAATATTTTGATCTGTAGATCCAGTATAGGCTCGTTGATGACCCACGGCACCTCTCCCAGCTGGTTCAGGCTGTCCAACACTGGGTACAGAGATTCAGACGGCGCGGACTCGAGTCGCTTCCACTGAGACATCACGTAGTACGGCATCCTACGAGATTTGCCAACACCGTTAACTGAGTGACATAGTGTGTAACACGTTAAACGTGATTAAATATAGGCTGGGCGTCTTTGAATATCGCTTATTTGAATTATAGTTTAACAATAGGTATTTGACTAATTTTTCATTTTATTTTATTCAGAATTAAGGAAGATTAAAAAGCACTTAAGATGATGAAATGCATGGTAGTGGAAACATCACAATGTCAGTAAAAATCGTACTGGTAAATCTTGTGAAACGAGATTATAACTCATTAAATTCCCTTCATGTTTTGTTTACGAGATAAAGGGAAAAACGCGTATCCAATATTTGGAAATCTTTCTAACGGTTTAAATAGTTTTTTTTTGGCAAATTTCCTATTAAAAAAAGGTCCCTTCATTTAGTTTTTTTTTTCCTAAATCATGCGATTCTAGAGCATGATCATACAAAACTTCAAGACTTCGCACAGCCATTGACAAAATTAATTCGAGCAATTGAAAACTGTCGTAACATATACCTGACGAGCGGCGTGGGCGTGACGAGGTATGCGCCCCGCTGCGTGTTGGCCCAGGGCGCGGGCGGCGCGGGCCGTGGGCGTGAGCGCGGCGCGCATGCGCAGCGCGCGGCTGCGGCGCCCGCCCACACGCGCGCCAGCACCGGGTGCGGCTTCAGCTCCAGCCGCACCACGCGGCCCCACGGCCGGTGCACCTTGTACACGGCCGGCAACTTCTTCCTACGGGGAGGACATGAGCCACACTGTACAACACCACACCTAGTACTGCTGCACTCGACATCTCGATGGCTTTCGATCGACTAGTGCAGTTGCATTCAATTTGCGAGTTCTGTTATTAACCAAAGTGAAGTAACAAACATTATAGGCCACTTAAATTATGCCACCATTGTCTCTGGTTCAACCCCTGAATAATTTTTGCTTCCCATTGCGGCCCTCGACACCATAACTACAGTGATTGAGTTGCAGTTGATTAGTTAAAAAGGTTGAGTACCACTGGACTAATGGTTAAATACAGGTTGGCGGGTATGATAACATATCAAACTTGTTCATATAAAAAACCCTAAACCGAGTTGGTGCTATTACAAACAATAAAACCATAATATTGTAATTATAATGATTTCCCAAAAGAAAATGAACAGCCAAAAATATCCCCAAGATTTATGAAATTATGAAAAAAAATAAAAGTATGTCCACAATAACTCACTCTTTAGCGGCTTTACTCTTGAACATATTGACGTCAATCTTCACATCATTGATTATGATATTATACAAGAACTTTCCGACGTTTTGTCGCACTTCCATTGGCCACGGAGTTTCTTCAACATCCTAAACAAAACAGGATACATTTTAGTCTTCCCTGCCGCTCTTTAAATGGAAATTATGGCATGCCACCTAAACAATTTACGATACAGTTACTTATTTAGAGTCCCTATAACATGTACATAAAAAATAGTGCCTAAGTCAAGCTTATAAAATATACTTTTAAGGTCAATCTAAATTGTGAAACTTTATAACTATGGCAAATGATCAAAACGACATGACTCTAATTTGATGCAAAGTCTCGTATGAAGTAAGGAACTATGCCAAGAATATAAATATGGGCAAATTAACAAAACTTCTAATAATCTAGGCATAGAGATAGCATTAATGTATAAAATACTCCTCGATATTATAGAGTCTAAGCAAAAGTAACAATTGTTGTAGTTGTTGAGAGGTATGATGCGAACTTTATCGTAAACTCAACCTTCCAAACATGTTATTAAAGTCGTTATTGACAGACAGGACTATTTACAAAAGACTTTTCATATTATGTGGTCATTTAAGGTAGAAGTTTCACGAGTCTTGTATTTTCAATTACCAGCTATTTTCTTTATTTCATATAATTCTTAATTGATACTAAGTTTAACTCGAAGCCTCAGCCTTGTATACTTGCTTACCAGACTAGCTCCATCTCTGTTCATGTGTACGAGCGCTTGCCACGCCTGGCGCCCGTTGTAGGGCAGGTCCGTGCCGTCTACAGACTGACGCTTGACGTACCACTCGCAGTACTTCTCGTATATGCGCTCAATCTTACTTAACGTGCCGTTGTTTCGGTACTGCTCGATTTGATATCTACAAGAATATTTTATGAAAATTATTGATCTTAAAGAAGGGCGTGTGAATTTGCAGGATCAAAAGTAAGTTCAATATTTTTAAAACATCGGTAAAGTAGTTTTAAACTAAAACGTTGGAGTACTTCCGTGGCAAAGACATTACAAAATTGACATGTGTTATAATATTATGTTGTTAATACTTACTTGTGATAAACTTGTGTCCCTAAATCCCTATGTAACAGCTTGAGTGTAGGACTGTATGTCTCACTTCCATCCACCAACTTGCTGATCTCACCCATTATTAATTCTACAAATTGATCAACCTAAAACAAGAGGCATCACATAATAAGAACACAATACCTAAATAATAAGCTACCGGGGCAAGTAGTTAAAGGTCATGACAAATCATGAGTCAATATGGGTTTATGAGAAACTTAGGATCTTTTTGATCATATCTTATCAATTCGGTATCCAGAGTTAAGTATTCATCAAATCTATTAGTTCCCTTGTATACTTATGTGGCATAACGGTTATGGCAGCAGCACTTACATCAAGTACAGTGAGGTAGGGGTACATGGTGATGGCGGAGTGCGAGGCGGTACTCTGCGACCTCAGCGTGCTGAGGTTGCGGACGAAGGAGTCGCGGATCACGCCGCGCCACTCATTCTCCGTCTCGGATAACTTCTGTCTCTGTACAGATAAAACAATAATACTTCATTATTTTATATTATTTGTAAACTATTGGGTATAGGAGATTAGCTGTGACGGTCATATGTCCATAGGGTCTAAAATGGTTAGTTTTAATAGCAGTAAAATTAGTAATGAGTCAAGTGATTGTTATTTCAAGTAAAATTCATTAAGAATTCATCTGTAGGATAGAGATTAATTCTTAATATTATAAGCGTGAAAGTTTGTATGTATGGATTTTTGGTTAACGCAAAATCCAAGGAACGAATTTCGACGAAAATTGGTACATAAATAGTTTATAATGTTTGGGATTAACACATGGATAGGATTTTTTCCCAATTTTATGTTCCCGTCCGATCATTTTCGATTTGTAGGGTTAAGGCCCGCGGGTGACAGCTGCTTACTCACATAATTTTGCCTGTACTCTAACACTATTTATAATAACGTTTTACTCGTCTTTACTTACACAGAATTTCACCAAGTCGGACTGCTCATCCTGAACACCAATATTCTGTATTTCGACATCTCCTTTGATTTCTATATTCAGTTGTTCTTTGCCTTTTGAATCATTTCCTCCAACGAGAGCAAGCCTTCCGCCGGTGACGTCAGCAGACCGGCTCTATTCTCAACTTTATCTAAAGTGATGCTGTCTAGTAAGCGACAGTTGTAGTCAAGAATGGGTGGGGTGTAAACTGGCTCAAAATTTTCTTCAAGTCGACGTGTTGCTTGAAGTACAATTTCGCGTTGATCGTATAAGAACTTTGTCTTATCGAAGAGGTCATTTAATTTTATATTCTGAAAAATAAAAGTAAAACTTTTTTGTCAAACCTTATTTTTAAAAGGCTAGATTATTTATCGAAAAAAATTCAAGGCAAACCTTTTGTTCCATTTGTTCTTTATAATGCTGGAGTTCTGCTAACTTATCTTCAACCTCACTTCTTTCAATACACTCGAATACTGCTGCAAAGGTCTGAGGGTTAGCCTGCACGCTATCCTCAGCCATGTGAGATAAAAGGATTTTGACATTGTCCAACATACCCTAAAAATTTCAAAGTAGTCAGAAAAGGAACAGAGATATATTGCTTCTTTACTTTCGTGTTTTTGTTATAATAGCTTGTGTAAATCTAACCTCTCGATCTCCACCTAAAGGTTAAAAAGAATATTGCAAAAATCCTATTTGACCTTTCAGTATGTAACAAATAAGCAGGTTATTGGAATTGTCTGGAATTACAGAATTGAGGACTAATTAGACTTCTAGGGATATGTAATTAGAGTTCCTTGTAAACAAAAATACTCACAGTATGCGCATATCCATGTAAAAGTGTATTGTAGACTCGTATGTCGCTTATTTTAGGGTTACTCGATACACGAGCGCTTCTTTGTCTGTAATACTGTAGAACTTGCGACGCCTGAAATAACGACAAAAATGTTTCATTATTTGGGTAGGATAAGTTATCATTCAAATTCATGTGCCTTTGTGGCCAGGCCAAGTTCAAAAGAATCAGAAATCTGAAGAAGCTTGATAAGATTACTAATATTATTCTCTTGTATTTAAATAGGTTAATTGAATAATAATTAGCAGCAAAAATGTCACAGAATGCAGTCCATGATAATTAACTTATTTTATTATTCTCAAAATATATCATCTGTAATCATTCAGTGATATACATCCATACGAAACCTTAAAACCTACGAAAATGATAATAACCCACAAATATACATATTTTGGATAATACTCAAATAGTAAATCTGACGGAATGAAGGAATATTTTTAGTCAGTGCCGTCAGAATGGTTTGATAAGATAACTGAGATTTATCATCTAAAAGTAGGTTAGAAAGGTTAAAATAATAATATTCAATAAATTATTTATGGACATGGTATTACTATTTTTTATCTAACTATTGACCTATCACCTAAGATTGACAACTTTATCAAATGTCTGTTGTTTTCTTCTAAACACTAATCATGAATTTGAGAATTCTAATTAGAAGCAGATTTTGTTAAACTTGAGTACAAAATATGGCTGTATGATAAATTAGTCACAAGATAGCGCCTGGCGTCAGCACTATGTTTATTTAACCGAAATTAAGAGCAATGTCCTAGGACACAACCAGGTTATTGCGATGGATCATCCTTAAAGGTGAACTAACTTAAGGCAAATACACACACATAATCATAAATGGCTTTAGAAGCTAAGCACTTGAACGAGTTTAGTCTTTGACGGAGTTATCAACCGGAGCGTTGATTGACCCTAAGTTTCCAAAAATATAAGCCTCTCAACCCTTGGAATGTTGATCAAAATATACGTCAATAAGTGATTATAAGCAGGCGCATTGTGGGGCCTGCACCGGCGCCGGCGCAGCTCTATAAGTCTATAAAGTTCATCGTCAGTTCGCAGCGGACGGTGGCGGGGCTCGCGCGCATCTCGCTCTCGCGGAACCGATATAGAACCATCTCGCCTCACGTCCCAGTGATACACTAAAACGAACAAAGGGTGCTTCCTAGTTTAATTTAGAATTAAAAGGGCGACATGGCGATGCTTAGCCCGGTAAGCTAATTTAATTATTTATTTTATTATTTTTCTCGAGTTTCCTCGAGATGGGATTATAATAACTACTTATACGAACATGTCGCACATATAATTACCATTTTAAATGAGCTACTATAAGTAATAAAATGTCATCCCGTACAAGATAGTTTAATAGGCATCATATAATTAACTACATTCTTTCCTCCGGCTTGGGATTATTATCTAGGACTTCCTATAGTTGCAGACATTCGTTACATTTTTAAATTTCCGATAAAGTACATACCGGCTTTATACAAACAGGGAGATATCAGTGATACTAGGAATTGAAGAATTCAAATCCGAAGTGGAAGTTGTCTACAATTGGCAACCAATAAAAAAAAACAACAAATGAAACAGCTCCGTTACGTAAGAAAATTTTGTAAGTTTCACTTTGCAGGGCTGATATTTTTGGGCAGCTTACTGCGCACATTAAAATCCAAATTTAAGAATGATTACAAAGCTAGTAAACAAGTATTAAATACCTAATTAGAGCATAGATATCAACAAATCAAATAAATAACATAAGTATTTAACATTAAGGTCAATGGAATTGAGTCAGTCACTTCAAAAGTACCTATTTATCATTTAATTACTAAGTAAGTGATATTAAGTTGAATAGCACTGGTAAATATGAGCTGCGTATTCTTTACGAAAACACTTTGACGTGATTGTCCAGTAGCCATCAATACGAAAGTTTATTGCCCTAAGATGTTGCATTAACGCGTGCTTTTCGCACCTCCGCGAGCACGTTTGCGCACGCGCATATTTAACGACTTGCTGCTTAGTTTGTTTTGCGACAACTGTAATTGGTCCAAATATGGTGTTTTCTGTTTGAATTTATATTTATTACTTATTACTTGAGTTAGCAGTGGTTGATTTGTAAAATTTATAAGCAATAGTTAGTTATATTCGTTCTAATCGCTAACCTTAAACTGTGATTGCTGTTTGCGGCTTTTGTTTTTGTTTAGATAAAGTTTTGTGTAAATAACATAATGAATAGTACCTATTAACTAAATATGTATAAATTTTCTTGTACTTTACATTTCTATAATAATAAAGAATCTGATTGCCAAACAAAGGCTTGTTCGAAGTGGTTCCACTATTTCGGAGTAATTAACGGTTTATTAAAAAGTCAGGAAAAATGAAACTATCTTACAAGGTCCGGCTAATGAATTCCATACTTCATTAAAAGCTTTGTTTGTCTGCATGACTTGCCTGGATCCCGGCCAAGGTCTACATACGCCGTTTCAGTGCTTAGACTCCTTTCGCTTTGTGATACGTTTATTTTAAATCGTTAGGTACGATTAGGTAAACGTTAAAGGGCTACAACAAAACTTAAAACTCAAAAATTAAAGAAGTTATTGTTATTTATGGACCGGCTGAATGTTCTGTCCCATGCGTCTTCGGATTTCAAAAGTGAACACAAATATTGCTTTAAAGAAAGTTCGGAGCGCCGCGAAGAGCTAGGGATAGGGAAAAAGTATTTAATTAAATTGATAGTCGTGAAATTACCATGAAAGCGAGTTATCATGCAGGTGCATCTCTATAAACGTGTACCTAATTCAATTACAGTAGCAACTGAGGCGTGCCTAACTTAGATTATTAGTGAGATTAGACGTTGTTGTGTGTTCCCGAATGTAATTAAAAGCATTTGGCTTTCGTAGTTCCTGTATCAAGTTTCGATGAATAGGTCTCGTTCATTATGATATTATTCCGATGGAAGGGACTATTTCAATAATATTATGTAACATTCTTGTTGATCGTTATAATATTTCTATTCATATAGAGTCAATTTGTCTAGCTGTAAGCTGTCTGGCTATAAAAAATAATTTTTTATTTTTTATTTAAAGTCTGGCCAAACACTTTATTTTACTCGACTCTATAGCATTTTAAGAACCTTCTTTTCCAACTTTTTACTAAACTATAGTGGCGTTAGAATACAGTGGCCCCATCTTATCTTTACTTAGACTGTATAATATACATATATACTACCTACTAACATCTATAGGTTAGGTACATGTCTAATTAACCTAAGTACTTACTGCGGCTATATCATTAATAGTGTCCGTCGTATAACCCGTTCGTAATAGATTACCTATCCAATTAAATAGCTCAAACACGACATTGACGCCATTCCCGTAATCATCAAACGGGTCAGTGTTCTGTTAGTTTAATTAGTCGTCATCTTTGCGACAGTATCACAACCTAGGTAATAAGCAGGGCCCCAATTCCACTAGGTACTATTCTGTTCTATTCTCGAAAAATTCAGTACGGTTTCGAAACACTCACGGACAATGCAATGAATTTCCAATGTTTGTGTTAAATTGGCAAATGCTAGGGAGTACGAATTTACAATGGCCGTTAAATGAATGACAATTTGATTAAATTTGAAACTATTAATATTTTCGTAAGTTTTTTGCCAACACAATAATTGGATTTTATTGATCGTGTCTATTCCGCCCTGTAGTGAATTTAAAATGATTATACGTGCTGCGAAAATGCTTAGAATAATACGAATTGTGTCAATTTAATCCAACTTCCATTCATTCATGGGCCATTGTAAATAGCAGAATTGGGGGTTGATGATGCCACTCTACGTCGTGCACATATCCACAATCTACAATATTACTTTAATACGTGGTGGTAGACCTTCTGCTGTTAAAGTTACTTTAAATAACTTATAATAATGTTAAATGGGTCACAAGTTATCTAAAAAGCTTCTTCTAGTCAGGTGTAACATAAATGTTTCGTAAATTAGTCCGTAACTTACCTATTTAGATAATGTGACTCTTGCTTCATACGATATCCAGTGATTACAGTCTAACCTTAGAAATAATGTAACTCGAGTCTGTGGATACTTAGCAAACAGAGCAATCTCAAATGATGTTCGAGATAATCAAGTGTAGGGTACTATTTACTATCTACTCGTGTACCTAAATAGAAGCTTAAGCAAACTGATATTAAATGACTGACATGAACTCACATCGAGCATTACATCACTCACCAATTAAGGTTTATGTCAAATCTATTTAAGGCTAATAAACAAAATCGATGGCGATCAATAACTTTCACTGGTTACGTTCAACAATTGCCCCACAACACAACCAAATGCATTTGAACGATGAAAAATGTTTATTTAATTGGTATGTTACAAAACTTGCATTGACGTGATTGAAGATCTATGGCCGAAACTATTGGAACCCCCATAACGAATTAATAGTTAACTGTCGAAGGTCTTAAATAATTGAACTTCAATCATAAAGTTAAATGTCCGCCCTTAATCTTTAGTACAAGTTCATATTGAGTTCAAGATTTGAATTGAAATGTAGTGGACAGATATGGCGCAATAATGTCTCCTATCGGTTCAAGTTAATGCTAAACAATACATAAAACAATAATTTACTGAGTAGATAGCGAACATAATATTGAATGAACGTGTTGACTACGTTGATTTATCTCTCGCTTACACTTTCTGTTTACTGTAAATATGTTTTCCCGTGGGAATTAATATTAAAAGGATAAGACCATCATTTTTAACAGTGTATCCACCTAAACTTCCTTAATTTAGCTATTGTAGGTACTCGTAGCTAGGTAAAAGCTGACTGAAAAGATATACGTGCTTTTAAGTTGATTTCCTTGTATTCTTCTGCGATTTAACAGCTATGTAAGTTTATAGAAACGAAAGTCAAGCATTTCTGAATGACCGGACTCATGCAACGAGTCCGGTTTGATGAAGCAGTAAGTTAAAGATAGTTAGTAACTAGCTTTTCGCCCACGGGTTCGGCAGCCGCCCGCGGCAGGTCGGTTATATCGCATTTCCAAGAGAACTCTTCAAAAGTCCCGAAAAAAAACTATCCTATGTTCTTTCTCAAGGTCAACTCTATCTCTGTACCAAATTTCATTACAATCAGTTCAGTGGTTTAGACGTGAAAGCGTAACAGACAGACAGACAGAGTTACTTTCGCATTTATAATATTAGTAGGGATTTGTTCGTATTTAATTTTATTGCTTGCTCAATCGCACCGTTTTTGATTTACAACTCACATCGACATGTTACTTCTCTAATGAGAATTTACTCAACTACGTAAGCTCTCACGGGTTAAATTGAATAGAAAATTCGAGGGAATTGATCTAACTGTTTACATTCTTATTCGTTGATGAAAAATTAACTTTCGCTTTTAGTTTGATGATAATTCGGCTTTCCTGATCATTATAACACTCAAAGCAAAATACAGTAATACTAAAGGGACTACTTTAGGCAGACTTGTTGTGTCTGCTAACCACCAAGTTCAAGATTGGTTGTGTCTAGAAATGAAAAAATTGTGAAAGGTGCTCTTTTAACGGATAAAAGCTGAAGAGAAGTCCCACTTCGCGCTGATGATCACTAATGAGGTGGTCTTGTTAATTATGAAAAGCCGACCGCGAAGGTTTAATATGCCTTTAGAAATTTTCTCCAGATAAAAGAGAGGTTTCATTCACCATTCAATTATCGTATTAAATTACATCTTGTTTCTATAAAACGGACATGTCGGCACCTATCTACCTACGCAGATAGTGCAACTACGAGAACACTTAGAACGTAGAATTTATTGTAGAAGAGGTTCATGACACACATTCCAGTTGTACATGAATTATTAATTGGACTTGTTACATCATAGCCCATAGGTGGAAGGTGTGGAGTTACAAGTTCAAACTCGGGAAAGTTTCATCGGATCTTTGTATGTATTATTATTATAAATTGAAAGTTAAAACCACGAAACTTAAAGGTGTACATTTTAACTACTTTTGTGTGTCAAACCACGCAATGTGTGCGGTAAGGAGTACTTAAATAATATTGGTTAACGACTTCAAATAATAAAAAACTGTGCCAAAGTTGATGAAATTTGATGGGATAAGAAAAAAATGTCTTACATTGTCAATCCCCTAAAGAAATTCACAAATAATTATGTTAGTTTTTTCTGCAAATGCAAGCAATGCAATATAAAATCACAAGAAAACTCTAAGTCCAAGAGCAAACTTCGAGGATTCGAACCTTGGCTACGCTTGCCGCCCGCCGCAGTTATTTCAGCAATGATAAGAATCTCACTAGGTTTGTGTCAAGAACTAATAATCGAAACTTAACTTATTTACACAGTGTAGTTGTACCTAAAGGTGTATTTAGTATACCCACTCTTATTAAGAGCCAATTGACGGAATTGGGTTACTTTACTAATAGGTAACGTTCAACGTTCCTCGATGATCGATTAGTAACAGGTTGCTACGCACGCACTGCACTGTGCCACTGTGGACGGGTACTTCTGTACTTTACTTATACTAAGTATACAAACATCATAGTATCTAATAATTTATCTGGAAGCACAGAATATTGGAGTTTTTATAGAAAAATCTGATGTGGTCATGTTTTAATAATGGAAGGCAGGCTTTTAAAGTTTTTATCAATCCCCTACAGCACAGAGAGATTACAGCTTCTAAGCTTTAATCAAGGACACTAGAAAATAAAAGTTTTACGTAGATAATGGATTCTCTTGGTCCAGAAATTTTACAAGTTTTGTCATCATTCTTGTTGTCTTGCGGCACCTATCACCTACATTCCGATGTAGGTGTTCAAGTATCCATCTCGCACTTTACGTCTCAATCGGCTAAATATTCAGTTGACACTTTATGTGCGCTCGTAACTGTTTAGGATGAAGTCACTAGAAAGTGAGTAACATTCACATTCGCTTAGCGAGAATTGGTTTCACATTTGAAACAACAGTAAAACACCTATGAACCTCTGTCGGTAAATTCATTTGATTTCTTTCCTTGCATTTCTGTAATGTGAATGACAATGTGCAATGACAATGTGCATGACAAAAAAATATAAAGCGAGGTGGAAAATAAAGACAGAAATTGGAAAGTTCATCGTGTCACATCAATGGAAGAGGTGGTTCTCTTCTTTCTAAATAAATAATAAAATCAAATAATTCTGGAAAATTTCCAAAAATTTACCATCTCCTCCCTGATCTCCGAAAACATAGATAAATTAATTTTCTACTTATCAACTGTGGGAAAACCAATAGGAAGTATGATATTAAAATGACATGGTAAGTATATCACTCAATATTGTGAATGAATAATACTAGTATGGCTGAATATTTTTTCTTTAGCTTACTTGACCGTCGTTTGGGCTATCGGGTTATGGTCTCCCCGGTGATTTTTTACGTGGGAATACCCTAACCGTAACTATAAATGCAAAAAAAAGTAAGCGTAACTGATAAACATATATTATGTGGTAAGGTACTCTAATGACATCAAACGTCTGCGCAGAAACACGCAGAATTTTGTTTTACACGAGACGAGTAACTGGAAGTACTGGAACCCACGGAGCCACAGTATGCACCTATAAAACTAAGTGAGCTCCGCTAATTACACTCGTAGATCTTGTCTATTAAACTTTAAGTAAACACGTACATTCTGCCGCAGCTAAGATAGTGATGACATCACGGTAAAGGGTCACATTTATCGCGACCTCCGACTCAATTATTAAATACTAAATCATATTAAACGCCAGGCAAATGAATACCAGAATATATTTGTTATAACAGCTTGTAAAGAGGATTTATTGCAAGATAGTAAGTAGGTGCCTCAGCATAATTTGCGCCAGGTAAGGTCTAGTCTAGTGCAAGAGTGCGAATTGATTCGCGCTCAGTGCAATTTCCGCGAAGTCAAAATATAGACACCCAAACTAATAATAATGCTGTTCTTGGATAGAGATAATTGCTGCACTACTTATTAAAGATAAATATACCTAAAGATAAATTTGTTTGCGAATGTTTGACTTCAGCTAAAGTACATAAGTACTAATAAGTAGGTAATTTAAGGTCTTTCAGGTAGGCAAGTCGCTAATCATATTTGTTTTAAAAGGTGCAACTTTTCAAATATGACATGCAATAACACCCAAAACGACCCTCACTGGCCTTAAGAAGGAAGGAAGAGATCACAAATTAAAAAACAAACTTAATACCAAATGCTGAACTAAACAAAGTGTTTTTTTTCTAATCCGACATCAACGTTCTTTCATTACAAGTGATTGTAAGCTCTTGACCAAGTTATTAATAAATGAGTCTGGTCCGGATGAAGGATTTATATTATATCTATTAATAGACAAGCTGTATCTCGTAGCTTAAAGGACCATCTAAGTGTAAAGTCGGTACATTTGTACTGTCACTCTTGAAATTTATGTGCCCTGATAACGTCGGCTAGTATCGTGGTGCACTCTAGACAGCCTTAACGATGTCGTCCAATGGGTACATTGTATATAATCTATGTATATCATTGTATTTACAAGACTGATTAAATAAATAAGGAGTTTCTTAATTTGTTTATTACATGCGATTCAGCCGGTTGTCCAGTTTATAGTATTTTTGAAAAAAGTCTTTATTTCTTTTGCCGCCTTTTATTAAGCCTTCTTATGGTTTTGTCTTGTTGTCCACAGAATTGTTGGGAAACGAGCATCCTTGTATTTCCTTTTTCCGTTCCTGGCATCTCTTGCAACATACACATACGCATAATGCACTAAATTTTATCTAGGAATCGAACCAAAATTAAAACACTTTCGGCGGATGCAGCTAAAACCTGATAGCTTGCAAAATCACATACCCCAAATATTACCATGTTAAACCTGACCTGGCAATTGTATAAAACATTTACAATTACATTTATGAATAAAACAGCTTACATGAGCTCATCAGGCACGGAGGCACGACAGACTCAGTTCAGGCGTCGGTTAATATTCAAGTTATTGAAGTTTGTGCTTGTCCCCAGAGAGTGTGGTGGGTGTGGCGTCGCACTGCTGGTGTGGACTCCGCACACATACAGCAGGGAGTTTCACGTAAGTATATTTGTTTCTCTACTATTACAGAACACTGAACACAGTAGTCGTTTACGTAACATTCTATTTGAGCCTCCAAAGAGTACAATGCGACAAAGGCGTTCGTATTTTGAATGCAGTATTCAAGAGGAGGCAATCGCATTGCAGGGTTAAACTACTGAATTCTTCAAAAGGATTCTAACGTTTGGAATATGGACGTGTACAAAATATTTTAAACGATATACATACCTAGTTACAACCTTCTTTGCAACTGCACGGGTGAACGCTTTATATTTTTTGTGAAAAAGTCGTTTGTGCATCTAGCATAGTCAATCTGAAAGTAGCGCCACAATTAATTTAAACACACCCATTTTAATATGTAATCTTAGGGACATACTGAAAGGTACCCAGAGGTAGCGTTAAGAGTCCAGCTAGTAGAAGGGCTCAATAGAGTCTTATACATATTCATCACCAACCATGGACTACAGTAGAGACCTTTGTCTAAAATAACTTGCACTTTTCAAAACAATGACGATGCCAACATATTTCTTTGTCATCGTCAAACGCTAATTAAACAGTAAAGTTAACAAAACATTTTCAGTTTTAGTGGCCGTAAATATAATTATTTAGTTGAGTTGAAATGTAAATAAACAGTCTTGGAACTGTTTACGAGGGCATCACATTTTACAGTACAATTTTGCGTCAACCTAGCGCGTTTTAATGAACCAAATTTTACGGGGTAACGTGAAGCCATTCTGGTTATTTTAGAAATCCATTTTTCATTTTCTGTAGATTCATATGTATGAACACTTTGGCATAGAAATACCGACCCAACTAAATATAAAAGTGAAGATGACCGTTTAATTATATTATCGTCCAGCTTAAATAAATTCATTAAGTATAAGGTAGGTACCTATCTGCTTTAATGTTTACTAATAAACATATTAAAAGCTTTAACGGCGCTTACGATCAAAGGTCTTGTGAATTAAAAGTGTTTTACAACCACTATCAACCATTAACTATCTTATTAGAGAGGTTCGAACATAAAAATATCAAAAGATCGTTTGCAAGTGGAGAAAATTACGAAACGTATGGGGAAACCGGTGACAAGAATCATAAATCTTCAAATAATATTTATATCTTGACATCTGAGTGAAGCGCATCGTTAGATAATGGATGAAAACCCATTAATCTTCATTAAACGGTTCGCTAGGAAGAAACTATAACGTAAACCGTTTCTATTTACAAACTGATTGATGTTCTATAAATACACAACTTTTAGATAATTAAATTAAATCTTTATTTATTTTGTGGGCACTTTCTTTTGATGGAATCCAAGATCATGGTATCCGGATACAGTACGATATTTAATTTTCTTTTGTTATTATTCAAGATTTCGGTGCCATGATACCACAAAAAGAATTTCCAGTCTTTGGAGCTGGACGAAAATGGATGTAGGTTTAAAGAGTCCCATTTCTCTGTTATACCCATCGGCCATGGCCCAATGAAACAGAGCCCTTTCATTTTCATCTTCTTCTCGCATATTACCAAATAAACATACGATAAGTTGATAATTGGATTCAAATAGGTCCGTGTAACCTCCTTCTATGATGCGCAAACTATTTCATTACACTAAACTGCATCCAACACCAGCTGGAACACGTTATTCTCAGTGCAGTTTAGTAACTAGAACTTGAGCTAATAATAATGCACTGAGCCAGTTCTGTTTTCTGCTATTCATTGTATTTCAGTCGTACGGTTACCTTCCTTTAAATAGCTTTGACATCTGGACATTCGTTTTATGGCGACAGTGGTATGTAGTGTAATACGAACGGACTAATTACTAAACACTAATGTAATAATGTAGTTACGGGTTTAGGGTCTGTGCAGCGTAAAGCTGATTGGTTGGTTTAGTAATTTGCTTTTTTATGCAAAAGTCTCAATATCGAAGTCAGCACAAAATGTCATCAAGTTTATATGCAGACTTGTACTTGCACAGATATTTGTAGTCTTGTAGTCATATCTCTAAGTTGCTCTATCTAATTTAATTAAAGTGCCTCAGCCTTTTGAATTAGCAGTTTTGCACCTAAGCATGACGAGAGCCTTTCCCATTTTTTTTAGTTAGTCATAGGGTCATTGAATTGGCCGTACGTTCTGAAAAAAGGCGTATCATCATATCGGCATATCATTTTCCTCACTAATTTCTCCACACTTGTTACAGTCTTCTACAAGTCCGCAGGGTATCTTAAATGATTTAAACACGTAACGGATTTGACAATCTTATTTCTTAGTATTGTACAAGTCTTGTACCTATCAATCGATTATGCTAATTTATTTATTGCACAACGTTCAAGCTGGACCAACGTGGATCGCAGCTCAGTAAATATTCATGAGCATTTACAAAAGCGTAATTGTACGGATTTGTTTGGTATTTGATACTTGCCTTAGTTTAGTATTTAGTATATATCTCGCCCTGTATATCTAAACTCTACTATGCAATACAACATAACAAGTATAAGTTGAGCCCCGAATAAGATAAACTTAGACCTATTTATGCCTACCAATGAAATAAACGACTAAGATTAACTACATAAGTTAGCCCTATTTGGGTTTGAGACAAATTATTTGGCAATAGCAACAGCCACGTTATTTTTTAAATAATTCAATTGTTGACCAAGTAAGTAAGTTTATTTTAGCTGTAGCAACATATAAACATAAATTCTAGTCTATTTTCGTCTATTTAGCGTCGATTTATAAACATAACGGTACAATTTTATCCTTAGATCCTTAAAGCTTCTAATGGCTGACATAACTCACAAGTCGCTATAGTCGACGCCTACACTTCACAAACCATATTATTCCTTAACACTATTTAAGTGTTTGAATATAAAATTAGAGTCTTATTTTGACTCATGGTGGCTAAATAAAGTTCATTTACCCCAGAGGTCAAATAGTTTCATATTTGCCTTTTGAAATTGTTAGTTGATATATGAAAATAAATTCAATTAAAGGAAATCGCGAAACATTTTGATAGTGGTTGAGGTCATCACGCCAAAGCCACTTTGCGCGCCGTATCGTGGGTTCGATCCCCGCGTAGGACAAGCATTTGTGTGATTCATGAATGTTTTTTCCGACTCTGGGTGTCTTTTTGCATGTGAATTGTATTTAAAAAAAAAAATCACTATCTTTTAATTGATTCTTCTTATATTTTACATGGTGCATGATTCTACATGAACGAAGTATTTTCCACATCAAGCATTATTCCCGTCATTTTTTCCCAGAGCTGCAGCATTCATTTCTATTAAGTACAATTTATTTTTTTCTTGTTATTGTAGATTATTAAGTTGGTGGTTATTAGGGATTATGAAACTGAAAACCGAATTCAGGAATTCAAAACAGTAGCAATGGCATTTGGAAACGGCTCATTCTCCAATTAGGCAAATAAGCGATACTAATCGGCGTGGTAAGGTACTCTCCATTACCGGAACTCCGCCGATATTTATAAATAATGGATGTTCTTAGAATCTGAAATCGATTTGTAAATTAAATACATTTACCATTTAGTCGTTACTTCATAAAACTCTAAATATTTGTTTAGTGGTAGGTTTATGTAGATAAGTACTCTATCATTATTTTCTTGTCACTTTTTTCAGGTAATGTAAAATCTTTTGTACCTTTACACTTAATTAATAATATTACCAAGAAAGGCGGGGATGCCCAGACAGAATTTTTTTTTTCTGTTAAGACTCTCTTAAAAAAAAGTATACTTTCCTTAGCAATAAGGGGCTGCTATCCTCATTGTACTAAGTCAATACTTAAAAAAATACTTCTAGGCACGAAGACATCAGAGAAGCCATGCTGTCCCTGGTCCACATGATCCGGATGTCAGAAGACAAACTGGAACGACATGAATTCAGAGAGAGGACTCTTGGAGACCAGCTGAAGAAAATGCTGATCGGGCTTGACAAGAAACACAGAGCTCTGGAACCATTGAAAGGGATGATCTCAAGACTTGACGACCGTCTGTCTAACGTGGAAACTATACTTCTACAGGTTCGTAATTATATTACTAATTATCATCAATTATAAGTATTCTCATCAAAAATGTTTTGGTAAACGATTGCATTTTTATTTTTTAATATTATCCTATTCCAGCACAAGTTTCTCAGGTCTAAATAAAACTAATTCATATCTTATCCTATTCAGGAATAATAACTTTCTTCGTTTTGCTTTCAGAGAGAAGAACGTGAAAAGTCATCCCAAGCGAAAATAAATGAAGCACTAGAAGGCATACAGAAGGCGCTGGTGGCGTTAGCACCTGCTCCTCCTCCACCGATAGACCTGGACAACAACCTGTCTGCCAACGACGACGCTATTCAACGGAGGCTAGACACCACTGACGCTAAGATCGACGCTGTCAAGAAGGAAATCAAAACTCTGAAAAACACTTTAAATCCGGTAACTTCCTTTGTTGTCATACTTGATTATGGTCTAACAATAGTTATGCAGTTTGCCAGAGCTTCCCCATTAATCATGAAAATAAATAATGTATGTATATATGTATGTATGTACATATTTCATGCTTTTCGAAACCATTGAACAAGTTCTGCTTAGACCCTATTTTTGACCCAAAACACACAGACCTAACTAGTAGGTACCTTGTCTACCTAAGCAACAATAACTAATAGCACTGCTTCTATAATTTGATTGTTTTAGGAGACATTCCGTTCGATGTGCTTAGAAGCAGCTTCCGACACAAATCCATTTGAGAAGCACATATCAGAAGCTGAGAAACTTCTAAACAAATATGAAACGAAACTCAGTGAGTACAATGGAACCAAAGTGCAGACCGACTTCGTACCACTGAACGAAGTGTCGCTAGCTGACGAGGCGTGGCACAGCAAGATGAGTGAAGGTATTCGCTGCTGGTTGTTATTGTCCTTTAGAATATTTTATGCTGATTAGCTAATCAATTCATTGAATTTCAACAATGTAGACGGATAATGTAACCCAAGCAATTATACCCATGGTTTATCTGAACAAGCCAGCATCCATTTGTTGAATGTAACCATGGTTAAAAATTATTAAGAACTCTCCTTTCCTTATTCTTCCAATTAAACAATATTGGGATGACTTTCTTTCCGTCTAATCATGGCATGTTTTCAGTGATGGAGCGCCAAGAAAAGGAAATAAAGAAGATCCAGCAGTTGTTGTCTGACGCGGAGAGCATGTGGAAGGACCTCCCGCGACTGGCCGACATCAACCGCGCCACCAACCAGACCATTGACACCGTCACCAAGGCCACGGAGACCATGCTTATTAACAATGAAATGGGTAAGAAATGTCATCCCCACGTCTGTTATCGGGACTTTAGTAGTCCCACTATTCGTTATTCTATAAAAGCAAAAATTAATTATGACCGTTATTATTTGAAAATAGAAACGTGGATTTGTTAGACACTTCGACAGTAGATACCTAAATGTTCGTTCGAATTACGTTAGCTGTGCTCAGGTAGCAGTAGGGATGGGGACCAAGTGTTGAAATGGGTTTTTTTTTTGTAAATGAAAATTACTTCCTCTCCTTTATCCATCTTTCCTCTCCAAGGCAAA